>NW_004567114.1:12563673-12663346 GCF_000260355.1 Condylura cristata
TTTTTTTTTTTTTTGCTTTATCTTTCTTCTCTCCCTGCTACTTTTCATCTTTAGATCATTTTCAATCTTGGAGGTATAAATTGTGAAGACTTCCAGAGGTTTTGGTGGATTTGTTTTCAGATTTGTTTTAGATTTCTAGAAGGTGGGTATGTTTATTCATTTCTTTAGATGAGGAAGATTTTGTTTGTTATTGGACGATGGCTAACTGCTATTAATTTCACGTACTATTATATTTTATATTAATATAGCCCTCAGCATATCTACTTTGGGTATAATACATTTGCCTTGTGCCATTTAGATCAAATTTTAAAATATTTTACATGCATTTTTAAGGGAACTACAGAGTTTTTATCCAAATAACAGGGTTTCAAATAAAAATAGATTGCATTAACCCATTTAACTATCACCTACATTATCCATCAAAGACAGACTATTTCAACATATGGTTGTCAATTTCTATTTCAGACTTTAATATGTAATCGTCAGTTTTGTCATTTCTAATTGTGCTATCTCATGGATTTCATTTAAAATTCTTTATACATTAAGGATACTTGTATTATTGCTGTGAATTATTAATACTACATTCACTCATATTAATATTCCACTAAGTAAATATATTACTCATGTACTTTAATTAAAATACCCCCTTTTAACTTTTGCCTTAAATCCTATATCATGATAGCAATAGTAAAACTGATTAACAGTACCAACCATGAAATTCAATTTTGCCACTTAAGTTGTGTTAGACAAATTGGTGTACAACATTGTGCTTCAGTTTCTCTTCATTTTGTTTTCTTAATGGAAGGACACTTCGCATGGGCACTGACATGTTTAATATATCTCTACTTTGTACTTGGCCAATAGAAACTCTACTATTAACTAAGATTTGGCATCAGAAATATGGAATCCACACCTTCAGTTCTTTAAGAAAGTCATTTAATCTCTTTTTGAGACTCAGTGTTCGTACTTATGACATAGGAAAACTACCCACTATAAAAGCTTTAGGAGGTGTTATAGTATTGCCAGCTGCTATTGTCACTGCAGATTCACAAACCCTATTAGAATCTTCTGGAACATGAGATCTTTAGAATTCAGAATCTTTCTGATTTTTGAGAAGTTCTTCAGTATATATGCCAATTAATAGATTCAGTGAACTCTGAGGTAGCAATGAATCATCAAATATACTAAAATGTCTGTATAAAATAGATAAATATTCTTACTAAGGGAGATGAATAAAGACTTCATTTAGTTTCATAGCCATTTAGGTCAAGTTATACTCTCAGCTGAACAATAACAACAAAATCATTTCAATAGCTTTTTAGATTTTGGAGTTGTCAATATGAAATTTTCAGCCTGTATTTCTATGGTTTCAACACTGAGTTCTATGTGTTTCTTAGTTTATTTTTTGTTGTCACTGTTTTTAGGGAAAGGGGAGGGGGCTAGCTTATATTGATTCTATTTTCAATGATCATTTATTAAGTACATTTATCTGCGCTTTACAAAACCTGAGTGAGAATATGAAGTGAAAAAAAAAGAAAAGATAAATTTATTTTCTCAAATTGTGGAACTTTGTATGCCAAAGGGCACTATCATGAGAATGAAAAGACATAAAATGGGAGAAAATATATGCAAATCATTCATCTGATAGCAGCTCTTATATATGGGGAGGTATGAGAGGGAGAGAGCCTTTGCTCCTTCTCTGGACTGTGTAATTTATTCCAACAAAAGACTATTCCAATAATATCTACGGAATAAAAAAAAAGTATCAACTTTGTTCCTGTTCTACAAAACAATAATATTTGGATTCTTTAAATATACATTTTGATATAAGATGAAAGAAATACCCTCCAAAAGCATTGCTATCCTCAAGTTATCAATTTGTCCTGCTTCTCCTAGCTGGTTTTCTGATATTTCTAGTAGTTAAACTTAATGTGAAAATATGTATAAGTTGCCTGCTGTTAATAATGATTACTTTTGACCATATTAGTTCTCAATAATGGCTCTTCATTCTTTGGGTCTTTAACTTTTAAAATACATGTAAAACTAACAAGTACACTCTACTTATTAACCATTTTTAAAATGTGGTTTATACAATACCCTTCATTTTTTAATGGCTTGCTGAGTGTGCAGGTTAGAACCGGTATAGGTGAGCAGAACAGAACAGTATCCAAGGTGTAATGTGACAGACTGGTCCAGTGTCTTACTTGGCATCCAGATCATGAGTCAGTGCTTACGTGGATTTGATGAGGAAAGTGTGAATTTTCTACCTTTTCTCCAGGTGGCCCCTGTCTAAAAAAAGTTCAAAGTCAGGTCGAAACCTAGGTCATCTTTGTGCTAACTTCAGTTACCTTAAAGTAAGAATTATTATTATTTATTTTTTATGATTTTGGCATTAGTTTTCGATATATTGGTTTAAGATACTTGGGACTTTCAAATTATGCCTTTGTCCTTAAAATGACAATCTATGGAAGCTATGTTTTAGAATTTAGTCTACTATAGTAGCTTTAAATTTTAGGGACTTAGAGTAGATTTCAATTCTATAGGTTAATTTACAGATCAATTTATAGTATGTGATTTTGAGCAAGTTACTCTAGGTAACTCTTTTATCACTCTTGTCACCAGCAATGGCACTTCAACAATTGACAATTTAAGTTTTTAAAATTTTATAAGTACTGAAAAATGAAAGTGGGAATTCTCATGAATTATTTTTAAACAGTTGTTATTCATCCAGAGAGCTATGCTGAGAATTATGCTGTCTACAGAGGTATTTCTGATATTCAACACCACCAGTGTGTTACGTTTATGTTAAAGAAATCATCACTTTAAAGCTAAAGATATTATATGATCATCAAATAACTATAGAAAAGCGACATTGATTGGGCTTCATATAGATTTCTGAAGTCCAGAGCCTTTATCACCTTAAACTACATATCTAATGAAAGCTGGGGAGTAGAAACAAAAGGCAAGAAATGGTAATGTGTCCAAAAAATCCACAATCCAAAACTATCCTTGGTTCACATCCTAGAAGAGTTGTAATACCATGTCCCCAAAAGTTCCACAAATTCTGTTTAAAGAACACATTCATCAAACACATTCTGAAAATTTGATGAATTTTTAATTACTAAAGAAAACATGAAATACTATTAAAACTCACCATAATGTTGCATTGTTAACTGGTCAACTCATTATAGATGACAAATTCATGTCACTGTCTCTCCATCATGTCCCAATTCAAAATCTCCATATAGGTAGAATATGAGACATTTGACATACTTAGAAAACTCAACTCAAAATCTAAATTCTGTTCTAATACATCTCTAGTTAAGAAACAGCTTAATTCTGTTCAAAGGTAAACAAGTTACTTTACAAATGACCTTCATAGTCCATGTCAGGTCTCAATATGCTGTGATGTTCACACGGGCTTGAAGTTATCCATCGCTTTCAAATATTTACAGAAGAGACAGAAATTGCCAAACAAGTACCCAGATGATTCTTAAAGTGTACCTTCCATATTTTGGACACACACCTGTCATCACACCCTTGCAAGACACATTTTCACCTGTATGCACACACCAGGCATTCATCAAACTCATTACCTGAAAAGTTCTTGATAGTATTCATTTTACTTTAAACCACCTGTCAAAACAACCCTTTAATTAGGTTAAGCTGTCTGGCTTTGTGAAAAGGTTTACTGTACTCAGTTGTCCATGCCATAAAATTAATAGTTTGACCAACTTCTAAGGAGACGGATTTTGCACTCGTGAAAGTCAAATTAAATCCACCTTTGCCAAACAAGGGAAAAAATTGGTGTGTCTGAAACTTTGAAAGCAGCACTTCATTTATTATAATCTTTCGAGTGCCAAAGTACAAATTAGGTAGAACTGCAGCTGCAAGAAAGCCTGCATTATAGACATTGCTCTTATGACCCTTTTAGTAGGCAATGCACCTACAAGATAATGAACAGAGAGAATGACTGGACTAGAGTCAGTACTGCCAAATTTCTGACCAAATTTGCAATAATCAGCCAATCATTCAATAAATTAATATTCCATCCACTCCAGAAATGCTAGTCACTGGACATCATTTCTAAACAATTCCAATCATATGTTTCAGGAATGAGGCACATTTTATTTCTAACATTCAGAAGAATAGAATCATTTTAAAAAATACTTTTTGAGGCCTCCCTGGGGGCCCAGGGATAAGTCTCAGAGCCATCAGCCAGTCACTATGACATGAGTTCAATCTCTGGCCAGGGAAATGACCCACATGGTGCAGCAGACCTCTCCTGTCTCACCTGCTGCTCTCCTCAGCAGTCTGTTTCAGTCTGCCTGTTGTGCTCCCCACTCTGTATCTGGGGAATCCTCTAACTCCCCACACCTATGGCCTGCACCCCAGTTCTGGTATGCATAAATAAATAAAAATAAATCTTTAAGAAATACTTTCTTAGTGCCCTAGTGGCATAGTGGGTTAAAGCACAGCACTAAGAAGCTAAAACCACTTCAGCATTGAGTTCAATCCCGGCCCTGGAGGTGACCCACATGGTGCGGCAGATGTCTTCTGACCCACCCGCTGCTCCCCTCAGCAGTGTACTTCATCGACCTGCCTGTTCTGCTCCTCACTCTATCTCTGGTGAATCCTCTCACCGCCCCTGCACCTCTGGCCTGTACCTCAGTTCTGTATGCATAAATAAATGAATCTTAAAAAAAAAAATGTTTTCTCACTCCATTCAGTTCTTACTTAAACTGATTTTGGACCCATAGTTTTTCAGTTGAAGTGGGAAAGGAAATAATGTTCAAGCTTGGTGAGTCTTGAAGACAGAGTGTCTTGGAAGCTGTGGTTTGGGACATTTTTTTCCCTCATAGATGACATAATGGGTCTTCTACTGACATGGAAATATACACGATTCATGATTCCAATAATTATTTAAGGTGTTGAAGACTTAATCTCTCTAGGCAGGGTGTTAAATGGACAGTAAAATTAACTAAGACAAAGTGCTCTTATATTTTTCAGAGTCAAAAGAAAGTTCCCTAGAAACATGTTTTACCTTAAAACATAAAAGGATAAGAATTAATTTAAGACAGACTTATATATTGATTACTTTCTCTTAACTTCATTTTAATTTTTGTAAAGTTACTTGATTGAAACTTAATATGATAATTGTCTTTGGCTATAGTTTTACAGAGTTTGCTGGGAGGAAACTTGGAAACAAGGTTTCTTGTTTCTTCCTACAGTCGTAAGATGCATTGTGTAGGGGAGACTCTCAATGCTGAGACAAGTTCTGTCACACTTCAATGTTATTGCAAGTATAATTCTAAAAGGCCAGGGACTCAGAGAAAAGATGTTTTGATGTTTCTCAACATAATAACACAATAATTCCCAACCTACTGTAAAATCTCTTTATAACGATATTTTTAAAATGTGTTCTGAATTAAACACGTATATAGCAGATATATGATTTCCTAAAAGTCTATCTGTAGCACTGTCATGTACAGAGTAATCATGAAATTATAATGAAGTGTTCCAACTCAATTTTTAAAAGTTAAGAACTGACTGTGGTAGGACAATAAAAAAACCATCTGTTTATTTTACTAGTTATAAATTATTTAAGATAAAACAGGGAAGACTATCAGAAGGAAATCTGAAAATCGATGCAAGTTTTACAGTGACCCGAAAGCTGAGATTCTTGTGGATGTTAGAAAAATAATCATAAAGATGAGTAAATAGCAGAGTAAATATCTCTGCGTGTTCTGAGGAAAAAGGTAAATTAGCAGTGTTGGTATCATATGCCAAAAGGCTGTAAAAAGGAGAAACTAAGAAGTCCAAATGTTTGCTAATATATAGGTTGTTTTTCATATGTATAATCTGAAAATAATTCTCTATTTTTTTCAAATTTCACTAAAGCTTTTATAGTACTTTACATGTGTCCTCACATTTATGATTCTTAAATTTATGAACTAACTCACTATTCTTTTGAGTTACCTTTTGAGCTGGTTATCATTACTTTGCAAAGGCAACTGAGACAGAGGTAAGAACTTACCTATGAACCCCACAACTAGTAAACTGCAGAATCAGGGTTTGAATTCCACTGTCGTATACACTAGCATGTCATCCTCTAATATAATGACAAGGTAGGACACGATCAGAGTCATAAAGCATACCACTTGTCTTAAAATCCTATCATTTATTGAGATACATAATTATCTCATGTGAAATGAACTTGAAGATTTCATTGATCGATATGAGACAGGAGAAATAGGACGTAATGGAAATAAGAACAGTAATTGAAGTCTATGGAAAAAAGGTGATTCCAACAGCTAGAAGCACCAAGAAATCATAAATAGGAAGTAAACAATGAAAATTAATTGCTCAATGGCTTCTCAAAAGTAGGCTTTCTGTTGTGCTACAAAAATAAGAAAAGAAAATCAACGACATTATATTTTGACAACTTTGGTTAATAAAATATGAGGTAACTACATTTTGTTTCCACTATGTTTAATATTTTTATCTGACTATGATAAAGGAGTCTCAGATATTCTCTCTTATATATTTCCATGAAGAGCCTAAAACTTGAGATTGATATAGACTGAAATTCCATGAAAATTGTGGCCACACATAAGGAAAGTTTCAAAGTGCAGCACAATTCTTAGTAAAGCTTAAAATAGAACAAACTTCCCTTGATTTAAACATTATTTGTATTGCTTGATTATTCAGTTTGTTTCAAAGCTGTTAAAAATTTTGAATTTGTATATAAAATGGATTTTAGACTATAGATTTAGGTGTAAATATGCATTTGGCTACATGCAGTATTGTGAATTGCCCTGCAGGCATTTAACAATTCATTTCTGCAGAACAGTCTGGGGTCTTTGCAGTATCTCCTTCTGGAGATACTCACAGAAGTCTGGTTGTGGCCCCCACATCAAATGTTGTGATAACTTAAAATAAATTACAAATGATATTTTGAAAATTTCAAAATATACCCTAGAAGGTGGTACCCCCCCCATCCCACTGAGAACCACTGATTTAAGTCTTTGCATATAGAGATGCCTAGAGCAAATTTCGCAGCTTGAGCATTACAATTATGGTAAGGCAATAAATTTCTCTCTCTCCCTCTCCCTCTCCCTCTCTCTCTCCCTCTCTCTCCCCCCTCTCACTCTTTGGCACTAGTCACTACACTGATGAGGCACTTTTTTTTTTAAGGAAATATGATCACATTCATTAAAGTACAGCATAAATGAGCTAGCATTTTTGCTTCTAGGTCATTTTCCATGATTATGGGTGTTAGAGAATATAAGTGCAACAAGAGCTAGAGATCTGGTTGGTGTAAAATTTCTCTTTCAGTCTCACTATTTAACATGCATGGATTTTAATGAAAATGTTACATGGTGTCTAACCTAGGAAGGAAATCTAAACAGGCCACTTATCAGGAAACCAGACAATGTAGTAGAAAATAACTGTCAGAAATTTATACTCTGGTTAGAAAAAAACAACACCGGTGTCTGGACAGAAGTTCATGTTCAAACTCAAAATATCTAAGGGGTTCTTTGTAGTAGACTGGAAATGAGAGCACAGAGTCAAATTGGTGCTAATCCTTGGAAAAATTTATCTCCGATTCAAACTGATCATCAAGACAGTTTTCCTGCAAAGGACATGTTTTTGCTTATGTGTTGGTGTCTTGGTAGTTTGGTGGCAGGAAAACTATAGTGATTGCTACTGAGGTGAGAGATCTTATTTGGTGAAAAAAATAAACAAGGTTGTTTAAAAAAGTTAAAAAAAAAAAAAACAGATTAAACAACCCTTGAGCAGAGTAAATGTTCTGACCCAAGGGATGAGACTGGTTTTATGAAAGGTATGGTTTTATATTGGTACTAATTTTTAGTAGGCTGAGAAGTGAGGTTTATTAAGTAGGTTATCTTGTAGTAGAAGGATAGATTTATACCTAATATACATATATATGTATGCACACACATGTATTCATGTGTCTAGGCACATATATTTGTCCATCCCCTCAAACTCTGCATTTTGAGACCTTCCCTCTGCTTTTCTAGCAAACATCATTTTAAGAGATGTTTCTTTGTGTGAAAAAAATATGAAATATAAGTTGGAGTGAAAGCCAAATAAAAGCAATCCTATTGACTTATTGACCTTATATGCTAATGTGCTCTGTGATTTGCCAAACTATATATCTCAGACTTCTTGGATCACTAAATCTTTTATCATAAACCATTTTGAAACAACAACAACAAAAAAAATTGTTGCATACAAATTGACTTGAAAATGTGGCATACCTTAAACAACACATTTTAAACCAAAAACCATAGTAGGATTTATAATCTGTATTTTATTCTTAAAAGTGCATAGGTATTTTAAGTGACATTTCCAAATGCTTTCTCCTAGTTTTTGAAAATTATTAATTCAAAGACTCTAAAACCAGACTGTTGATGTGCTTTATGTACATATATTTTTAACTACAAAAATAATCTATATATGAAAACTTTAAACTGATTCACTAAATCAGAATATAATATAATATAAAGAATATCAGAATATAATATAATATAAAGAATATAAAAGAATCAGAGGGCATACCCCGTGATTCCTTCTTAGAGACCCACTGCAAAGTAGTATTTATCTTTTAAAATATTCAATAAATCATTGATAGCTTTAATGGGGATTAAATCAATGCATCAAATGAATTTGTTTTTCTTTAAGAAGTATCTGCTTTGACCTTATAATACCTACATATGAAGTTAATATGTTCCAAAAATCAGAAGTACTTCTCAGTGTGGGAAGTGTAATAAAATTTAATGATCTAGGATATATTTTGATGAATTCAGTTATGGTAAGGGAAAGAATGAAAAAGACCAAGCAACTCAGAAAAAAAAAACAAAAAAAAATACTCTCAGTATCAATACATTTCTCACATAAACTGAAAATACGTCTGTCTTTGATAAACCCTTAAAATATTTAACATCTCCTGCCTTTCACTCTGTGCTTATGAAATACAAGTTATCTTTGAAAAGATAGCTAGCATTCCCTCCTCAACAATTTTGAGATATTTATTTTAAGCTCAACTAGAAGTTTTAGATGACTTTGATTCAAATCAACATACATTATCAGTCATCCACAAAAATGTATTAAGTGCTTTCTGTGGTTCTAAAACTAGGTTGCAACTGTGGAGGTATGAAGTTGTAGGCAAAGTTCTTATCATAGAGCTTTCCATTTTGCTGGCTCCTACATTCAAGGGCAGGTAATTAAGAAATGCTGATTTGAAAATACAGTTAGATATGCTTAGCCATGCTCTCAACTCAAATTTCTACATGCATTACATGGTGAGCATATGGTCTTCTGAATTTAAGACTTTCATTTTTTTTAAATGACTGATTCCCTATTCAAATGTCCTATTCCTCACCTCTTACTATGTGAGATTCTTGCTTTGCAACAGAAGAAAAAATGATATTAAGTAAGAGAGTTTCATCAAGAATAAGTTCTTAGGAAATATCACATACCCTAAAATAAACTACTGGATTCATTCACTTATTTGAAAACACCTATAATTACATAACTTTTAGCCTTCTGTAAAGAAAATATCAAATGTTTTCATCTGAGATTTATCATTCACCCATAGAGTCTGGGTTACACAAAAAGTTTTGAAATGGAAAGCAATGAAAATAACACAGCTGAGAAGGAAATTATCTTTTCCATAGGTCTTGCAAAGGCAATGTTAACTGTGCCATTTGCAGTTTGAGATTTACAATGAGCAAGTCAGCTAGGTGGAGGACTAGATGTGAAACCCACTTTATTCCCTTCATACTAATCATGACAGAAAAGGAGCCTGACCTCAGCACAGCAAACAACACGGCGAACATATCTATCACATCTTTGAAATCTTGGTCAAGCTTCAATCAGATTCTTCTTTTTTTGTATACCTCTTTCATGCACATGTATTCATTGAATACTATATTAGTTTTTTTCTTTCCAGTATGCCATGACCTACTAGCTGACATTTGTATCAGTATAAATGTGATCTCAATTCACTAACATATATTTATTTCTGTCAATGGGCTTATTTTCCATTTATTTCTTTTTGGATACATGACAAATTACCAAAATTCTGGCTATTCACAAATAATTTCACAATTTGTGCTATAGCTAATTTTTTACTTATATTTTAGAACCACTGTTTTGTAACTTTAAAAAATATATATTTATTTATTTATGCATACAGAACTGGGGTACAGATCAGAGGTGCAGGGGCAGTGAGAGGATTCACCAGAGACAGAGTAGAGACTAGAACAGGCAGATTGACAAAGAACACTGCTGAAGGGAGCAGCAGGCAGGTCAGGAGAGGTCTGCTGCACTATGTGGGTCACCTCTGGGGTGGGGATCGAACTCATGCTGAAGTGGCTTTAGCCTCTTAGTGCTGAGCTTTAACCTGCTGTGCCACCAAGGAGGGCCCCAAACTTACTTTTATGTCTTTTTCAAATCAGGTAGACTATTCTCTCACCTGTCTTTCCATTTGAGAAATAATCTGGGCTTAGCTTTCTTTGTCCTTGTAGTAATTAACATATTCTTTAAATTAAACAAATACACTCTACGTTTGTCTCCAAATGTCTTTGAATAGAGTTCCAGTCTTGGTTTGGCTTGCTATAGAAATACTTAAAGGAAAAAACACATTTAGGAAAAATTAAATTTTGTGAAAAAATATTTAAGGGAGTTTTTAGCAATGATTTCTAGCTAATAAAAACTCAACAATGCACCCAAAGGGTACCTTTAGGGATTCAGAGGATTCATAGTGTGCTAAGGCACGAAAGTTCAGTATTGAAAGATGTTTCCAGCTGGAGAGGAAAGAGGCAACAAGAATATATAAGGATAAATGCAATTCCAGATAATCATGTTGGACAGTAAAAGAGAAGAGAAAGAAACATGGTAGATTTGGGGGAGTGGATTGATAGTGTGGATAGAGAGCTGGCTCAGTAATCCGGACAGTCTGGCTTCCAGTGTGCTCTGTACTATAATTTAGCATCATTGGTGACTAACAGCTTTCCCGGGCTACATGTTCATGCTGTCTATGTTTCTTTCTGGTGGTCTGTTTGTTGGAGGTCTCTTTTGGTTTCACTCAATACACTTTTCAACGTGTTCTCTATTTCCCTGGCTAGTTCATTCACCTAATTATGATTATCTGATCAAGAGTGAAAGCAACACTTCCAAACCACCAGTCCAACCGTCTCCTTCAGCCGGAAACAGTGCATTTGTCTAATTTAAATAAAAAAGGTGCATTTAACACTGAACAAACCCAAGAAGCTAGCCACAGAAATTCCTTCCATCAGATGTATTTACTTCTCTTTGGTATTCAATATGATCTTTAAGCAACAGGCACTTATAATAAGAGTTAAATGATCCCCAAATTTTGCATATGGAAGTCAGATTTGGAAGTATTTGATTTTTGCAGACTTGCTAAATTCTTAGGCTTACTCATTTCAATAGTTAATCATGAAGTAGCTAAAAAATGGACTCCTTTTTGGAAGTATTAAATAACTACAGAGGATATTTTGTTATTTAAAAACTTATTGGAAAATGCAGCAAGGAAAGCAGCTCATGAATTTAATTCTGTGGCATCATTTTCAGAGACAGGTTAATCACTGAATGGTGTTGTCAAGAAAGATGGAATATTTATGAATATACTTTGTCAAATGAACATTCACTGTTGATATTGATATAAATGCGGAGATTGGTTGAGTTTAAAAGAGAACACTGAAAAGAGCTGAGAACCGCATCAGTGAATTTGGGGCTCAACCTCTCTCATTTTGTCACCTGGGTATCTATAGACAGATGGGATCTAGATTTCAGGGGTTCCACCATCCTGTACCACACCCTGTGAAGGATTGGCCACTCTGTTCTATATGGTAGTGTTGAGTGAAGGCTCCCAGCTGATCAATTCAATAGAATCACTAAAAAACAGGTATCTCCTTGCCATTTCACAGATTTTCAAAATACAGAACAGATAGTCTGACACTAATGGTCCAAATCACATGACTAACCATATTTCTTCCAGGATAAGTCCTGATCAATTCTATAAACAGAGTGAACCACAAATGAAAACCACACTTTTTCTTAAACACTTTCCAACTGTAAAAAACGGTACTTGGGCAGTAACATACAGCAATAGTATTAATGGCAAAGTGGCTGGTGGGGTGCAAGGGCATATAGTTTTACTAAAATGATCTCGTCCACCTATTTAGGGCCACATAAGCATGAGTCAGCACACTGGCCCTTCCTTACTCAGCAATTAGATGCTGATGAGTCTGGACAGTTCAGTTTTACATGTATTTCCATATTAAAAGTACCAATTTTCCTAATATTGGTCTTTATTCCCAATTCCAACCAGATTATTGATTGGAAGAAGGATTGCGTCTTGTTCTGCTGATCTTTCGTACACATGGACATACCTGGTTAAGCTTTATTGGCCATTTTTCTTATGTCTCTTGTAATTTTTGTTTTGATCTTTCCTGCTTTTCTTTCACTAAGAACTGGGTTATTGGTCTTTACAGATAAATAACTTACAATAGTCTTTACCAATTAAAGGAATTTTAGTCTCAACAATATGCATTCTGTTAGGATAAAAGGCATTTTGCTGATGCTTTTACTAGGTGACTAAAAATGGAAGAGTTGGAAGTATACATCCATGTTTTCTTGTGAAAGTATGATTCATGGTCCTCTCTTCCTATCAAAGGAAAAATAGTGGGTTTAGAGTCCTGCTATCCTTGGGGGGTTTAACTTAGTTAAGGCCAAAGAGTGAAAGAACCAAATAAGAGACTGAAATTGCATGTGTTGATGTTTTTACCTTACACTTTAAATTTGCATTTTGACATCCCACCCCCAGACTACATCATGGACTGTGAGAGGTGATAACAATCTTGTCTCTTGCATGCAGGATTCAAAAACCATTATCTCAATGACAACCTCTCCCATAACTGAAATTTGAATGTGAACTAAAGTTGATTCATTTGCAATATAGCAGAGAGATGTCAGGTTGGCTTCTGGTAATCAGATTTCAACATAGTCAGAGTTAACAAGATCAGCAATGAGAGACAATGGTCACCTGATCTTCCTGCATTAGAAGGGATGTTGGACCTGTGGTCCTCTTGCCAGAAATGCAAAACTGAATTTTATCACACAGAACCATCTGTTAAAACTAAAAGGAAGAATGTTATACAAATAATCTGCCCAGTTCTCTCCAAAAAATAAAGGTCACTTAAGACAAAGAACCATTCCAATTTGGAGAAGAGTATGGTGATATGGTCATAAAATGCAATGTGAGATTATGGATTTAATCCTGGACCAGAAAACAAAACACACTAGTGGGACAACTGACAAACTTCAAATAGTGATGTCAATTACTTAGTACTATTGAATAGTTAAATTATTTGTTTCTGACTACTTTAACTGTGGCTATGAAAAAAGGTCATGATTTTTGGAAAGCCAGGAGGAATGTAAATGGGAAATCTTTACACTATTTTTGACACTATTTTGGAACAGTAATTATTTTGAAATGAATGTTAATTTTTTAAGCTATAAAAAGAGGAAGGTTACCACTTATCCCCTGAATCAAATTCCTCAGCAGAGTTAGAAACACTATCTGTATGTTTTACCCAGCTATTCCACTAAACAGAGCTACAGCCTGATACACAATTCAACAAGAGTTCTTGAAAAAAATACCTCACACATAAGGAGAGTCATCTGGAAAAATACAATTTTTCCCTTTTAGTAGTCTGTCAATTATATAACAACCTAAAGCCTTTTTCAATAAAAGGATAGAAAACATATTTGATAATATACTAAACACAAACCATCTGGCAGAATTTAACTTTACTGTGTATATCAGAAATCACTTTAGAATTCAATAGCTTATTAGGATTATTGTTATGAATAGACATTTTTAGTATATTTTAGAGACACAGAGGGTCAATGTAAGTAAATATTTATTAGAATGTGCAATATATTCTCCTACAACATTCCAAAGGATGAATCACAAATTCTCACAGCAGATAATCTGATTTTTGGTATCTTGTGAAAGCATATCCATAAACTAGTATTCTATTATGACAATGTAACTGAGCTATCTGCAAAGTTATAATCTACATGAAACATACCATTTACCAGGATATAAAATGTATATGGTCTTTCTTCATGCAGGAAATGTTTCCCCTGAAATACACATGGCAAACTTCCAGTTTGTCACCGTCTGATCTCAATACATCCTCTGAGAAGACTTTGTAGACATTATCACATTTTACTGTAATTTCTGTGCATATACTTCCTTCTTTTTTATTTTTTTGAAAGATTTATTTTTATTTATGCATACCAGAACTTGGGTACAGGCCAGAGCTGTGGGGATTAGAGAGTTAACCCAAGACAGAGCAGGGAGTAGAACAGACAGAGCTATTGAAATATACTGCTGAGGGGAGCAGCAGGTGAGACAGGAGAGGTCTGCTATACTGTGTGGTTGATAAAATATTTACATCCAGAATTAAGATGGATTATTCAGAACCACTCACCTGGGATAAGTGAAAAGATAAAAAATTTGTTCGTGACCTAAGCTGTTTTCATGAGATATTGTTAATTCAGACATAGAGGCGCATTACATAGCAATGATGGCACTAAACTTTTGAGGTTCAGTTAATAATCTGTTATAATTATATGCCATGGGCCCTCCCTGGTGGCATAATGGATTAAACTGCAGTGGCTGCTTCAGTGTGAGTTTGATCTCCCACCCGAGAGATGATCCACAAGGCGCGGCAGACCTCTCCTGACATGCCCACTGTTCCCCCCAGCATTGTACTCCATCAATCTGCCTGTTCTGCTCTCCACTCTACCTCTGGTGAATCCTCTCGCTGTCCTTGTACCTCTGGCTTGTAACCCAGTTTTGTATACATACATAAATAAATCTTTTTTAAAAATACCATGCCACAAATTATTCCTAAATAATTTATTTCAGACTAAAAAGATTAAAAAAAAAGTCCAAAAATCTCTCATAGGCTTAAGTTATATGAGTGTTTTCCAGAAAGATTTAAAGAAAGTTGATACTTATTTTCCAGTTGTGAGCTTTGAGAGAATACCAAGAACATCAAAATGCTTTCAACACTAATCTTAGAAGGGCTATGTGACATTCGCCTTGGTGGACCAAGGAAGACAATGCCCTATAAGTGGCCCAGAGCACACCTTCTATTTGTGTCCCTGTTGTCTGTACTGGAAACTCATGCCCATAAAATGGAAGATCAATGAGGTTGTCTTCAGCCCTGCTTCAGGCAATCACACTTACCCCCCATCATTATGCTTCCCCAGCCCTGACATTTAGCCACCTTTACACTGCAGTCTGATATTACAAATTGTACAGCATAATTTCCCTCAGCCAAAATGGGAGATTTAGGAGCACCAGGGAGTGGGAAATCTATCCTATGCATCACAAGAGGCTTCCTGTCCTAGTTCCACAGCCCTGTGGGCAAGAAAAAAGGAGTCTGCATTCCAGGTAGAGGGACCTTGACAAATAATGGAATTGTTGGACCTACTGAAGGAAAAAGAGCTGGTTTTCTTCATAGGAGTGATTATCTTGACACTCTATAACTAATACTAAGCTGGGAAATTTCTTAAACTTTATCCGCACACTGAAATACAACAGCAGATTTTTTTCTTGGAGGCAAAACAGACTTTGCTGATAATTGACGCTCTTAATTTTTTTTAGTAAAGAATGTTGATTAAAAGAAAAATGGCAGGGCCTTCTTAGGTGTGGCACAGTGGGTTAATGCACAGCACTACAAAGATAAAGCCACTTCAGCACAAGTTCGATTCTTGGCCATGGTGCAGCATACCTCTCCTGGCCCGCCTGCTGCTCCCCTCAGCATTGTACTTCATCAGTTGGCCTGTTCTGCTCCCCACTCTGTCTCTGGTGAATCCTCTCAGCACCCCTGCACCTTCGTCTTATACCCCAGTTCTATATGCATAAATAAATAGATCTTTAAAGATCAGTAAATAAAGACAGAAAACGCTAGGGTGAGGGAGGGAACTAACGTGACAACACACATCCAGAGTAGGTTCCTAATGGACAGGCAAACTTCAGGCTTCTGTATCCAAAGAAAGGAATGTAGATGAGAGTGATAATGCATCTATAGAAACTGGTCATTTTACTTGAATCAAGCAAAAGTAAAAACTCTGCTCAAGTTCAATTTCTCCCCCTCCCCCAGGTTACCAATACACTTGAGAATTAAAACTAGTTATTTGCTTGGAAGGATTATAGACTTATTTTCTTTAAGTACAAATATTTCTTATAGATTCTAGATTGTAGTGATCCTACAATGGATCACTAAATGGCAGGGTCTTCTTAGGTGTGGCACAGTGGGTTAATGCACAGCACTACAAAGATAAAGCCACTTCAGCACAAGTTCGATTCTTGGCCAAGGAGGTGACCCACATGGTGCAGCATACCTCTCCTGGCCCGCCTGCTGCTCCCCTCAGCAGTGTACTTCATCAGTTGGCCTGTTCTGCTCCCCACTCTGTCTCTGGTGAATCCTCTCAGCACCCCTCAAATTCTCCAAGCAAATGATGGAGGGGAACAGAGGCAGGGGACAGTTAAGAGCCATGTCCATCACAAAGTCCCACTGCAGTTTGACCATAGCCAAGTACTGGCGTGGCCCTCTTGTTTTAACAAAACTTTTTGAAATTTCTAACTGAAAATTCCACTATAATCTCAGAACAATCACCCATGCCTATAGCTATCCTCCAAAGAAGACCCTAAGAGGCATTCTTAAATCACTTCAAAGTAACTTCTTAACTCCCAAATATTTGACAGTAGACCTACAAATATAAGAAAGTTAGTTAAATATAGAATTCCTTAGAAGTCAAGTAAATTAAAGCTCAAAGAAATTAACATGACTTCCACAAGGAAATAAGAGTTAGACAGTAGTGTCATGTAAGAAGATATATGTGGTGGAAATCTCAAATTTAGGAGCAAGTAAGAGTTCTCTGATGCCCCTTTACCAAACTCAACTTCAAAATCTTCATTGCTTTCAAGTGGGACTTAAAAATACCATGCAAACGGCCCTCCCTGGTGCCGTGTGTTAAAGCACAGCACTGAGAAGCTAAAGCCACTTCCGCATGAGTTCGATTCCCACCTGCCCCGGAGGTGACCACATGGCGTGGCAGACCTCTCCTGACCCGCCCGCTGCTCCCCTCAGCAGTGTACTTCATTGATCTGCCTGTTCTGCTCCCAACTCTGTCTCTGGTGAAGCCTTTCACCCTCCGCATCTCTGGCCTGTACCCCAGTTCTGTACGAATAAATAAATAAATCTTTAAAAAAAAATACCATGCAAACTAGGGCATAAAAAGTAGGAAAAGGGTCTCCCTAGCAGTGCAGGTTTTAAAGTCAGCACTATGAAACCATCACCAGAATCTGTAGCATGAATTAGACCCCTGGCCAGGCAGCTGACCCACATGGTACAAAAGACCTCTCCTTTCTCACTACCCATTGTTCCCCTAAGCAGTGCATTTCAGTATATCTAACTGTTCTGCTTCCCACTCAGTTTCTGGTGAATCTTCTCACCCCCTGCAACTCTGGCCAGCACCCCAGTATTTATAATGATAAGTGAAAATCTTTCTTTTTTCATAGATGTTTTTTTAAAGATTTATTTATTTATGCATACAGAACTGGGGTATAGGCCAGAGGTACAGGGGTGGTAAGAAGATTCGTCATAGTCAGAGTGGGAGCAGAACAGGCAGATCGATGAAGTACACTGCTGAGGGGAGTAGTAGGTAAGACAGGAGAGGTCTGCTGTGCCATGTGGGTCACCTCCCTGGCCAGGGGATAGAACTCACATGGAAGAGCCCGCAGCCAGCTTTGCTCCACTTTAACCCTTTGAACCACCAGGGAGGGCCCAATAAAGATTAATCTTTAAAAGAAAAAAAGAAAAGAAGGTAGAAACATCTTTGTATATCTCTCTGTATATGATTTATCATCCCTTTGATAGGCCAGAAAGAAAACTAGTTATATCTATAAAAATACTTCAGTGAACTATCACTGTGTGATCCTTCCACACTGTGGAAGGATCAGGGGATAAAGGTCACAAAATCATATGAAGCTGATGTCTCTTTTATGTATTTAATAGCAATTTGCTTCTAGAAGATAAGTTTAGAGTGTGTAGATCAGTTCTGACACTTCACTGGTGGGAAATTCATCTGACCCAGACTTTTTCCTTTATCAAATCTTAGACAGGAACCTCTGATCTCTGTTTCTGTCTGTGTTGCAACTCTGACCTTCCTAGTTCTTCCTGATAAAATTAATTCTTCTAATGATCCTAGGCATTCTTAATGATTTAATGGATTGTATACCTTATCCATTAAGGGGGTGATAATCCACACCAAGAAGAACAAAATTAAATCATTTCCAAATGGCAATCTGATCAGATATGGAGGGTGATCAATTATTGATTTAGAAAGAACCCCCTTTCTGGATATCTCATCACCCTCAATACCTAACCCAATTCCCCACCCCTGGAGTGGGGGCTGGAGACCTGCCTCCAGCAAGAATTCAGTTCAGTTACTTAGCCAGCGTTTGCCCTAGCCTAGAGGTTTCCACTTGGTTTTGCCCACTCTGCTCTCACGATATTGCTCCTCGGTTATACCTCCCATTGGTCCTACTTATTTTCAGAATTGAACCCAGTGTCATAGGGTTCAGGAAAAGATAGATAGATCAATAGATCGATAGATCGATAGATCGGTAGATCAATAGATAGATAGATAGATAGATAGATATAATTTTAATAAAGTAAAAAAGAACATAAACTAACAACTATAAGCCAAAGACATTCTACAGGACAGGAGATGGGACCAAATCAGGGGTGTAAGGAGCACACGGGGCTATGGGGGTGGTACATGGGTGAAGTGGTGGTGGGAAGATTTTTTATTTAATAATAAAAAAATAAAGTTTCTTATTTCCTAATGCTCTAGTTGTGTGTATGTGTGTGTGTTTGTGTTTTAACTAAAATGTATCTTTACTGTTTTAACTTCTGGTTACATTTGATCTGATTTTTTTTTAACATACTTAATTAAACTTTTATTTTTTGACTCATAAAATAGTACTACCCTCTCTAAAATCTCTGGTGAAGATACAAGTGCGATAACATAGGACAGTACTGGCCCCATCCTCATGGCAGGTTCCTCAGCCTTTCATCACCTCTGCAATAGTCAGAATATTTTGGAGTTAAATATTTTGGAGTTAAAAGTAGACTAGTGGAAATTGCTAAGAGAATGAATGTTGAATGTTCTCACTCCCTACACACACACACACACAGATGGTAACCATGTGAGCTGCTAGGTGTGTGTGTCAATTAACATGATAGTGGTAACCATGTCACAATGTCTATATTGAAAACATGATGTTAAAAAATAAAGCTTTTTGGGCCCTCCCTGGTGGCACAACAGGTTAAAGCACAGGTGAGCTTTGTCGAAGAGCTCAAGAGCAGAATTTTTTAACATACCTTCCCTAAGTTATGGTGGCCTAAAAATCTAAGGCCTTTGAGCCTAGAAAAAGTGTTACCACTACTTAAACAAGTCAGATTACCTAGTTTCAGGGATGTCGTCCCAATGTTTTCCATCCCAGCCTAAAAGAACCTCTTTTTCCCATCACAGAAACCTATTTTAAGGCAGGATGATAACTAGAGGTCAGGTTTTGCCATATGCAGTTATCCCTTCCCCCTCTCAGTAAGCCCTCTCTTCTCTCCTTGACAACCCTGGTCCCTCAGCTCAGGCTATAGGCTATAGACCCCCAATTTGTCCTATTGACTTCACAATTTACAGTTGTGGGTATTCACTGTATGTTTGTCATTAGATTTGTTTTATTTCTACTCATCTGCCTGATGTTAATTCATTTGCTCATCTGCTCATGCAGCTCGAGAAGACCCCAGAGCAGTAGGAGTGTCTGACACTTCTGGCCACTCATCCCTCTGCACAAAGTCCAAGCCGTTTCCATTTGTAAAGAACAATGTTTAGTGTCACAATGTCTGGCGCCCTGTATGAGAGTTGCATAAACAATGGGAAAGCAGAAAGACATTCATTGGATTTGATCAAAACTAAAACTTGTGTGCATCAAGGGAGATCAAGAAAGTGAAAAGGCAGTGCACGGAAGAGAAAATAATTGCAAATCACATACCTGGTAAGGGAGCTATTCTCAGGCATAAAACAACAGGATCATTCAGAGCCAGTGACCTCCAGGAGACCTGCATGCTTAGGTCCCTGGGTATGTCTTGAGTTGCTGCTACCAGTTACACTTAGAAACTGGAGAAAAAATTGAAAAGAGCAAAATGAATCCCTATATAAGAAATGTTCTTTAGAGCTCATAATTTGGAAATCTCTGCTCCCCTCCTCACTGATGTCAGCTCAGGATTACACTTGCTCATCAGTAACAGTGGAAATATCATCCCAGTCCTGTTGTTAGGCGTCCCTGCTTATATTTTCATTGTTCCTCATTTAAGTATCGCTCCCCACTCTTGTTTTTTCCGGTTTTTTGTGTCTATTGTATATAGAAAGCATTTCTAAATCGCCTTTGAAGGAAGCAGTTTGACATGCTAAATTAAACAGGGCTCCAGAGACATTTGTGGTAGGCAGCAAAACAAACTCAACTAGACAAAAAAAATGCCGAGCCCATCAGATCTGAAACCATATTTCTCCTTGTCTGCATGTTAAACAGCAATAATGTAAATGAATGCGAATCGCTTGGCGAGCTGTGAGAAAATAAGCTGCAAATGACAGTGTTGGCCAGTGAGCGCTGAAATCGGGAGAATGTGATAACGCAATGGGTGGGGACCTGCGCCTTCATTAGAGATTCTCATTTGTCACTCATTTCATTTCCAGATATAAAGTCCAGTCAAATGGAGCTTAGTAATTGCAAAGTTGATTGCTACATCAGTTTAGGGGAAATGAATACTGCTATTATTTTTTTTCTCTTTCTCTCTCTCTTCTCCCTCTCCCATTCTTTTGTGACATCCATGGGATTTTCAGAGAGCTTTTCCCAACTACCAAGAGAATCAAACTCTTTATAGTTTTGACATGTCTATGGCCTGTGGGCACCAGAGCAATTTTCTCTTTTAAAAATGAGACTCGATAGCATCGCCAGATGAAAAGCCCAGGCTGAAACCTTGGTATCCTGGATATCAAAACTTTTCCTACTGGCAAGTGAAAAAAGAAAACAAAGAAAATCTCTGCTTGTCCAAATAAAGGATTAATAAGGAAAAGAATGGCATGGAGCTTACTAGACAGTACTGGTGACAGGGAATAGGTTAAAAAACCATTCTTATCAAAGGTGTTCATTTAACTGCATGCAAATATTATTTTATTTTAAATTTGTAACAAGCTGATAACCACTCTAAGGAGATTTTGTGAATTTTGCAAATTAAACATCCAACCAAATCTGTGCTGAGGGTTGATACATGTTTTCTGTCACTCTAAGGAAACATGTTAAGAATTTAGTGTATTGACGCCTCCCTGGTGGTACAAGGGGTTACAACAGGCGTTATGACAGGACTACAGAGTTATCACCAGCTACTGCAGCACGAGTTCAATTCCTGGTCAGGGAGCTGACCCACAGGGCACAGCAGACCTCTCCTATCTCATCCACTGCTCCCCTCAGCAGTGTATTTCCATCAATCTGTCCTTTAAAAAAAAATTACTTATTTATTCACACAGAACTGGGGTACAGGCCAGAGATGCGGAGGGTGAGAGGATTCAACAGGGACAGAGTGGGGAGCAGAACAGGCAGATCAACGAAGTACACTGCTGAGGGGAGCAGCGGGCGGCTCAGGAGAGGTCTGCCGCGCCATGTGGATCTCCTTCGGGTCAGGTGGAATCGAATTCATGTGGAACTGACTTAAGCTTCTTAGTGCTGTGCTTTAATCTGCTGCGCCCAAGGGAGGGCCCCAATCTGTCTGTTCTATTCCCTACTTCCTCACTGGTAAATCCTTTCATTCCCCCACATCTCTGGCCCACACCCCAGCTCTTATATGCATAAATAAATACATTTTTTTAATAGAATTGACTGCTTCATGGAACCAAAGGGACTATCTTTCTCATGAGAATGATCAGATTTCAAAATGGATGGCCCCACTCTTTTAAGAACTGTGGGAGATAAGTTTGGGGTTTGAGCAAGGCGGACAGGATGTGCATGGAGTATGATGAGGCTTGAGTTGGTCATTTCCAGTTGAGTCTAGGGGAAACCTTACAGAGTCACCTTGACTGACTTTCTGCTAGAGGTTTTTCATGTCCTTTTTGATCAAACTCCACTTTGTCTATAGGATGGTCCTATATCCCTCTCGAGGAAAGGCTAAGCAAATTTCAGGCTGAGGGTGTAGTGACATCATTTTAGTGAGCTGCACAAGGGAATTTGGCCGTGGCTGACGACACTGACCCTATTTAGGACACAGCCAAAGACCACAGCTGTGGTCTGTTTGACTTCACTGCTCAAGAATGAACTCACCTGCTTTCTCACCTGCTTTGGTTTGCTCTGAATCATCACACTGCAATCTCTCCTACTTTGGCCTGGTTCCCCTTAGAGTGGATTCCTGCTTACGGAAAATAAGTCCTAAGGTATACCTGATTTCTCCGATAGATTCAGCCAAATTCTGTCTCAAATTCTGAACAGCTGCAGGTCTGATACAGGGCAGTAACTGGCACCAAAACTGGCCACAGACACTGCCCAAAGACTTTGCCAGTTACTGTCTGAGTTTTTCAACTGTGTATACAGTCATAAGACTACTTAAGCTCAGGGAACAACAATGAGATTTATTTACTAAACCAGAGAAAAACAAAGAGTTACTGAGGCCAAAAAGGCTTTTACCTCACCAGAAGCAGTATCCAGTATTTTTTTAGTTTTAAACAAAAGCAGCTAAGTTTGCATTTTCTACCACTGAGGACACAGAACTCCTCTCCTGAACAATGGGCCACGTGGCATCTTCCTGACTGTGCCGACATGGAGCACTCTGCAGCCAGACTGCAGGCCAGGCTCCGACTCACACAGACAGCAGGAGATGCCCCAGCAGTTGCCAGGACAGCCCAGTGCAGCACCAGAGTAGCTACACTTCAGACAGCAGCTACAGAGCTGAATGACTGGACAACGGTCACACACATGCAGCTCAGCGAGGTGTCCAGTTCCAAGTCTCTGCCTTCTCTGCCAGGGTATAACCACAGCAAAGCGGAGCAAAGCTTCAGTTGCTCCTTTGCTCTGCTAGTTGCAAAGCCTCTGAACTCTTCCTCTCCGAGTTTGGCTGCTGGAGGCCTCTACATGTTTGTCAGAGGCCTGCAACAGCCTTCTGGAAGTTTAGTGAGTGGGTGCCAGATTCTTGTGATCCCAAAGCTGAAGACCCCAAAACACTGGATCCCCAAGACTGAATAAATCCACACCCTCTTCTGCAGTTACTTATATTTCTTATCAGTAACCCCACCCCAAAATGTGATACTTTTTAGCATTTTCTACAGGGCTTTCCATCCTCACCAGAAACCCCCACAGGGGGCACCATCTGTAGCAATCTATGGCTTCAGCCACTGCTTAAAGTTCTACATTGACAAGAGTTAATTTTTTTTAAAGATATATTTATTTATGCATACAGAACTGGGATACATGTCAGAGGTGCAGAGGTAGTAAGAGGATTCACCAGACATAGAGTGGGGAGCAGAACAGTCTGACTGACAACGTATACTGCTAAGGGGAATAGCAGGAGGGTCAGGAGAGGTCTGCTACACCATATGGGTCACCTCTGGGGCAGGGATCGAACTCATGCTGAAGTGGCTTTAGCTTAGTGCTGTGCTTTAACCCGCTGTGCCACCAGGGAGGGTCCAAGAAAGTTAATTTTATGTGTCAACAAAGCAGAATCATTGAGTACCCAGACATTTGACATACTTTATACTATATGTATATGTGAGGTATTTCTGGATGAGATTAACTAAGTATATTTTGATCTCTATTGTGGATGAATCTCATCCAATATATTGAAGGTTTGAATAGAACAAAAGGCTGAGGTAGAAGGAGTTCTTCTGCCTTACTGAGTTGGGATGTTAAGTTTTTTTCTTCCCTTTAGATTTACATCATGACTTATTGGGTCTTGAGTTTGCCAGCTGTCAGACTAAAGATGAAACTGTTACAGGGCACCCCAGTGAACTGGGCTACCTGTCTGTGGGGCCTAACCCACGATTTTAAATTCAGTTGTATTGCAGGCACACACAAAAGGGTCAATAATGGGTTTATTTACAAAAGGGGAAAGGAAAAGGAAACCCAGGGACAGAGAAAGGGATACACAAAAACTGGAATATCTTACCAGCTCAGCTGACTTAGAACTCTAGTAACAAACTAACTGAAAACCTGAGTCACGCAGACCGGAGCTCCATTTTCCCTAGCCGGACAATGAGCTATAGCAAATGGCGCCCTATTTATCTCCCAATGTCCCAGAATGCCTGTTTAGCTCCGCCCCTGGGTCCTCGCAGTTCTCTCCCTGGTTTTGCTGGGAGCTGTAGTTTCCAGTCACTGGAGTGGGGTGTGGACTCCACAAAACTCTGCAGATTTCCTTTAGGACATCCCTTCCCTTAACAAAACCACCACTTCTGATTCTCAGAACTCAGCAGTAGCCTGAATCGACACCATTGGCTTCCCTAGGTCTTCATCTCGCTGACTACAGATCTTGGGATATCTCTGGCTTCACAAATGTGCAAACCAATTCTTTAAAATAATAATTATACATACATACATGCAATTTCCTATTAGTTATGTCTCTGGGAAATCCTAATAAATATGGTAAACAGATACTGGGGTATGATAAATTTGGCTGTGATGGGACCAGCCACATAATCTTTTGAGCATCACAGACCTGGAAAATACCTTTTTTTCTTCTTCTCAATTTTCCAAATGATGGCCCTAATTTTGAACAATGGTCCTAGGTAGCAATTTTTTTCCCTTTCCCCTCCCACCTTCAATTCCCCCCTTTTTATCTTATTCCAAAATTCTATAACACTGGAAGAGATTTTCCTCAAAAGATTGCTTTGATAGCTAATCAGAAAATAAAATCATGCTTATTGAAAGCCACTATGAGCTACAGATTATAATGAGACCTTTACAACTTTTGCTTAAACCTAACAAAAAACTTACAAGTGATGAGGAAATCACATCCAGAGTCATTAACCAACCTGCCCACAATCATTCACTCAGAGGTTAAAACAACATTTGTATGGACTCACGTGCAACTGTGAATCCTGAATCCTGGCACTGGTAGAAAAATGGTAAAAGAAAGTAGCAGTAGGTGTCACCTCTGATTCCAATGGGGAGAAATGAGCAATAGAGAGAAATGAGAGTCAGCATGTATTTATGTATTTCTCACCCAAGTTAGTTATCACTCTGCTTATCTCCTTATCCTTTTTTTTTTTTTTTTAAGATTTATTTATTTACTCATACAGAGCTGAGGTACAGGCCAGAGGTTCAGGGTCAGTGAGAGGCTTCACCAAATTGATAGTGGGGAGCAAAACAGGCAGATTGACAAAATACAATGCCGAAGAGAGCAGCGGACATGTCAGGAGATGTCTGCCACACCATGAGATCACCTCCGGGGCTGGGGATCGAACACACACTGAGGCGGCTACAGCCAGCTTACAGTGCTGCATCCTAACCCATTACACCACCAGAGAGGGCCTCCTTACACTTTCTGTCTCCCACAAACAACTATGATATGTAACCCTTGCATTACCTCTCATGATGGAGAGGTGGAAGCTGGGAATTCAAGCCAAAACAGATTTCAAGACTCTCCTCTGTGCCACTGTGTGAGTCAATGAAAATTTGTAAACAGCAAAAATTCTACATAAGTACTGAAAAATCATTTGTACTATACCTACAACTTAGATGTCTTTATACTCTTCTTTGCCCATGGCTTCAGGTGAAGGGAAATGGGAATTAGTCGAGAAATTTCATAGTATCAAGGTCTGTTTTCTATGTTATAGATAATTTATCTAATTTGAAAATTAAACCTTTGAACAGAATTGTTTCTGATTTTCTCCAGGATTTAAGATGGTTTCTTTATTTAGTTATATTCCCAAAAAGGAAGTCCCTCAAACCACTGACACTTTTTGTCTCAATTTGTTGTCTCAAATTCCTTCCTGTATAATCACTTCTAATCTGACTCTGTTCAGTATTCAGCAGTAGCGATTTACAAAATCTTTCTTGACAAATTCAAAGGTCTTTACTTAGCTCAACTTTTTTTGAGCAATGTGCAAGAGTATCTTGCACTCCGGGTAACCTAAGGCCAGATACAGAGATGTGTTTTTACAAACAAGTGTCATTTTTCCAGTAAAATATTACAAAATTTTCACCAGAATCTTGAATGAAATGTCATGATGTAAAAAAAAAAAAAAAAACTCTTTAATTGATATGATCATAATAAGAAAAAATTAGAAAGTCATTGGAGACCACTGCCCAAGTAGTTTTATGAAGAGTTAAGGATAAGAGAAACTAATTGCAAAAATGAGATGAAAGTAAAAGAAAACTAACAAAATAAGAACATCAGATCATCAGATGTAGTTCATGTTTGTTTTTTTTTTTTAGAAAGAAGTCTCTCTCGTTTTAATCACCTTATTTGTGATTGTGATTTAGAGCAACAATTTGGTGCTCAGACAAAAGAATCATCTGGAAGGATGCATCGTCATCATTCATTGAATTCCCTCATTTTACAGAAGTTTAGTTTACCCAAATGAGTACACAGACTTGTGGCAGACAAGAGCCTAAAACTTGGGTTTCCAGGTCCATCCAGATTGAACCTTAAACCCAAACCTGTTCCACCATTTTCTAGTAATTCTTAATGCTTTACATATGTATCAAATTGCTTTTCACTCAAGCCCTGAGCTAAACATACACCACTAAATAGGATGTGATTATGAAGAGGATGGGCTTTGACTCACAGCATCTGAGTTTGAGTTTGGGCTCATCAGACCTTCAAGCTTTCATCTGTGAAAAACAGCTCATGTTACACTTGCCTCACTGTCTGTGTGCGTGTTTAATGGGAGGCTGCTAATGTGAAATAAAGTACTAATGAAAAGCAGCACTTTTGGGAACTCAGTCCACAAATATTATGGCACTTGCATTGCTCTGCTGTAAAACAGTGTCGTGGCCAAGAATCAGGATACTGAGGTCCAACATTGATCCCAGGGCTGGGTTCAACCGGGCAGCACCTCTTCCAAACCATGAAAACATAGATAAGCTCAAGAGCAAAACATACACAAATAAATGAATCAGTTGATGTTCCCAACATTCATTCCACTCTTTTGGAAAGTTGCAATCAATGTCTGCAAAGTTCATTATAACCTATGGGCATGTTCTCAACCATGACTACTGTGGCGCCAGCAGGCACAGAGCAGGTTCACTATGGACTTGAGCAGGTGGATAAAGAGAATTCCGGGGCCCTCCCTGGATTTTTCAGCCTTTAATGCTCTCTCAGGGAACCAGGTGCACAGGCACACAGATGTGGAGGCTGCACAGGCATAGCAGGCAGGGAGGCTGGTGAGCAAGGAGGCAGGCACAGGCCAGGAGTTGGGCCTGGGAATTGTGCTCTTTATCTGGGCTCTCCCTGCTGTGTCTCCCATGCATCCTCTTGGACTCTTACCTCTTCTGCAGCCACACCACTTTCCCGCCTCTACTTTATGGCCACCTCTAGGCTCAGGCGTGCACACTTGCACATGCGCGCACACCCATACTCCAGGTGTCCACCATCAGTCACTCCCTCCCCACGCCCCTATGCCCACGCACCTTCTGAGTTGCCACGATCAAGGCCACAGGTTGTAGCCACAGAGGCTGGTAGACATGAACTGCCTGATGAACTCATTCACCCTACACCTACTGTGTCTGGTCACTCTGGACTTCCAGTTTCTCTGTTGTGTCTTGTTCTTTGATTTCAGCATTCAGGAATCAAGAACCAGACCTGATTCACATGTCAGACCTCCCCTCCTTTCCTCAAACCCTTCTTTTTTAATTATGATACAAGAACTGGGGTACAGGTCATAGTTGTGGGAGGTGAGAGATCATCAGAGACAGAGAAGAGAGCAGAAGGGGCAGATCTACTGAGGGGAAGAGTAGGCAAGACCCACAGTGGCGCTATTTGGCTCAGCTCCCTGGTGGGGGATCGAACTCCTGCTGCAGTGGCTGCGGCTAGCTGCATGGTGCTGCTCTTTAAACCTGGCGCCATCAGGGAGGCCCCTCTCGTCAGACTCTTGAGTGACTCTTGATTTGATTCTGCTTCCTGAGTGGGAGCTGCACTCCGTCTCATCCTATATGAATAACCTTTTTATAAACAAAGTAACAGATACAAAATGCCTCAAGATGGCCGTTCTGATAAATTAAGCCCTAGAGGTACAAGGTAGGGTGAGCAACAACTTTGCTCCTGGGAGTACAGAAATTTCTGAGGAACTCAGGCTCCTTCTCTATTATTCTTCTCCTGACCCAAAATTTCCTCATCACCTAAATGATGCTGAAAATTCTGCAATTGCATCCAGGTGGGTCATATGGTCGTTCTGTAAATTGGTGTGATAATTTAAATTCTCAAGGGTGCTATATGCATTTATAGCTGATTTTGTTCAAAAAGCCTTAGGAGCACCACCTTAGCTGTGCTGAACAGAGAGGTTTGCAAGTATGAAAATAATTAAATAAAAAAGAAATCAGAAGTTTCCCTCATTTGCCCTAACAACAATCAGAACTCGTCTTTACAATAGCCACATTCTAAGCACCGGGCAGGAACTAGCCATTTTAATCCTGATTCACAGTTCCAAGTTGGAGTTGTTATTAGTCCATTTTCACATGAGAAAATTGAGACAAGGAGAGTTTAAGTAATTTGCCAACATCATTAAGTGGCAGAGGCAGGCTTTGCTGCCCAGTATAAACCCTAGTCTCCTGAGTTTTGGCCTTCGGAACCCTAGTAGAAGCAGCTAGTACCTCTCATTGCCTCCTTCTTGATGAGTCTTCTGAAAAGAAGTCTGAGCTATCAAGCTCAAAGGCCAAGAGAAAATGTCAGTCTTGTCCCTACTTGGTGGTGCAATGGGTTAAAGCACAGCACTACAAAGCTGGTGCAGCCACTGAAGCACGAGTTCGATCCCCACAAAAGAGGTGACCCACATGGCGCAGTAGACCTCTCCTGTCTTACCTGCTGCTCCCCTCAGCAGTGTGCTTCATCGATCTGCCTGCCTGCTCCCCACTCTGTCTCTGATGAACACTCTCACCGCCCCTGCACCTCTGGCCTGCACCCCAGTTCTGTAGGCATAAATAAATAAATCTTAAAAAAAAAAAGAAAATGTCTATCTTGCTGCTGACACCCACACAACTGTGAACGGTAGGAGGTGACACAATGAGTCCTTGATCCCCTTTTGCCTCCCTAATTCCTTAACTTTCAGACAGAATGATTCTGAGCACTCAACTTACTCCAGAAGAGGAAAAGGAGCTAAATCACAAGAGTGAAATAATGTTTGGACATGTTGGCTTTAGAAAAAGGTAAAAAAAATTCATTTTCTGGACCTAAGACGTACAAACTATCTATCGGCACCACATGTAATCAAACGAAATCAGTGCCACCCCCCAGATGGGCTCATTGTCTCTCCTCTCTGACATGCCAGAAGGGAGCTTGCTTCCTCAATGCCAGCTGCTCAGAGGCCTGGAGGCTGCTTCACCTCTAGGGACATTAGCTTTAACCTTTCAATCTCTGTGATTTAATCATATAACCATGTAATTAAATTCCAATAGTCAAGTTTCAAGGGCAGTGAGGCAAGGGCTGGGTGGTTGCATTTAGCCCAAGCAGATGGCAGACACAGCTCCTGGAACAGCTCGTTCACATTGCACGCTGCTAAGCATTTGTGTGGAGTCCCGCGAACACGTGCAACAAAAGGTAGAGTCAGGCCGTTTAAAGAGTGAAAGCCTCTTCACCTGCTTCCGTGAGATAAGGTGCAATCTATTTTTCATGTGTACTTTTATCTCTCCTTGGCAGTCAAGATTGTTTGCACGTGATAGCCAAACCATAAGGTAAGCAACGCTAATGGGTCTGATTTGTAGACAGCATATGGACCCCTGGGTTCAAATTAATGCATTCTTTTTTCTTCTGCTGCCTAAAGCTTTTCAAACGTCAAGGAAGAGCTTTCAGGATTGAGTTTAAAGACACTTCTTTAATTGAATTGTTGTTAATAGCCAGGTGTTATTTCAACATCTGGTTGAAGTCTGTTTGATGATTTTACCAAGACAAAACAAAGCTCCTCCACCCATGTTATAGGAAAAAATGTGTTGGCAAAGCTATAGTAAAACCAGGGATTCCACACACTGCAGGGAGATCTGTACATCAATACAACCTTTGTTCAAAAAATGTGATACTATGAAATAAGGTTTAATAGTATTCATACCTTTAGCCAATGTTCCTAATTATTGGAAATGTACAAGTGAAAACAGATACTTGTTGGGCCTCCCTGGTGATGCAAGGATTTCTGTCTCAGCACTGTGAAGCTATCACCAACCACTGCAGCAGGAGTTCGATCCTCGGCCAGGGAGCTGACCCACATGGTGCAGCAGACCTCTCCTGTCTGGACTGCTGTTCTCCTCAGCGGTGTGTTTCAGTGGATCTGTCTGTTCTGCTCCCTGTTCTATCTCTGGGGAATCCTCTCACTCCATGTACCTCTGGCCTATAATCCAGCTCGTATATGCACAAAAAAATAAATATTAAAAAAAAGAGAGAGAGAAAGAAGAGATACTTAAGATACTTATTATCTTACATGTAATATATAATATGGAAGATAATTACTCTGAGCTCTCCATGGAACCATTAACAAAACACATATGGAAATATCAATATGATGGAACCCACTATCCATAAAGTACATTTTATAAATTTAAATTTTAAGTGGGATTCAAATCTTATAAATTCACCCCAATTTTATTTTTTTAAAATACTATACACACATATATGAAAAAGTAATTAGATCCTAGCAGGTGAGATATCGGTAACAATTTTTATAATTTATGTGTTTTTATACTTTCAATAATAAGTGTTTTATAACTACTTTCAGAGAGAAAGCTGGTTTTAAATGAACATCATGGTGTTTTTATAGCAGTCTTCAATCTTTGCTATTTGTCATAGGAAAATGAGGAACCAGAAAGCTGGTCTCTTCATTAGAGTTACTCTATCAGATAGTCATGAAGACAATATTTGGTACCCACGTAACCTCTCTTTAACCAGTTTTTTTTATTATTATTTTAATATCCTCTACATGCAGTAAGCTTATTCTGACATTCATCCTACACTTAAAAAACACAAAATCCATTGATATAAATCATTGGAATCAGTTGAGAGGTAAAATCTTGAAATCAAGCACTCTTAGAATCATGAAAGGCAAAAGTACATATTCTTTGTATCTCAGTTTCAAAAAGTAGACACCCTTTCCCACCTCTCCATCATTCATTTTGCAGGAAGCCTGCTACTCAGGTCTACCAGCATGTCTCTGCAATAGCAACACACCGAGAAGGAGTCACACACATGGATGGATTCTCAAAATGTCCCGCCACACAGGCCATCGTGACACTCAGCAGAGCACAGAGGTTAAATGACTCAATCAAAGTAACTCCATGGCTGAGTTCTCAATAAAGTCCAAGTTTTGTGTCTCAGGACAGGCTCTCTTCAAGGTAGCTTTGGTGCAGGGAACACAGCTTCCTTGGATCTGAGTTCCTTTCATGTGTTACTAGGAAAAGGCAGTGCATTTGTGTAGCACTGTGGAGAATACTAATAGGTCCCATAGCAGAAGCAATTTTAGTGTTGCTAGAGGTTTTTCTTATGTCTGCAAAGGTTGCACAGAAATTGAGATTCTAGAGCCCACTTGCTAGGGTTTGGTTTCAGTGACTGAATGGAGCATCCTCAGCCCTTGACACAGCATCTCCGGATATTCTTCACTGGGCCTGACTAGCCGAGTGGCACTAACAGATGCTTTGTCAACAAGGATTGACCACATTGGTCATCTTCCAGCTTCTTCTCCCAGGCAAAACTAGTCTGTGTGTAGGATTGCAATTTTAATTTCCAGGGTTGTAGATGTGACTCTAGAAGTAGCTTTGGTTTATCCATCCATGTTGCCAAGTGTATCACCATTAAAGTGTTTAAAATAAAGGTGTTTGAGTTTAGCTATATCACTGCAAGTCTGGAATTCATTTACAGCCTTCCTTATTGTAGGTAATGGCCATTATCCCAGTCATTGTCTATCAGCCAGTCTGGGTGACAACCCTTGGATTTCTCCTATTATTCTCATATGGAAAAGGCCACTTCCATTCACAACAAGCAAGCCAAAACAACAGGCTAACTGTTCCACAACCTTAAAATTAAATAATTTAGAGAATGAATATGCCCATTAGTTACTGAAAAACATTTGAATATTTGTTCTTTCCCTTGTTAGAGATTGGGTAGATTTACAAAATAGAAACTGTTCAAAGTAGTAAAGAAATCATTGATAATTTGTAAGTGTTTTTAAATAACTAAAACTATTTTGTGCCTATTTATTTAGTTAAGTATTCATTTTAAACAACTTAATTTGCTGGAGCTTGACATAAATAGAAAAAAAAAAAGCTCAAATCCTGCAATTGCTTCACTAAAACATAAAGATTATAGTTAAATTAAAAGCTAATAAAAGTCATGATGGCCTCTTTAATTTTCCAGAATTTTTACAATATTTTGTTGATATTTTAGTACAAATCAAGATTTTTTTTTTATTTTTTTAGACAGATGAATATCATAAGAAGAAATTTCTCAGAAAATGTCTTCTATAGCAAAAAAGCAAAATAATAAAACCCACTTCAAGTAGGAAAATGTATATTGCCTATAAAAGAAAACTTGCTATTTTTGATTCTTCACTGAAAAGAAAATATGTCAGAAAGTAGAAGTCTTTTCCAAAAAATTAAAAAAAGGTGTTCCTCGATATAAATATGCCACTGTTTATCAGACCATCTAATAGCATTACTTACAGATTGTTCAACTAATACCAGCACAAAACACTAAAATATTTTTGAGCTAATATCATTAATCACAAAAATATAATTGACTTTAAATATTCTCTTCTTTTTAAAGATTTATTTATTTATTTATACAGAACTGGGGTACAAGCCAAAGGGGCAGGAGCGATGAGAGGATTCACCAAAGACAGAGTGGGGAGCTGAACAGACAGATGGACGAAGTACACTGCTGAGGGGAGCAGCAGGCAGGTCAGGAGAGGTCTGCTGCACCATGTGGATCACCTCTGGTCCTGGGGATCGAACTCGCACTGAAGCAGCTGCGGCTCACTTGCAATGCTGCATCCTAACCCACTGCGCCACCAAGAAGGGCCCAACTTTAAATATTGTTTTGTGAAGCATCTTTGGCAGCATCAAATATACTTCCAAAATTACTTTGTTTTGGGCCCTCCCTGGTGGTGCAATGGATTAAAGTGCAACACTGTGAAGGTATCTGCAGCCACTGTAGCGCAAGTTCCATCCCCAGCCAGGAAGCTGACCCACATGGCATAGCAGACCTCTCCTGTCTCAGCCGCTGCTCCCCTTAGCAGTGTATTCCAACAGATCCCCCTGTTCTCCTCCCCACTCTGTCTCTGGTGAATCCTCTAACCCTGAACCCCTGGCTGTTCCCCAGGTCTTGCATAATAAATAAATCTTCACAAAATAATAATAATACTTTGTATTGTCTTACATCTAAGATGTATTTGATATTCTTTGTTCATTAATTTCTAATAGTTGTTAGTGAGAATTAGCTAAGATACATTACATTCTTGGTGGTCTTTTTTTTTTTTTAATCTCATACTAACACATAAGTCATCTTTTGATGAAGTAGATAAGAATTCCCAGCTATGTCTGGAAAGGTTGTATAAGCAGGTAAGTGATGAAGAACAAAAATAAGTTTAAAATTCTTTTCATTATTAAGAAGAAATAAGAAAATATTGAGTAACTTTAGACTTTAAGTAAAATATGCATGGGGAGATCTTCAGGAAACCACTAAAAGGAATAGAAGTGAAAATGTATCTTTCAAACAGGTTGAGAGAAAAGAAATATCCTCATAAAAAGATGTATTTTTAGCATGAGGATACAGAAAAGCTAAAAATAAATTTGCATTTGAAAGTAACACAACAGTAGAAAAGCTGGTAGAGTTGTATTAATAACAATCAAAATAGAACTTAAGGCAAAAAAATGTATTTCTCTGGGAATTTAAGTGGGTCATAACTAACAAAAAAAGGAATACCCTAACCGAAATGAAACTATTCTAGCAACAGCCATAATTGGCAGAAATTGACACAAGCATTATCATTTAACAATAAACCTGATAGCTGAGGCAACAAACATGATAAAATATAGTGGTGACTGATAAAACTGGTAAATAGTAGTTCAGCCTAATGGACTTAATGAATTCAGTAGACAACAATTAGAGGAAAAAAAGATTTGTTCCAAACTGCTGACTAAATTATAAGTTCATAAAGCAAATCACAACTAATATTAATAAACTGCTATTCTTCAGCTAATAGTCTCCTACTTAAATGAAAACAAATTAAAATTGTAATTAAATATATCTATAAAACCCAAAAAAAAAAGGAAATTTGGATATATTCCAAACAATTTATGTGTTAAAGAAGATATAACAATCGAATTAGGAAAGCTTTAGAACTGAATATTAATTTTAAATTAAATGTTTATAGTTGAGGGAGGAAGTTAAATGTATTTGCAGAGAAAATGAGACTTATAGTAAGGAAAATAAAATTTTAAAACAGGGAATAAATTAATGATTACTACTTAGCATATGTAGAGAATGTGAACCATACGAGAAGTAAATTAAAAAAAAAAAAAACTCATGAACCGATAACAAATAAGTTAAAATAAAAGCTCAAACACAACAGGAACCAGGGACATAAAACTGAAATCAAAATAAGACACCATTTTCATTCTTAATATACCAGCATTTAAATGTCTTGCCGTAGTACATAATAAGTGAAAGTGGAAATTCTTTTATATTATTGGTGATAATTAAAATTGATACAAATGCTTGGTACAGCGATTTGGTGACATCTAGTAAAGTTAAAAAGTAAGAACTCAAGCCGTCCCTGGTGGCATAACAGGTTAGGATGCAGCACTGCAAGCTAAAGGCAGCCACTTCAGTGCAACTTCGATCCCCAGCCCGGGGGTGATCCACATGGCGCGGCAGACCTCTCCTGACCCGCCCGCTGTTCCCCTCATCAGTGTACCTCATCGATCTACCTGTTCCGCACCCCTCTCTGTCTCTGGTGAATCCTCTCAACTCTGCACCTCTGGCTTGTATCCCAATTCTGTATGCATAAATAAATAAATCTTAAACAACAAACAAAAAAGTTTTTAATCTAGCAATTTGAATACCAGCTAGCTCCTCTTAAGGAACTCTCAGAGTGACATGGGACATTAAAATAATGTGCACTGAAAAATGTAAAACAATTAAGGTAAACATTAGTGATAAAGTAAAATTAAGATTTACATGGTCTTCTTGGTGGCCTGGAGGTTAAGTCTCAGCACTATCACAGCTCTGGCTTGAGATGGATCTCAGGCTAGGGAAAAAACCCACACATGGCACAGCAGACCTCTCCTGTCTCAGCAGGTCCTCCAGTGGATTTCAGTAAATCTGCCTGTTCTGCTCCCCACTCTATCTCCGGTGATTTTTTTTCACCCCCACACCTCTGGACTACACCCAATTCTTCTATGCAAAAACACAAAACAAGTTATGTATTTATAAAATGCAGTATATATTATTTATATTAATTATTATATATTCAGTATATATCCTTATATATAAATATATAATATATATGTTATATATGTGCAGTTTATATATTATTTATATACAAATACACTTGCAATAATCTACTATAATGAATATAAAATGAATGAAACACTGAGTATGTTTCACAAACATGATAGTACAAGCAAAAAAGAGATGCAGACTTATTTGTAGACTTTGGATTCACTTATAAATTTAAAATGGCTAAAAATACTAGCCACTGTTTGTTGATACAGGTGAACATACTAAATATTTATTAAGGGAAAGAGTTTTGTGTGATTGACATATGATAGACAAAAAGGCTTAAATATAGTTGTAGTTTTTAATCAATTAAAGATCTGAATCCAATTCTGAATAGTAGTGGGATCCATTAAAAGATGCTTAAGTATTTCTTTTATTACTCTCTCACTTTATTATTAATCTCTCACACTCCTTTTACTAAATAAATACTAATTTCCTAATGAAAATAAAATATCCATGCAACAAATTGTGCAAGGAAGTACTATATACTTCCTCAGAGTGTGATAAAGTTTCTATATGTGTATAAAGTACATATTTTTTCAAAAGTGACTTATTGCCTTTGACCAAAACGTGGTCTCTTCTTTGAAACTGTTGACACAATTCTAATATAGATAAATGGAGGCTTGATACAAAAGTATTAATGATACAAGGCTCATTAAATTTATAATGAGCAAATGTGTGCACATTATCCAAAATTTCATTATGAAAGAATTCATCTGACAGTCTCTCAAAGACTAGTAAGAGAGAAACAAGGTTTTGGTTTTAACTCTGATTTTTATCTCTTTACAGTTTCTTTTAATCTTTGCAAAGATTCTTATTAATCTTGGCACATTATTCAACAACTTAATCCAATATATTTTGTATCACTAATCGTAAATGTGGTTAAGGAGTTCATCTGATAAAACATTTTGCACAATTTTGAATTAAGTTCTGCCTCAAGACACACATATCCATCTTGATTCCTGATTATCTTCTTTCTTCAAATTATTATAACACATAAACCTGAAGACCGATGGATGCATGAGGGGTGATAGCATCTGCAACAGATTTGATTTTCTGCTTTAGGCTACTTCTTTCAATGAGTTATTTAATCATCAAAATTTGGGTCAAGTGGTTTCTGCTCAAGTAAATTGTTACCCAAAATAAATACATTTGGGGCTTTCTGGAGGAAACTGTAGAATAGAAAATTAATAATTACTCTGTTTACTTCCAGACTCTTATATCATTTCAAAAATGCCTGTTTTCACCTTATGATTCTGGAGTCAAACTTCAGGACAATCGTAAGTCACAGTGAGACCATGGACATGTTATTAGGGACAGTGCCAGACAGATATGGGACTTCTGTCCACGTCAGCTAAGGAGTCTGGTCCTTAGTCTGGTCCAAAATAATCTACATACCTCCCTAGTGCTATGAGTTCAGAGGGACTGGTAAGTTATATTAAAAAAAAATACATTATATAGAAGTTTTATGATGGTTTTGTGACCAAAACTATGTCTTAGAAACACAACTCTTGCTTATATCAATTAGTCTGTGGTAAAGTTGGTATTATTATATGTCATTTCACTTAAAAGCCACAGAATTCCAGAAGCTATTTATGATGTTAGGTGAAGATTTGCTGTATAATGTTTCAACCTGATGAAGGTGTTTTACTGCTCAACCTCAATTTTATTGTTGGTTGATCAAAAGAAAAGGTTATGCTGGTTGCCCTACCACTTTTTTTTTTTTGGGGGGGGTGGGTGCAGGGCGGCAGTAGTCTGTAAACATCTATGAAGAAGAGAGGATCTTTTTCTCAAAAGGAAATTAATAATCTCAGGATGAAGGCATACTTTTTTTTCAGAACCCCAAAGGTCTACACTTTTAATATCTTATAAAATTTGTAGGATTGTCTGAACTTCATGGTCTGTGTCTCCAACACTTTAGGAACATTGATTTTGCTGAATCATTTCACCAGGTGGCAAAGAGAATAGTTTATACCATATTTTTGGTAAGCCAGAGAGTCTACTATTGTTCTCATGGTGCTGTGATTATTCATAAAAGAGTCAGAGCAGCTTATTTGAAAATAATATATGTTGCTTTCAAACATCTAAGAAGCCCACTAAGATCTGCATTTATTTTTGGAGCTAGTATCCAGATATGCTCCCATCTTAATTTCTCGTGGTGGTGACATGATCTACTACTTGATGTATTTAAATACTAGATCCCCCCTCCCAGATGACAGTACAATCAAGGACCTTGGTAGTAACTCCATGAGAAGTTAAGATGAAAGTAAACAACTTTGATGTTCTTTGAATATTGAGATTTAAAAAAATGAAATTTCTAGATGAGAGTTAAATAGGAGATGTCACAGCTCAGTTGATTTTATAATTCTAGGTCAGGAGAGCCATCAGGAAAAATAACACTCTTTACATGCTCATTACCTCAGGTAGTTATTTTTCCAAGAAAGGAATAAACAACCCCATATATTAGGGATGGGGTCTATACTAGCAAGGAGTGTCTTGGTAATCTACATCCGCCCCCACATCCCCATTCTAATTCTCTGGGTACTTGATGTTTCTCCATCAATGCCATAACTTTCATAGAGGTAAGGCTCGCATTCAACTCACTATAATTCAACCCCAAATGATCAGACACATGCACTACTTTTTGCCAGTTCTCTAGTTACATGAGATAGCAGACTGTGGAGGTAGTCATGGATGTAGCTTGGGCTCTGACTTGTGATGAGAAAGTAGTTAAAGTCCTGAGTTTCTTGCTGACTTCCTCTATACACTCAGCCTTACCAGAAAAAGCTAGCCTGCCCACAATGATGAGATGTATATTTCCATCATAACATTCTCTTGAAGAAATCACAGTCGGTTAAAACCTTGGCTTTGATAGGTTCTTCACTCTATTTGAGTTCAAGTAATAATTTTAGTAGCTGGAATTTTTTCAGTGCAAGCCAAGAATTACAATGCTCCATAAAGCAATAACTGGGTTGTCTCCTTTGCAAACTCAATCAGATTAGTCAACTAATACATATTCTTAGGTAAATACATAGGCAAATTTATGTTCAAATATCTTATCCAACAAGATAACATGCACGAAAAGGAGGTGCGTCCAGTTATTTTAAGCAAGAGATTAGATTTACTACAAATACTAAGTGTGTGAAAAATCAGTGAAAGGGTTAGGACAGGAAAAATCAGGGTTCTCCTCTTAAACGATTGCATCTAAACACATTCTGTTATAGCCTATTTATACAGGGAGGCAGGGGACAGTGAACTGACTAAGGCCTCTCTGCCCAAGTAGTTTACAAAAAATGTCTAGGTTTTCACCTGCGTACCCAATTGCAAGGCTGCTCAGACTTAGAAAATAACAACAAAGGGATTTATTTAATAAACTAGGAAAAACAAGAGTCACTGAGGTCAGTAATGGCTGTTTACTTTCCCCAAAGCCATGTCCAGTACTGTCCAGTCCTGCACAAAGACCATTATGCTGATGGCATCTCCCCTCTGCACTGAGAATGCACAGCTCCTCCTCCAAACAACAGGCTGCATGTCTAAGAAGGCATCTCCCTGCCACTGTGCACACACTGCAGCCAGACCCGAGGCCACAATCTGATTCACAGACATAGCAAAAGATGCAACAGGAGATGCTCCTTGAGCTGCCAAATCCCCAGGCACAGCATGAAACTAGCGACATTCAAGACAGTAGTAGTAATGGCCAAACAACCGGACAAACGGCCACACTCACACATTGTAGCAAGATGCTTGACTCTCTGGGTCTCCTTTGCTCTCCAGGCCACACTTGAGTAAGTTGCCTGTCTGTACAGGTGTCCCTTTCTCTCCTCCAGGTCTAACAAACTATTCTAAAATGACTGCTTGCACAACGCCGTGCATGAAGGCCTCTGACATGCAGACGCGCCCACAAAATCCAGTTCCCTGCACCCTCGAAGTCTGCTCCAGCTGTCCTCCTCCACTGCATCACTGCAGTGCTGTGGCCACCGTTGTTCTGGTTTTGCCAGCACGTACAGAGTTCTCAAGGGCTCATTTTTCAGTCCCTTCTATACTTTTCCTGTTGCTCCACCCACTTGTAGCATTTTTAGCTATATTTTTTACCAGGGGGCACCACCCTAACAGTTTATGGTTTCAGGTACCAGTATCAGTACTATTATTCTAAAGACCAGAAATCTATTACATTTGACCCCAGTGAAGTTAGTTAGCAGAGATTCAAAAATCGGTTGTGGCTACATCATATGACTGATCTTTTTTAAAAACGAAGTCCAAGCAATAGTAGAAAAATTACCTCCACTTTTTCCTGACTTGAACATTTTGCTTTCATGAATTTAATTGGCAGAATCTAATTCACACATACAACTCTACATGCAAAGGAGTCTAGCAAATGTAGCTGATTCTTTCAGAAAGAAAGCACCCAAGGAGGAATTGGGGATGGCAAAACCAATCAGTCATGTATAGGGTTTTGTCTAAAACGATCTCTCATATTCAATACTGTTGCCTTCCGTGATCTGTGGAAGTTGCTGATTTTAAGTGTTTTTTCTTTTGTTAAGTGTTCGCTTACAAGATTTTAGCAGATATAATGTGGTAAAGTAAATGTTATGAAAGGGATTAGAACATTGCCACCCACATTTATAGAGAACTATAACTGCACTAGATATTGGATATTAGTGTGCATATAAATTCATCCAGTACTTATACCATATCACCAGGAAACTGTGACTGCAGTTTAAGCCACTTATTAAGGTCTAAGACCTTAAGTTTCTTCACATGGTCTTTGCTACTACAGAATCTCTTGTTCTCAAAAATGTCCTAACTTTTAATAAATGTGCCTTGTGACTATTGTTATGTCCATATATACATGCTGGAGAGTCATGGGTCAGACTTGGGTTTTTTATTGGAGTCCAGCATCTCTGCTGGGATTTAACTGTGTAGAAGTCAAGCTTTCTACACAGTTACTTAGCTGTGCTGCAGAGGGGCAGACTTGGCTCTTTAGAAAAAACTGTTCATGCTAACTCTCTCAAGCTAATTGTGAGAAGGAATGGGAGGCAGTTTCTGATGACAGATTTACCTTGTGGTTTGAGTAATTGTCTATGTTCTAATCAGGGGCCTTAAATCCCAGCAGAGATGCTGGACTCCAATAAAAAGCCCAAGTCTGACCCATGACTCTCCAGCATGTATATATGGACATAACAATATTCACAAGGCACATTTATTAAAAGGTAGGAAATTTTTGAGAACAAGAGATTCTGTAGTAGTAAAGACCATGTGAAGAAACTTATTATTACTATTAAATTCTACCTTTTCTAATTTTCCTCTGGAGAGAAGACTCACTGTGGCTTCTTCAAACAAACGAATGAAAAATCTGTGAAGATATCTAACACTGGCTAGATGTAGATGACTCCATTTTGTTCCTCTGGAGGTGGGGTCATGCTCTTTGTTCTAAACTAGTAATGCCCATTTTCAACTGCAGTCAGTAGGTTCCTTGTGTCATGAATACACTAACCTCCCTAGTTGGGGGGATAAAATGTTCAGATCAGTCCTTTTCAGATTTTCTTGGCTTTTTCTATGGGATGGTCCACTACAAACTCATGCCAGAGTTTGGAAGTTGCCCAACAAAATAACTATAAGAAAATCTACCAGCGGAAGAGAACCAACAGGGTGTGGGGGAGAATTATTGGTGTCTTAGTGGTATTTGGGATGTGCTAACATACATGTGAACTGGTGCCAACCTATACATATCATATGTCAATACTATGTCAATAAAAAAATAAGCATTGTATTAAACCAACGCCACTTCAGTAATATATATATATATATATATATATATATATAAGATATAGCAAAAGAAAAATAAAATTCTACTAGTGAAAAAGGTATATCATGGCGATCTTAAATACTTAGTCTCGTGTTACAACACTCTATCACTCAATGTTGGAACTTCTCCACGCCTTTCTTGGGTTTCAGTTTTTTTCTTTAAAATGGGTGATGTACTTGATTATAGCAGAGATGATAAAATACAAATTCCATTTACCCACCTCTAATTCTAATCAAAATTATAAAAGAAGTTTCAGCAGCTCTCTAGTGGGGTTGAGACAAATCATTTATTTCTACCATTCTTGAGCTACATTAAAATTTGAATAGCCAAAATAAAGTCAGAAGCCATAGAGTCACTAGAAGGCCCTTCCTACTTGTGCTATGGAAAGTAAATATGCCTGGGAGAATTCATGGCATCATTTTTTTGTCAATGTGGGTAAACTGGTTTCAAGAAAAAATGCTCATTTAAAAATCATAAACCACTTCAGAAAGGGAATTCAGTTCTCTTTCCCCCCGTCAGCTTTTATTGACTTAATAAGAAATCAATGTGCCATCTGGTTAACTGAATTTGTCAAGGAGTAGCAGAGCTGAAGGAAAGAAATAAGGGGATCGTAAATGGTAGTCGCCATCTTCCCAGCTTCCAGTCAATTAATGGAAAAAAGTCTAGATTCTGCAGGAGGAGTTAAAATGATTGGCCATGAGAGAAAATAGAGCAGAGACTGCTGGTCTGGAAATTCTTTAGGTTCTCCTTTGTTATATATCCATGGGAGACAATTGTTATAACACAGCAATCATTCTGTCTTTTTTCAGACATGGCTACTTTCACAGAGTTGATAGACCTGGCTTCGCTTCTCATCAAATTATTGAATGATAGTTATTATTTTTCACTCCAAACTTTTTAATTTTTATTTTTAGTGTCTATTAAGGCTATTTGGTTAGAAACTTGACAATCATCAGAGAAGAATGGTTAAAATATTAACCAAATTAAGTTTGCCTTAAATGGGCAGCCAAATTTGGGCCTCATCTATGCTCATGGCCATCATTCAAATTCACAGAATTAAACAGAGATGATAGCAAGAAGTTCATGTTACTTCACATTGCTCAATAGGTAGCTTTGGGCTCAATCTTGCACCTTTATCTAATTATAAGCCAACCTCTGCTGAGATTTAACAGACTTTAGAGCAGAAGTCTGAGGTAGACTGGGGCAGGCTGGGTTTCCAGAGAAGCAAATTCTGAGACCAACATTACCATGTAAGACACTTATTAATGAGGGCTCTTGCAAGAGACACACATGAAAGGGAAAAAAGAAAGAGTCACGGGGGATGGGAAGCCCTGATGAACTTTGAGGGAAACCTAAATTGAGCCTACGCTTGGATCAATAGGTGGGCTTTAGCACTGGCTGGAGTTGGGGTAAAGTGTTCAGACCCTATGTGTGTGGATGGAAGGAAAGCGTGGCCTGGGGAAGAAGACAGGATTTTGGCAAGTATTCTCTCTTGTTCTCTGTGTTACTGAGCACTCCCTGGAATGTCAATCACACTGGTGAAGCTTGCTCCCCTGCATGCCACCCTAAATGCTTCTTTTAGTGATGTCCACAACTTGGGGTCCCTCCTGGTGACTCTTCTAGTTGCCTCTGCTCCAAATTCTTTCATTCATCCTTTGCCCATTCCTCATTGTCCTTTGTTCCATCTTCTGCTGGCAATTGTTCTACATGGATAATATTCATATCTCAAGTCCCCATCATACTGACTACTAGACACTTCACTCTTGCAAATCTGGACAACATCACCTGAGTAACATATTCTAGATAATATTCCTAAAATCAAAGAAATGAAGATACCGGTGCAACTTCCAAGCATGGTAGAGGATGATAAAACAAAGAGCAATAGGGGATTTAAACACCTTTCAAACAGCATCATTATGAGTATATATATTTAACCCTGTTATTATTACTGAATGATTGTGTCATGAAAAAAAAGATGCAAAGTATGTGCTGCACCACCTCTCCCAGAAGCATCCAAAGAAGTTCAAAAGGAAACTGCTATGCCTTAAATCTTAATTTAAGTCAAGCAATAGATGAGCATACAAAAGCATGTAAAGATTGATAGAGTCTACACTCTAAGCTCTATGACTCCTGATCACAGAAGATGTCATCCCTCTCTATTTGAGGATCTCATAAAACAATGAACTATGAAGTGTTTCTGCTTGTTACAGAACTACAGAAAGCACCTCTTTCTACCAGAAGTGATAGAAAAGTAAAGAGAGGGGGGATGGGTGGAAAATAGCTGGATGGAGTTACAATAGCTAAGTGACTGCTGTGTACCAGTTGATAATTTTATTTATTTATTTATTTATGCATGCTAGTTGAGGGTGGTACAGGTCAAAGTTGAGGGTGGTGAGAGGATTCAGCACAGATAGAGTAGGGGACAGAACAGGAGGATCAATTGAAGCACACTGCTGAGGGCAGCACTGGGTGAGACAGGAGAGGTCTGTGGTGCCATGTGGGTCACCTCCCTGGCCAGGGATAGAACTCATGCTTCAGTGACTGCAGAGAGCTTCACAGTGCTGTGCTTTAACTGTTACACCACCAGCAAGAGTACAGCAGCTGGAAATTTTAAATGAATTCTCACACTAACACTATGGGAAGAGTTTTTATTATACCATTTTAAAGATAAGAAACCAAATATTGAAGAAGTTCATTATTTGACCAGTGAACACAGCCAGTAAATGCATGAGCCAATATTTAAACTCCAAATTCAACGTTATTTCCATCATGTCTTGTGCCACGGGAATTCTTGAATAAAGTTTTAATAAGAACAATTCAAAACCCTAGTCTTTGAAGGGTTAATATTTCAAACTACTGGTTAATGTTCTTGATAACTTCCTGGCACTTTGTTTTAATATCCTCTAAGTGAAGGCTGATTATTTTAACTTGTCATAAGTGAACTGTAGGCTTAAATGTGTTTCTCCCTGTGTCCTCAATACATGTTTATTTTTTCCTAAAATTTTTGTCACACCACAATTTCCTTCCTTAACTGCACATTGATCACTGCTCTGAAAAAAAAAAAGTGTGTGTGTGTGTATGTGTGCTATATATGCATATGTCTTGCTGAATTTTATTCTTTAAAATATTGGTGACTGTAAAAATTAAAATTTAACTTACATCTTTCTCATTCATATGCTAGTTTATTTTGTGTTCTTTTCAGGTTATAGTGGCCTTTTAAGACATAAATTTTACAGTAAGCCTTTCATAAGAAAAGCTATCTTTATTAAAATAAGTGACTTCAAAAACAGGTCTGAAGTTTTGACTTTGCTATGAGAAATTAATTAAAATTAGTAAAAATGTTTTTCTGTAGGGGACTTCACCTGTGATTCACTTGTATTTTGCTAGTATCAGGAAGATCCTGAAATGCCAGGTATAATATTACTGTGTGAAAAGATAAATAAAAAACATTTGATAATATTTACTTCAATAAATCCCTTTTAAAATGAATGGCCCTTTTTCATGATAGCACAGTATTCCACCGATTATCCAAAATGCTAGTTTTAGTATTTTTTAAATAGAATCTCTTTATAACAATTAATGAATGATAAAAAAATTCATAAAAAGAGCTAATGAATGAGAATCTTAACTAACAGTTTGTAAAAGAGGTGTATAGACAATGATACCTCAATCTGAATCCTAAGGATTATTTCCAACTACAATTTAAAGCCATTCATTTAAAATATTAATCATTAGGCTGGTATAAATTATTAGAAAGTCTACTTTATATCAATATCTCTAATAATACAATTCTTCATTAATAATTCAGTTGTCAAATAAAATTTGTGTAAACTGTCAAGGATTCTTAGCTGATCAGTTTAAGGCTAAATATTTCAGAATTAACTTCTCATTGTTAACAATTAAGCAGTGATTTCATAAATGTTGAAAGTCATGGAGAGAAGTATTTACTACTATTACTACTATTCTAAAAACTCATTCTTTATTTTAGACCATACTGGTATACTTTTTTCAAGTTTCAAAGATAGTAACTGACAGAGTCAGTATTAAAATATATCCTACTTCATCAAAAAATAAACCATACTTAAACATTTCCCAGGTTTTCTTTTCATAATCTCTTTTCTGTGGAATATTTAAAGTATAATACGTCAAGCTTTACATAAAAGGCCTGCAAAAATAGAAAATGCATTCAACATTTGAAGAAGCAGTTTTGTTTTGTACAATTTTTATTGTAGGGAAATTTATCTTTGATACTTTTTACTAAAATAAAGTATCTTATAAATATGTCTACTTAACATTATAGTTTGAATCTCTCTCTTTTGAATAAAGGTAATTAACTTGATACAAATGAATTTTCCCACTTGCTTTTCATACTAGTCATTTATAATTTTTCATTCATAATGGCTTTAAATGAATAGCAGTCATACACTGAACACTTGACATAATGTATCTCATTGAATCCTCACAAGTATTATTACCCCCATTTCATCTTTGAGGAAATTGAGGCCCAAGAACATTAAATAATGTCCTACAGATACAAAATGGGAGTTCTTTGTGATGGCACAACTCTTGCTTGGAATAAATGTACATGTAGCTTGTCAAACATGGGATTTTACTATTGTTTTAATAAATGGCAGAAGGGTGGGTTCAGTTTTTATAACAATTCATGAGACCAAGTCTTTGCATGTTTCTTGTCTTATACCCCACAAACAACTTCCTAAAATTTACATGAACATAAGACATAAGCAATCCAATTAATTCACTCTAAATTTTATGGATACTTATCAAGGATAAAATAGAATTTGAATTCCAAAAGATAATAAGAAATCAACAAAAGTCTTTTGCTATCAGCTAGAAAAAACAAGCCAGAGAAACAAATGGTCTTACTCAAGATCCAAGAGAGACCTAAGTTATGTAACCCAAATTTTGGGACATCAATTCCATAAATTTCTGAAAATAGTTGATATTGATTACTTGGCATATGCCACACACTGTGTGGTATTGTTGTTGCTAAACACTATAACTACTTATACCTTGCACAGATGAAAAAACAAAAGCATAAGTCTGCCCAAGGTCCAAGGTGAGCATAGGTTAGAATCAGGAAGAATCTACCTCTAGACATCTTTGAACTCAATTGAAGGGATTCATCATATTTCAGTAATTCATTTTTCCATCCATTGTGGTGTAGGTACTACCATTCTCTATCAGATGTGATTTATATTCATAGAGAACAACTGGTTTCCCCTTGTTTTCAGATACACTAGTGGGACATACTGTATCTCAATAAAAGAAAGACCATATTTCCCAGTAGAAAGCAATTAGGGTCCATCTATCAACATAAACACTTTCCCAAAGAGAATGGCGGTTGGCCAAAGACTCTGGGAATGACAGTATTGATCCTTCAAAATAACTGCCCTGAAACCAATGAATCTTTGTAGGCAAAAACTAGACAGGAAGTTATTTTTCCTTTAGCATCCAACTATCTGAAATTTTATATGTACTGAACAAGAAAAGATGGAATAAAAAGGGAAATAATCTGAGCATAGATCCTAGTGATAGAACTTCTTTGAGACTATTTGAATGACCATCAACAGAATGTGTACAGAATGAAGAAATATATCCCAGCAAAAGAGGGTGCATGCCTCTTAATTACAAATAGATTTTGAAATTAAGAATGACATTGATTACAAGAAGCAACCATGTGGGAACTGATAGACAATCACATTTTCAAACAGTCATGAAAACATTCATCCATGTGGTTTCTACCATCCCCAATATCTGCCAACAAAGTGTTGATGTGGAGGTCATGGTATAGCAGGGAGAACTTAATTATATGACATTTAATGCAGCCAATTTTTAAAACAGAAAGTCACCATCTTGGTTTTATAAATGTTTCAATTTCCCAATATTTTCTGAATATTTGTTCTTGGTATCCATTTGGTACATTTCTTGAATTAAATTTTAGCAATAGCACACCTATATGTGCTCTACAGGTCGGAAAAGAAATAAACTACCTTGTAAAGAAGTCCATTCCCTTCTCTTCAACATCTCTGTTGAGTAGTTGCTCTCACCACAAGACAGAGGACCTAGTGTTTTTCTATGTTACACTGTATTACCCTTTCCCAGCCAAAAAAGAATAAGGAAACTGAAAAACTTCCTACAAACCTTGTATTGATAAATGGCTGTACATATTTATGAGGAACGTGGAAAGATAACTACCTTTCAATAGATGATCCTCCACATATAGTTGGACTTTCAACAGCAAAGAAATTCAGTTTTCATAATATAAATTTGGCAACCTGTCATTCTGTGCTTATGAATTAATTTGCCTGCAGATCATATTAATTTGCCTACAGATCATATGACATCATATGATGTCATAGATTTAAGCTTGTTTAATTCCCAGATAGTTGTTATACATTCCTGAAAATCAGCATAGGTGTCAAACTTCACCATCTTCATTTATTGCAAGAGAAATGAATGACCATATGGTATCAGCCACTAACAAGGCTAATGGACTGGTCAGAGGCAGGTTTCCAAAAGAAGTCAGCCTGACTCAAGGCTGAGTTCTTAACAATCACTATTCTCCACTGTCTCTTTACAAGAATGTCATCTCTAGAAAGGACTATTTGTTCTCATGGTAACAGTTAAGATAACACATCAGATATGCCATATTTTAGATATAGAATGTGACACAGTGAATAATGACTATTCCCTTTTGATATCATTGATGGAAACAAAAATTAATAAATTACCTCTGCTTTCTGCATGTGAAAAATTCATCTTGACTAGCAAACTGTCAAAATGTTTGACTTGACTCTGTCTACACACACTTTGTGTGTGTGTTTTGTTCATGAGGGTAACAATTTGTTGCAAGACAGTTCCTTAAGCTAGCTCTTTATGTCTTTCTACAAGCTGCCTCAGAACTTTGAAGTTGTCAGTAAAGAATAAAAGAATGTTCTCAAGTCATTTTAATAGTTCTCTCAGTCATCCTGTGGAGAAGCTTGAAAATCAGGTAGGTCCCATTAAATAATCACAAAAACAAAATTTCTGTAAAACATAAGACTGGAAAAGCAAGATTTTTTTTTAGAGAAAAATATATTGTTCTTACAAAATGCCTATTGTAGCATTTGAGTGAGGTCTTATTCTGAAAAATTCATAATTTCTCTGCTTTTGCTAATTTCTTTAAAAATCATTCAAGGTAAGGCAAAAAAAAAGGTGGAGTAAATAGGGTAGACAGTTAAGGAGAGAATTGGGTTTTTAATAATGAGCATAATGTTTTATACGCAGATGTTGAGTTAATACACACATCTAAAATCTGTATATGATATAACTCAACGTTCCTTTCAGAGCAAACACATTTTAAAATAAAACAAAGTCATGCAGCCATAGGACCCAGCTCTCCTCGTGGTGCCGTTCATGGAGATGTGGTCCCATGGGAAGCCCAGAGTCACAGTGTCACTGCAGGGACCAGTGTGCTCTGTTCACACCTCCTCCAAAGCCTCTGATGGCTGTAACAGGGGCTGGACACACAGGCAGCCCTGGCTGAGATACAAGGAACAGCAGTGTTCTGCCCCAAGGGGGCCCAAGTTATAGATATGAAATAGATTCAGGACAAAGGAACAGTGTCTAACTGCTATGAATAAGCTAGTTTTAAAGTTATATTCTTTGCATGAAGGGGTCAGATCATTGACAAGTGTGACTTAAAAAAGCTATCCAGGGGCAGATGAAGGGCATTTGATTGTATTTTGAAGGAGGAACAGGTCACTAGGCAAAAGAGGAAGTGGAGGTCAGAGGATAAAATAATAACAATAATAATACAAAAACTTGAGCACGACTACAGCAGGATGATGGAGTCTGAGACCTCTGGGTGATGGCCTGAAGACTTTGTTCATTTAAGTTTTTAGCTCATTTAGCTGGAAAAATGGGTGAAGATATGATTAGGGAGCAACTTGACAGAGGACATGCATGCCACACAGTTTGAATTCTTGACAGTATTGATAACAGAATAGAAAGCACAATCTCTGAGAGAAGACAGTGGGTTAGTGAAGGATGCATTTGAACTTTTAGCATTGAACTTAATGAACTATGTATGTATTGATTCTCCGAGAGGAACACCCGAAACTTATATAATGTTGCTTCAATTAAAAAATAAACAAACAAAACCAGGGCCTCCTTGATGATGCAAGGGGTTAAGTCTCAGTACTATGAAGATATCAGCAACACTGTGGTGTGAGTTCAATCCCCAGCCAGGGGGTTGACACACATGGCTCAGCAGACCTCTCCTGTCTTTGTCTGTTGCTCCCTTCAGCAGTGTATTTTAGTGGACTCACATGTCCTGTTCCATACTCTATCTCTAGTGAATCCTCTCACCCTCCTGCACCTTGGCTCTACATCTAAACTCTTGTATGCATAATAACTCTTAAAAATAATAGTAATGGAATATTTTGAAAGCAAGGCAGTGTCAATCAAGGGCTCCTTATAAATTATCCTTTGTCCTGTAGTGTGTAGCTAAGGTTGACCTAGAGGAAGGGTCTTAAACTTATCATAGATAGAAAATTTTGGGAAGAAAATACATTTGAGTGTCAGAAATAGGGACCAGGATGGCTGACTATTTAAATGTAGACATGTGGAGTTCAAAGGAGAAAAAGGCAGCTTTCAGTAAAGACTTAAGATGATGCGGTTAACTCTCCTGGAAAACAATCTTATTCAGTACCAAAACTCAGCAAATATTTACTGGATGAAAACAAAACTAAACCAACAAAGGCCCAAAGGAAGAAGTGTAGCATTTGATGAGGGAAAGATTTACCCAACATGAAGGTTTATCATGACATAGAAAGGATAAGTAAACGTGCTCCACCAGAGGAGATATTGAAACGTCCATCTAGTTTAGACTTCCTGCTGGAAAATAGAAAAGTAGAATCACCTGTGTATGTACTAAAATGACATCTGGCTTGGAGTATACTGGTCACATTTTCTTAACTTTCAGTTTAGTGAATGAAAGCAAAGCTCAGATAATAGCCTCTAAAGCACAAATTCTATGCTATGAAAAAAGTAACTGTAAATTCACAAGGCAGTTTGCTAATGGCCTAATAGATTCTGACATATGAGCATGCTCAGCAGGACCCTACAGTACTGAGGGAACTCTCGAGCATGTAACAAATTGATTACTATAAATAACCTGACTTATGTCCTTAAAAAGTTCTTCAGTCTCACTCTGTGGGTTCATAACTAGTTTTATCACATCTCAAAATTTCAAATCATATAAAAGGTCTAGCCATCAAATAATAATAAAAAATACTTTCATAAAAATCAGGAACAGCTGACCAAAAATAAGGGGCTTGCTAAATATTTTGAAGTTTTAAGAATATTCCCTTGATTTTGTCATGAACAATAATTAATATATGCATCTACTGAGAGGTTGCATGTAGAAATAACCAAATGTGATACCTTCTATCATCAAAAATCTTCAACCTTGACCAAGATTCTGTCCTAAAGGTTATTCAGTCTTAAGGCTAGTCAGTGTAGAAAGAAGCAAGAAGACAGTGAAGACTCCATAGAATCATGGTAATTCCCAACTCTCATTGACAGGATTTGGGACTGTGAACCAACCACGCCCCACTTTAGAAACCTGTGTTTTAAAATGTAAACAATAAAGAGACTACAGCTTAGAGAGTTAAAGAAAAAGTGTAATCACACGTATCAAAGCTTTTTGTACATGATCATATGTATATATAGGTGCTCAATAATCGTCAGGTGTCTTTATTTCTTTAAATTGATTTCCATTCTGGTGCTCAGTGGCAATTTAAGAGGTTGCATGTATAATTACCAAATGTGATGCCTAAACTTTTGATTACATGGTATACATCTGAAATTTTAATTGAATTGAGTTTTATCAATGCAGTATCATTTTGTCTGTTAAACACCAAAATATGATATATATAACAGATGCAATATACTATCAGACGTATGTCTTCTAGTTACCTTAGACATTGTTGAGTTTAATGAAAAAAATGTACACTCATTATTTGTGCTCTGGGATGATTGTGTGAGAAAACATGTTTATTCCCTGATCTGTTTAGTCCCTTTGCAGTGGATTCATATTTTGGTCTGAATACCCAGTAACACAGAAAGTACTCTGTGGAAGTAGGTGAGAAGTAAGTATTCCAGATGTACCCCAATTTCTTAGGAACAGAGCAGAGTAGAAGATAGCTTTGGGTTCACAGGGATTCTACTTTTCTCTGAGCCCTCTGAAGTCTCTTCTATGAGACCTCAGTGCCTTGAACAGAGTAGAAAGAAAAAACTTCTATGAATGGATGGTATCCTCTGACCACAGGTCTGGTTTTCAGAGTATGGTGTGTAACTTTTGGTTAAAGTAACCAAACGTTGCATGGACATAATTTTCCAGATGTAAAATCAATCAACACTGATCACTATCTTTCATAGTTAATTTTCCAACAGAGATTCTCCAAGTAATTAATATTAGTTTACTAAAGTGTCATTATATCCCTTGACTCAATCTCTGTTAAATATGTTATTTGAGAAATGGCCAAGATAGGTGAGAGAGATTCTGGAAAGTCATGAGATGAAGCCTGAGTTGGACTTGAGCATATGGATAGATCCATTTTCATGAGTGCTCATTGAAAATAGCGGTGGATAAGCTATAAATGAAAAGTATCATGGGGGATTTTAAAAAAAAACTGACAATCAAAGCAATAGTACATAATATGAAATAAGTGAGACTATTCTGATTGGATAACTACATTGATATTTATATGCTAAACAGCACTATTTCACAACTATGAAATAATATGTTCAATGATTGTGTGCATATTTAAAGACTATAGGAACACACCTGTTAGTCAGGGAGTAGAAAAAACATGATATGCATATATGAACCCCTCACACCGAAAGGATCAAAGGCCTAAAATAATCAGTTTGCCCTCATGACACAGAATGTGAAAGATCTTATTATTACCTCCTTTATTCCTGCCATTCTCTTGTATGATCAAGAGGTAACCATCAAGACTCCAGTACTGTCTGCACCCCGATGAACTTAGATAAACACAAAGTGGATTACTTTTAAAATAAGCCTTTACTGAGTATTTCAACAAGGTACTGTAGAGTGCAGAGTCAAATTTGTAGTTAAAATGTGCCGCATGATAGGTCTCAGAGGATTGTGATGCAGAATCTTCCAGTCCCCTTGTCAGGAGAACATACTAAATATAACCGGAAACAAATCAACATATGGTCCACACAATAAGCCATTATCAGGATTACCTTTCAGTGAACATACATTGGCCCTATCAGAGACAGTGGAGACGCCTTCAGCTTGCCTCAAAATGAATATCAATCTAACATCCCATGGATAATTTACAGATGCCCCAGTAGGGTGTGTGTGTGTGTGTGTGTGTGCATGTGTGTGTTAACATGCATTTTAAACTAGTTTTTAAAAAGTCTGCTGCAATGGCGTTGCTTTGTGCTCTTCTGGTGGGAGTAATGCTACAAAAGGAAAGAAAACAAAAACAAAACAAAGCAAAGGAACCTGAATTGCTATAGCAACAATAACAAATGCAACTTGGTCCCCACCATCAGTGGCTGGTTTCTCATAGTGCCTGCAATCTTCTTCCCACCATGCTGCAGAAATTAAAGGATGATAAGCACTTGCTTCCTAAGTTAATATTTTGACTATGGAGTACAACGTCAGGCAAGGTTTGACAGTAAGACTGGGAGGTTTCTGTTTCATTTTGTGCATCTATCTTTATACTTCTCTGCTGTTTTCCCACCTATCTTGGAAAGGTAACTCATGAGCAAAACAGTTAGCTCATGTTCTAAGTAAAACTTAATTCTACTTGTTATAAGTTAGAGAAAAAATGTAATGAACAAATAAGTCAATGGTATTAACCACTTCACTGTCAAAGTGGCAAAGGACTCTGCTGAGTTCTCTGATCAAAGCCGGCAGGGATCCCCTGTGAACTGTAATGTCGCCTTGCGTTTGAATTGCTTGTTCTGCTCACAATATAAAGGGCTTGTCCTTTCCAGTTGGGAAGGAAGATCTAACTCTTGTGAAATCACTAGGACAGGTATAATCTGCTCTAGTAGGTTAGGGAGCTGCAGTATTTGATACTTAATATTTGTTACCAGACTGGTCACATGGCACTCACTCTTTCTTAACATTTTCAACAAACATCCAGATAATTAGATACTATGTTATTTTTTACAGGGTAGAATCCTTTTCCCTTGATACATCAGGAAATAGGCAGAGCAACACTCCTTGTCTCTGTGATTGTCCCATGGATAATTGCTGATGCATTTGACACTTTTGAGGGAAGTCCCGGTCTCTCCATGATCAAACACCACTCTCCGAACATGTAGATATTTATGACAACTCTGGGTAGGAATAATGGTCAAGAACACTGGTGTGATCATGGCTTTTCCTCTGGAATTGCCTCTGCACAGGGGCAGCGACCTTGCTCTGATAGTGGACCCAATTCATTGGGTCGGACAGCACCAAACTGTTTATCAGCCGGTAAGTAGGACTTTATGATCTTGACCTACACCTTCAACTTTGACTCTGGAATGATCTCCTCAACATACATAATGATAGCAAGTGAAGCCCAAGGACAAAACAGGTCTATCGGCAAAACACATTCCCACAACTATATATGCCAATCCATGCACAATCTGTCAGTGATGGTTGTCATCAGTTCCCTAAGACACATAAGACAATCCAAAAGCCATGATGTGCTTTCTCTGCTGGTGTAGGTGAGTCCCAGGTATGCTATGACAAGTGGGAGGCTGACATTCACTTGACCAGCCTTTGTCGCATTGTGTACATCATTGAACAAACTGTCTACATTCTATCTCTTCAGAAATACCTTATAGCAAAGGCACCTTTTCAGAGCAGCCTGACTCTCTCACCTGAGGGTCACCTATGTCTCTGATCACTTGGTGAATCTCCTTCGAGAGCAGAGAACCTCTCCAACCTCAGTCTTCTTTGCCCAGATTAATTTCAGCAGCCAATTACACACTGGAAGTTAGTCACAAAATACAAATAAATGAAACTACTTATTTTGTGGATAAAAAAAAAAAAAACCTCAAAAGTCAAAGTGCCATCATTTGAACACATAGTTTTATCTACAGCCAAGAGAAAGAAGACAGTGAAAGGGAATTATCCAGTTAAATACACAAAGTCCGACGTCATTTTCAGATTTGCGATGGCTTTACTGCTTCTCTGATCACACACAGAATCTCTCATCCCATCCTTGTGTGGACCTAGTTTTTAAAACTTACCAGCTAGTAGACTAAAATGGAAACCAAATTCACTTTAGAATGAATTCAAATTAATTTGCAACTAATTGCAGCTCAACTGACTGCACAGTTTTGATTCTTGTGTCTATAGTATTATAGCTTTATAGTTCTGCTTCTTCTGAAGAACAAGAGATATTATAACATATAAGTTGGGGTATATTTTTAAAGAAAATAAAGCTCTTACTATAAAGAAAAAACTTGCATAGAATTTTATACCTAAACTTTTACAAAGAAGACACATCACAGTTCTGTCTTGTGAAAGTGAGAGAGAAGGAAAGCAAAATGATTGTGACATTGACTTCATGGGTTCCTAAAAAAACAAACAAACAAAAAACCCAATGGCACAGGAAATATGCAACAGAGCATGAAATGCCTAAACTTGATTTTAAGAAGAATTTACCAAAGGTGTATGTTTTATATAATGCATATGATCTATAGCCCTTCTACATCTAAGGGTGGAAAGGAGTAAATTACATATGCTTTCTGAAGATGGACATTGCTTCAAAAATATCTAGAATTAAACATGAACATTCCTCTCTTCTTTATACCCTCTGCTCTATGGGCTGCATTCAGCCCAGATTAAGGGAAGGATTCTTCTCTCCCAGATTTGTTCATTTTTCATCTGCTATCCTGTTAATAGAAGATTGATTATCCTTCTACAATTCCCAAAGAAGGGGACCATCCAAAATTGAAAAAGAATAAATGAAATTTCAAAAATGGAGTAGGATCAAAGTCAGCCCAAGGTGGAATTATGGTATTGCTTTTAAGGGGGAAAAAAAAATTCGTATTTTGACCAGCTTTGCTGTGTCCTTATTAGCAGTGAAAATTAGCATTACATTTTAAATGTATATATTTGTATGGATAGTTTATGTAATCAAGAGTAGCATCCAAAATTGTCTTTCAAATTTTGAGCAGAGGGGGGAAGAAAACAATTGTAGCATAAATAGCTAATTACGAAAATATATGTAAGGTGATTGGAAGACAAAAATTTGTGAGGGGATAAAGATATTAATGCACGTTATGTCACCATGATACGTTAACAGAGTCAGTTGATAGAGGAGTTAGCAGAATAACTGGTGACATGCTTTTTCTAAATGGTAGTAATAACTTTTAAGTAACAAGCTCTTTGAATATAGTACAGACATTGATCTTGTGTTGGGTTAAGTATCATGTTGACATAGCTGCAAAAAATCTACCCAAATAATTCTCATTATCAAAAATAATTCCATTCAATATAATTCTTCCCATTATTTTATTAGCCTCTTCTAAAAAAGTATTCTAGAATATATTTCTGTTGAACATGATTCAACCTGGACGTAAGATTTGCATCATTATGTTATTAAAGGGAATTTTCTTGCTGGGACATGAGACCTGTCCTTGGAGATGGCAAAAATCAGATCCGGGTCTCTAACTTTTTTCTCATCCAGGGCCAGGAACGCATGAGGAGTGGTTTCTAATCCTCCAGTCAGAAAGCCAACCCAGGGTTCCAAGGTCTCCTCACATCTTATCTCCTTTTCTCCACGCTGCCTGGTTGGGTTAACTTATCTCACAGGGACCAACTTCCTCCTAATGCTTTCTGCATTTCCTGTTTTGGATCAAGATCAGGGTAACTACCTCCTTTCTTTAGTTCGGATTTTAAACTTTCCCAGGAAGTCTGGAAATAGCATGAAAACCGTGGGCTACTTCTTGTCTCACCCCTAAGATGTAGCCTGCTCTGAGGAGCCCGTTTTCATCTGCTCTTTCACCTCATCACCGCATCCAAGAAAGGAACTTACTCTGGCAACCTCACAACCAAGTGGTTAATGTGCATCATGAGGAAGAAATCACTCGTTCGCGCGCTTGGCATTGGGTTCTCATTGTACAACCCTGTACAGTACTTCAGCAACTATTTTTTTTTTTAAGATTTAAAAAGCAAAGAGTTACAAAACTGTTTGTAATTAACTTGAAATAGAAAAGATAGCACTTTTTTTTAAATCCCATTATATAGTACACCGTATAAATTACAGAGTATTCAAATGCACAAATGCATCTGTGTAACATTTATCAAATGTAATTCGCGTGTCTGTATGTGCACACACGTGTGTGTTCTCCAGTCGCCGGTCCGCCGAGGGGACACCGGTCTGGCCGTCACGTGTGGCAGTGCTCCAGGTCCGGCACGCTGCTGTTGCAGTAGCGCATATTGTTGGGGATGACACAGTCTGTGTAATTAATGCCCCCATTCGGGGTGTATATGGGCTGCAGTCTGAAATCTCCTTTAAGGAGCTGATCGTTATTTAAGGAGACGATCTGAAAGCTGGTTTCTGTCATCTCCAGGATGGAGTTATCCTTCTTGGTGCCCGCCTCGCAGTAGTCATCTTTCCGCCGGCCCCGGTTGTATTTCCACTTCTGGGAAGTGTAGCGCCCCTTTTTGTGCATGTGCCAGCAAAAGACGCTGAGCAAGACCACCAGCACAAAGATCACCGCACCCCCGATCAGGCCGGCCAGCAGAAACGGGGAGCCCAGGCTGTGCGAGGTGGTCTGCTCGTGGCTGGACGCCGTGTTGCTGCCGTTGTTCAAATAGAAGGCGTGGGTGGTGGCCTCCGAGCAGACAGTGTCCTCCACCGCGCGGTAGTTAAAAGCATCCAGCGGCACTAAACAAATCCGGTAGGTGGACCTGGGCTCTAAATTCACCAGGCTCAAGTGTTGCTTCTCACCGCTGACGATGCGCTCCTGCACGATGCCTCCCACTAAGCTGTGGCCCAGTTTCACCCACGTGAGTTTGTAGGCCATCACAGTAACGAGAGAGAGCCAGCTGACTTGAATGGAAGTGTCATTCACAAACTGGATCGAGAGTTGGATCCTTTCCGATACAGGTGGGGTCGCTCGTTCCCTGCTGTCCCAGTCCGGGAGGGTGGGAGGTTTCGCGGTGGTGGGGCTCGCCGGCGTGGCGCTCCAGCCGGGAGTGGGGCCCGCGGGCGTGGGCGGCAGGGCGGTGGGTGCTGCAGTGCTGGGGGCCGGGGTGAAGAGTGGCAGGCCCGGCGTGGTGGTGGGGCACGATAGAAGATTCATATTCAGCTCCCTGACGGCCATGCCCCGGACTTGTTCGGGCCCTTGGCACATGAATCCCCGCACGTTGAGAGATGATGGGATATATTTGAGCCATTCTGTGACCCACTTGATACTGCAGTCACAAAACCAAGGGTTATTCCGCGCCGTGAGCTGCTTCAGGTTGGAGAGATTATCGAAGACGCCTTGCGTTAACACTCGCAGCTGGTTGTTGGAGATATCCAGCCTTTCCAGTTTGCGGAGGTTGGCGAAGGCCGTCAGCGGGATGTGGTTGATCTGGTTGTCCTGCAGATACAGCCTGATCAGATGAGTACCTGGGAGATCAGGAGGCGGGCGGGAGAGCGAGTTCCGGATGATGGAAAATTCCTTGAGCTTGGTGAGGTGGCTGAAGGTACCCTCGGCAATGCCCTTGTTGGTCAGGAGGTTCCCGTCCACAATCAGACGCTCCAGGCTCGTGAGGTTCTGGAAAGCCATGTCAGATATGACAGCGATGCGGTTCTCATCCACTCTCAGCTCTTGCAAGTCCACAGGAAGTCCCACGGGCACGCTGCTCAAGTGGTTCTTGGACAGGAACAACAGTTTGAGACTGAGCGCCTCGCGGAAGGCCCCGTCTTCCACTCCCACCGTGGAGATGGAGTTGTCGTCCAGATGGAGCTCCTCAAGCTTCAGCAGCTGGGCCAGGGCCGCGCGGGAAATGGTCTGAATGTTGTTTTCCTGCAAATGGAGGACTCGGACGTTCTTGGGAAGGTTCATGGGGAATTCGTCCAGTTGGTTGCCGTAAAGGTAGACGGTGTGAACTGACTGCACGTCGTGCAGCTCGGCGGGAAAGCCAGCGTTATTGATTTGGTTGTTGTGGAGGTAGAGTACGGTCACGCCCTCCGGGATCCCAAGAGGCACTGAGGTCAAGCTTCGCTCGTTACAGTAGACAAAGTTCCTGTCGCAGCGGCACACGCTGGGGCACGCCAGGGTTTCGGACACTTGGAAGGAGAGCCCCAGGGAAATGAGAAGCCAGGATTTCAGGAAAAAAGCCCCATAGCTGGGCCACTGTGTAGTCTGTAGGCCCATTGCTGAAGTACAGAAATAAAATACAGTGGGATTGGGAAAAGCAAAAGCAAAAAATCAAAATAACAATAGAGAGAAATCCAAAATGATCAAGTCAAAGTCCAGAACGCCAACTAGAGGGAGAAGTCCCCAAGGTCCACAGTCAAAAAATCTTCCAGCGGGCTCTGGTCCTGGTCCTATCAGCCTGTGTGGCCTTCTTTGCCACTGCCCTCCATGGGGGGAGGGGGGCTGGGGAGGAGGGAATTCAACAGGGAGGATTTTCCACACAGGCAGCAAGTGATGCCAAGTTACCCCGTTCAACAAGGACCCGATGGGGCACCCAGAGCTGCCTTCCTCTGCTGTAGGTCCGAATGGCGTTGATCAGTCTCTGAATTTCTTGGTTAAGTTCAATCCACAATCTGTTGTAGGAGAGGAGAGAGAAAAGGGTCAGTTAGGGGCAGCAGTAGATACGCCCATCTGCTGTATGCTTTTCAAGCACTATGTGATTAGGAATCAGTGATTAGGTGGTGTATGATATTTTAAGTAACAGTAAGGGGTACTCAAGAAATAGATGATGATATTCTCTTAGCATTGAAACTATGTGGTTACTTCTCACTATTGATACACATATTTTGATATTGATGGACACATTTTGAGCTTTTCACCCAAATCTGCATCCTCTCTTGCAGCTCTCTACATGTTCAAAAAGAAGCACTCGAGACATCCTGCTGAGCCCACTGAATCAACCCACGAGGGCCGCCTGCAAAATCCTGCTGATCACAGGCACTTTTCAAGATGAAACTAGTGGCTGAACAGCTAATACAGTTTAAGGAGGGAAATGTGAAACTCCTGAGAATTATAAATGAACAAATGTAAACTGAGGACTGACAGTCATTTTAAAAGATGTATCCATTTGATCTGAAACTGTGATGAAGCAATATAAGCATAATGCAATATAACCAAACGTGGACGTGAAAGCAAGAGACTTCACTTTTCTTCCTTACTTCTTGCCTCCCAGCTTCTTTTTCTTCCTCCAAAATAGCTCACACTTGAGTTACCAGCAGAACTAGCGAAATCTAGTCCTTCATACATCTCCACTTATTTGGGACCTCCAGGTACAGATGAGTTATACCGTATTGCCCCCTGGAAGGGTTGCCAAGCTCATGATAGACAATCAATTAGGTTTCAACACGTCCAGCTTCTTCCCAAATGTGAGTCTTTCCCTGCTTTTTAAAGAAGGGCTTTTAGCAAGTGATAGAAGACTCAGTCGGGAGGGAAGGACACTCCCAGATCATAACCATGCCTTCTTGTTCCAGAATGTGTTCCATCTGTTTTTAGATTAGAGACATAAAGAAGTAAATCGAAAGGTGCCAGATTTGATTTCCCTACAAAATAAGCTAACATGACAGGACATGGCAGGCTACGAGTCTCTTAATTCTCACCACTACTGGAGAGTGAAACAACTTATATCTAAAATCGCAGAGGAACTATCTGAAATTGTCCCTTTAGCTATCTTTAGAAACATAATTAAAAAAGAAAGAAAAGGCATTGTAAGTGATATTTAAGTGTCAAGGATATTGTAAAATTGTTTTATGATTTAGAAAATTGTGAACCATCTTTTTAAAAAATGCTTTTGATGACCAGAAATGGTAACATTTAACATTTATGTTTTAATGTTTAAAAATGTTTACACAGGACAAGGAATCTCTTTCTGAGCAAAAAAAAAAAAACAGATGGGTATATCTTTATTAAAATTCAAGCATTATTTATTTTAAAGAAAACATACAAATAATAGGTTTGGTCATAGCACTTAAGCCATCCCCTCTAGTCAAAGTTTTCATTTATGCTTAAAGTGTAATTTATAATACAACTAAAGGTATAGAAAAACTGAATTTAATGCCATCAGCTTGATGCCTTTCTTTTTTCTTTTTTTTTTTAAAGATTTATTTATTTATTCATATAGAACTGAGGTACAGGACAGAGATGTGGAGGGCAAGAGGATTCACCAGAGAAAGAGTGGGGAGCAGAACAGGCAGATCGACGAAGTACGATCTGCTGAGGGGAGCAGCGGGCGGGTCAGGAGAGGTCTGCCGTGCCATGTGGTCACCTCCGGGGCAGGCGGGAATCGAACTCATGTGGATGTGGCTTAAGCTTCTTAGTGCTGTGCTTTAACCTGCTGCACCACCAGGGAGGGCCTCTGATGCCTTTCTAAACACAAGTTTCAAATTTTCAAATCATCTCCATGTCCCTTCCTAGCTTGTGACTTGAGTGTGAGCCTTAATCCAGCACACCATCCTGACCTGGGAATTTGTTAGAAACACAGAATCTGCATGTTAGTGAGAACTTAGGTGTGCACATTAAAATCTGATAAGTACTGCCCTAAATACAGTGCTAGCTTCACCAATTGTTCAAATATTTGATTTATTAAATGCTAACTAAATGCAGGAACGTGTCAAATGACTCCTTTTGAGAAGAGGAAAGGCCTAAGGGTTACTAATCACTTTGTACCCAAGAGAGAATCTTAGCTTGCACCTCCTATATAAATGAAACCTTAGCGGTGGAGTAATACATTCACCACTTGTACTTGGCCTCAAAGGATTCTTGCAAAATGTTCACCCACGTGTTGTAAGAACTTAATGAGTTATTAGTAAGCAGAGGAAGCCACTCTTATAAAGTATGATTTACTTAAGAACAAAAATCTAGTCGGTGCTATTAGCGTTCACTCTTCAAAAGCGGGACTCAACTTAAAATCAAATATAGTTTCTTATCTGTTATAGGAATCTTTAAAGCATAATAGAAATGTGCAAGGAGTAATATTAATAGTAACACACAAAGGGAGAAAAATAGCCACTCTCGTGTCTCAACACTCTTAAGTGAAAGGAATAGATGCTCCTTAACTGTGTTTATAAGTTTTTAGGACCTGAAAAACAAGCAATACTTGAGGATAATAGAAGCTACTTATAAAGTTCATTGGCTAATAACTTCAAGAGAAGTTACTGGTAGTTACCAAAGTACAGGGGCTGGATCTCACTGGAGACTGTTGTTACGCATCCAGTTGTAGATCTACTTTCTGTGTAAGAAAGACCCTATCCTTCACCCACTGCCTTGGACTGTGGTCTCTTAGAGGTACACTTTAATTATGATTTTTTAAATTTAGTAATTATTAAAGAAGGGGATGAGCCCCCGAAGAAAACCCCAAATAGGATTATATAGGGTAATACGATTAAACCACCTTAGTAGGAAAACAAAGGTCTATTTAGATCACGAGATGATAATCAGCTAAGACAAGTTCAATTCAGAATAAAAATGAACTTTTTTCCAAGGTTTCTTAGGGACTTTTTGGAAACCCCACAAATGACAAGTACATAGTAGATTTTCTCTAATCCTGGGATCAAGAGCAGCCAACACACTATATCAGCTGAAATTAGTGCAAATGGTGAAATTACTGTCTTGGCAGTAATGACTTTTATACATTTTAGCATGCAGAATAAATGTTCCTTTACATTTTCAGCTATTTTTCACTGGCCACTGAGGATGGAAATCCTTTTAGATTTTAAGATATAAATTGCATTTATAGAGAAAGATGTACAGTTTACTGCTCAAATGCTTGGCCCTGAAATTGCATCTTCCTAATCTCTGACACTTAGTAACTGGAGGTTCTTGAATAAATTACTTAATGACTTAAGTGTTAATCTCCTCTTTGGAAAAATGAGGATAATATTAGTTTTCAACTCAGCACTGTTGAAAAGAATTAGGTGGATTAACTTTTGTTAAAAGCTTATATGGTGCTTTGAAATGACAAGAAAATAATAAATATATTCTCTGTGTTATTGCTATTATTGGTGATATCCAACATGGAGAATTCAGATATAAAGAGCAAGAAAAAACTGTGGGCCTGGCAGGTTCTGTGCACTTTCATTTACCCTAGGAATTGTCAACCTTAGGTTTGATCAGAGAGTTATTTTGTTATGAGTTTGCTACAAACATTCAGAAATGTCTTCAGATACCACCATAAATTATGATTGTTGCAGCCGTAACTCCCAGTTGAAAACAACTGGCCTTCACCATCTCACAAGAGCCTTAGAAAGGTAGCATTATCAATCTGACTTTATATAGGAAAATGCAGATCTAAACATTCCCCATGGCAGTCACCCAAAAAGAGCATGAAAATACAATGATTGTTATTCAACCAATACATAATTTTAATGTTTTAAATTAAAATTTGTTAATGCCCCATCTCAGGTGTGGTCACAACAATATTGGACATTTCAGGTGTGGTCATCACCACAGTCCACTGTTGTCTCCCCCACTCCTCATACCTATCCCATGTTTCAGATTTATAGTTAGCTTTCAAGGTTTTTATCCAATGTTAACCTCGTGCAAAGTTGATGGGCTCTTGAACTTCACGTGGCTTGAATTTAGTGAGAAGAAAAGAGATGAATAGAAAGGAAATGCGGTACTGTGTAGAGTTCTAAGTTTAGGGTACTGGGTAATGATGGTACTTGGTAGAGTTCTAAAGGTGGGATGTCAGGAGAAAAGATGCAGAGGAAAGAACTGCCTAGGAGACAAATACGTTGTACTACTGGGATGAGATTTGAGGGACTCTTCAGGTATCCAAACGAGCTGTCATGTGTCTAACATGGTGACAATTCATATGGAAGTTCTATTTTTAATATTTTGACAAACCTTCATTCTATTTTCATAGAAGGTGGACCCTGTGGACATCCCCATCAACACTATAAGGGGGTTTCTTTTCCACCACCCTCTCCAATAACTGTTTCAGTTCCTTTTATGAGGCTTGCCTCATAATCTCCTTGTGTTTGTGTTCTGAATTGCATTTCCCTGATGATAAATGAATGAGTTTTTTTTCACATTGTCTTTTGGCTATCTGTGTATCTTCTTTGAAAGTGTGTCTATTTAGTTTGTTGTTTGAATGATACAATTCTTTTTAAAGAATACTATGAATAAAACAAGCAAGTAAACAAACCAACCCAGTGGTAAAAATCAGCCCCGGAAAAAACGGGACCTAAGTTGTTTGCACAGAACTTGCTCCCAACTCTTGCACTGTTTCTAGAAGGTAATAAACACATACATGTTTCAAAAATCATTAGCCATTTCATTTATGTCTTTAAACATTGCAAATAAAAACATGAAGAAAGGCTTATCGGGAGGTGCTAGGTAAAAAAAAAGTTTTTGACTTAAAGGAGAAAACACACTTTCCAAAGCCTGAACATAAATCACCATATAGCAAACATTCTTTGGAGACAGCAAGAAAATGGACTGTGAAAGACAGTAACAGCAAGTTATTCCAGGACACTTTCGTTTAACTCTTTTCACAGGAATAGAGACTCGAAGCATATAAATCACGTAAACGTTTCTGCAAAGTGTTTCTCTCCTAGTGCTGCCTAAGAGGACTTGTTTTAGCAATTAATTCTAGGATCCTGTTTTCTAGGCGTGCTTAATAAACTTTGACTATAAAAATCAAAGTACAGAAAATAGGAATTGTCAATAAGCATCACCAATTGCATAATATAATGACACTAGGACAAACCTAATAAAATCTTAATGGCTTTGGCATTTTCTGGATTGAGTGCATGAAGTGATACAAATGAGAAACCTAACCGGAAGAGGGCTTTTCCTGGATAAATTTCTCAGGGCTCATTGGCCTGTACTCCTGGGCTTAGGGAATCAGTGCTCACTATCAGACAAACACAGGTGCAGAATCCACAGCCCTGACTGTACTGCAAATGCCTTTGTTACGATCTGGAAACATGAAAGCAATTTATAGGACTTGTGCACATTTACACATTCCTAAAGACCGGTTATAAATACTGTCCTAAAACAATCAGGAGAGCTCTCCAGCTAGTTGGCTAAGAGGTGGGGATTAGCAAAGGAATTTGGGAGAAATTTTTTAACAATGGCCCTTGCAACTATTTTTCCATCAAACTCATTAAACCTCAAGCAAGCACCTTGAAGTTTTTCATTAGTTTCCTTTGCTAGAACAGAGGGAGAGAAGAGAAGCGGAAAGATTGAGGAGGAGGGAAAGGGGGAAGGAAAGAAACATGTTACTTAAACAGCTGGCCATTTCCTGGCTCCAGTAGCCTAGGATTAAAACTATTATAATTGGGACCCCACAAAAAGGCTGTTCTCTTGAACAGCATAAAATTCTCTAACAAATTTGAAGAGTTGTTTTCACATGTTTCCAAAGCAGTTGGTTCAAATAATAGGGGTAACTTTAGAACAAGTAACCAGTTACAAACCAAAATGCAGGGGCCTCCCTGGTGGTGCAAGAGGTTAAAGCACAGCACCGTGAAGGTATCTGCAGCAACTGCAGCACCAGTTGGATCCCAAGCCAGGGAGGTGACCCACACAAAGCAGCAGATTCTCCTGTCCCACCCACTACTCCCATCAGCAGTGTATTTCAGTAGATCTGCCTGCTCTGCTTCCCACTCTGCCTCTGGTGAATCCTCTCAACCACCCCCTTGTACCTCTGGCCTGTATCCCAGAGTCCTTGTATGTATAAATAAATAAATCTTAAAAAAAAAAAAAAAACTGAAATGCATAAGCTTTAAGGACACAGGCGTTACTGTCACATGCTGCTCTCCATACACTAGGGAGTCTCACTGACCATCATTTGGTTTCATCACAATCTACATAATCTGGGATTGAAAGACTGGTTCTTCAGGGTGTTTAAATTCATGGTGAGGGCAGAACTAAAAGAATAGGATTTTACTGAGACCATACTTATCGGATCAAAGGAAAGTAAAATATATAGTTCTTAAGGATAAACACCTCCAAGGTTAATGTCTATATAACTTTCAATCAATTTCAAATGGGGAGATTCATTCATTCATACATTCATTTTCCAAAACAAAGGCTGAACCCTTCATGCTTCAAGCACAGAAAATAACTGATTTCAAAGACTTATCTTTGGGAGGATCATATCCGTCATCTCAAGCAGTGATTCCTTAGACACACAGGTTAAAAACACTCATGGATGGTGGTGAAAAAATGAAGGTTTCAAGTTCGGTTTCACAAGTCTTGGGAAAAGGCTGAGCATTTGCATTTTGTCAACTTTCCCTAGTTCTGATAAGCAGCAACTTTAGGGTTCTATCACCCACGTTCTAGTTATAAGGAATTGCTTCCAGGGCAACCAAGAAGCTGATCTTTTTCTCTTCTATTCACAATCTCTCTTTGATGGGAGAGAGAGCACTGTGATGGAGTAGCTTGGAAAGAGCTAAGGGCCAGTAATCCACCCATTTAGTTTTGATCACAGTTCTGACATTTTTTTTTTAAAGATTTTATTTATTCATACAGAACTGGGGTACATGTCAGAGATGCAGAGGGTGAGAGGACTCCCCAAAGAGAGAGTGGGGAGCAGAACAGGCAGATCAACGAAATACACTGCTGAGGGGAGCAGCGGGCAGGTCAGGAGAGGTCTGCCGCGTCATGTGGATCTCCTCCGGGGCAGGGGGGGATCGAACTTATGAGGAAGTGGCTTAAGCTTCTTAGTGCAGTGCTTTAACCCGCTGTGCCACCGGGGAGGGCTACAGTTCTGACATTTTTGAACAGTGTGACAATGGGTACTTCACTTCTCTGAACATCATTCCTTTAAATGTTTCTATTTACTTTGAATAAATTACCATTTTCCTACATCCTTGTTAATTTTTGAACATCATCAGATTAAAAGGGGGTAGAAAGCCATGCTTTTGAAATTTTTATGATGCATAGGTATAATGCATGTAAAATAAGCTAAGAGAAAGAGAGATGGTCTAATGGGCAAGAGCGGGACTTGGGACTGTGGAACTGAATAACTTTTACATGCATGAGCTGTGCTAACTTAGGTATAATATTTCACCTTTTTGTATCCTGCTCCTCACTAACACATTGAAGAAAAGAATATTAATTCTCACTATTGTTGTAGAAGTATAAATCACATCGATTATTTCATACATAGAAAACATACCCTATTAAATGTTTCTGGTTTCCATTATTGGCTTTAAAAAAAAATAGCAAAATGCCTCTTATACTACTCTGTTAAATCAATCCTTAGTTTAGCAGAGTTATTCTTATAAACCTGTCAAATGTTACTTTCCTCTTTCATTCATTGACTTTAATTGTTTCTTTTGGAAATATACATGTATTCCATCTTTAACCCTGAGTATTTGTGGAGACAGTCATTGGGTCTCTGAGATCTTCTCCTTTCCTATGTAAAAGCCCTATTTCTTGCTTTTGCACTAGGATCCCAGCAATACAGGATAATACCATTGGTGATACCTCTCGACATGGGCTGCCCAGACTGGGAAATGAGACTCATCATGTAGTCTGACCAGTACCAAATAGAATCCAGCAAGTACAAAGAGAAGGCCCATTCCCTGTCAATTACAGAAATGGTTGTTTGAAAGATAACTGCTGCACAGCCCTTCCTTTGATGTTAGCCCTAGTTAGCCTTCTATTTCCAATCTGAGTTCAAATTCAGCTAAATACTCAGATACCAAGTTAGTGACAGCTAGCATGGTGAATTAGCTGTGAGGAGTAAGTCACTTTTACTCCTAATTTACAAATGAGAAAACAAGCTTAGAGAAATGTGTGATTTACTCAAGTTCAAATAACAACAAATACTGGAGATAGAACTGTGACTCAGTTTTCTTGGTTAGAAAAAGGAAAACAAGCAGTGCTCATCCATTCCACCACACTTATCTCCTGATTACCACTTAGAACTTTCCCTCTTTCTTTGTGAAACTTACTTGGCCTACCCCCAGGATTCTCTGGCCCTATGTCCTTTCTTTGATCCAATTAAACAAAAACAAATATCTCCCACCCTATCACAGCCCAGCCCTGTACCTGCTTAAGTTTCAGATTCCTGGTAGGGAAAGTCATTGTCATCTCTGATGTCAAAAATAAGCACAGGTTGGTGAATCCAAAGAGGACTGGGCCTGACTTCTTACTTGCTCTACAGCATCATTGTTGTACCCACCCTTCTTAAAATAGCCTCATTCCCTATCTGTTCTGACATCAAGTCTGCTGGCTTTCACCCTCTTTCTCCTGCATTTTCCTATTTGGCCGGCTCTCTCTCTTCAATGGAGTTGTTGAGTTTGAATCTAGTAACTTGGATTCAGGTAGTCTTCTCCCACTATTGAAAACAGACTCTAAGCCTTAAGCTTAAATATCCTCCATATGCAAATTAATCTTGCATTTCCATCTTGGAATCTTAAGATAGACTTCTCAGCTTCCTACCTTCACAATCAAGTACACAGAAAATTGACTTCCTCAATTTAAGTGTTTCAAGACCATTTCTAACTTAAAATTTAACCCAGAACCTAGACCAACCTGTAGTAGACCTTCAAGAGATGTTTGTAGAATAAATGAAAGAACCCAAGAGCAACCTTCAGATGATTACTCAGTTTGAAGAGGCAGTCTGTAAAAATCTCTTCAACATCTTCAATCTGAGGTCCTATAAGGATTCAGAGTTAATATTACTGAATAGGTTTCAAGGGCTTTAAACTACATTGCTTCTCTGAAGAGGCTGAGGGGTAGAGAGATGATGGATGGGACGGTCCAGTAGACAAAGTAACTACATGACCTTGGGAAGGCACCAGGTGTACAAGTAGCAAATGACTGCAATTATTCTAGCACTATTCTTGTTTTACAAATACCTTAAAATTTTGTGCTTCTGTTGATAGTACCACTGAAATGGGGTCAATCTGACCTACTAGAACAAACCTCATTCAATGAGAGACAATTCTGACCATACACTTCAGTTCTATGATGGTTAGGATGGGAATTCAGGCAAGTTCTTCTGGTCTACCACAAAAATAGATAATGTATTCTTCTCCTTTAATACCAAAGATTTATAAATACTTGCATAAATTCAGTGTGATGGCTCAATTGTACTTTACTTATACACCACTTTACCATTCCGTATAGGCATAATCAATACAAAATAGGCCAGTATCTTTGAGAGCTATAAAAAAGCTTATGAAAAAAAAAAAAAAACTGTATCCAAAAATATAAACATGGCCTATTTTCCCACCAAATATTGTACCGCATATGTAATATACATAATGAAACAGAAAAGCTTGTATCTCCTTCACAAGGAGAATACAGATTTCCGTCAGTGATATTGATTAGGTGCATGAAATGAAATTACACAGTGTATATTTCCAGGTGAGTTATCTGGCTTGGAGTCTAAAAAATGAAAAATTCATTGCTTAAGCCTATTTTGGTATCATAGGGATGGCTGTGAATGTAAATGGTGTAAAATTTCCTGACTGAATAAATAGGCTTTACAATGCACCTTCTCATCTTCAGAACACCTGTCATGCTGAGAGAGTTAGGGGACTATTTCTGGATTGGGGGATGAGAATGGACGAGAAACAGAAAAAAAAAAAGGTGGTTATTTCTGACCTTTGATCCTCTTCTTCTATAGGACATCCCCTCATCCCACCCACCTGAATGTGACCAGATATAGGTTGAGATAAAACCCACTGATCTGTGAGACTTGAAACCCAAGACGAGACGCCTCAATTTCATGACCGGTGTCAGCTATGTGTAAGGAATAATTCAAAGGACAAATAGGACAAATATGCAAGATGATTGAAAAAATATACAAAAGATGAAATAATACATGAAAGACTTTAAAAGTGTTTTTTTTTTTTTAAATCTTCACTGGCAGCCTGTCTAATTTAAATGGATGCTGCCATATGTTCTCCAAACACAGAGGAATTAAGCACAAGCGAGAATCCTTCAGAGGTTTATACAGTCAAAGCATTACTTTCATTTATGCACGCTGCAGGTTTCAAAGTTTACCCCAAATGCAAAAAGCTTGCATTTTCTTAAATATAGGCTGCCAGTCAATTTAGAGCATTTAGTTCTTTGTTAAAAAAAAAAAAAAAGAGGTTTTATCTAAGCCTTGATATATGCCAACACATCTCAAATTCAGGAGGCCACGATGGTATTTGTTACACACACGTATTTTTCTTTTTATGGAAGGCAAGCTACAGACTGACTTGTTGCAGGCCACCCAGGCCCACGTGCACAGATCAGACACCAGGGGGCGCAATACATCTGAAAAGTGGTCCACAGGCTCATGTGCAAGAAGACAATTTTGACTGGTTTTTCCCTTTTTGTTCCAGCTACTGGAGGCTGTGCAAAAGCGTTCCCATCCACACTGGCAAATAAAATGAAAAAACTCAAGTATTTGGAGAGTAATGTGAAATCGGGAGGCTAAAGCAAATGTAACACGTGGCATGACATGGGGGGGGGGGGTGTGATCTGTGTGACATCAGAGATGACCCGTCATTCCTTCCTTAGTCACAGGCTGGGCTGAAAGGCAGGCCCCTCCCTTGGGGGTGCGAGTGGCCACAAGCTGTGTCTTTTGCAGAAGGGCATCCGAATGGCAGGCCTGCTCTCTCAAGAAGAAACAGGCCAAGGAAGACATGTGAGGATCCCTCCCTTTAATACCGAGCACTTTCCTAGTGCCTTTGTTTTCTCAAATCCCCTCCCTGGTGAGTGCCCCACTTCATATTTTGTGGTTACAACCCAATTCCTTTGGGTTAGAAGGCTACTCTCTCTAGAAATGCAAATATTCTTAGCAAACATTTTAAACCAAGTTTCCCTAAAAATAGTATTTTTCATTCACGCATTCCTTAAACAATTGATAAGAAGCTAAGGATAATTAAGCAAAGGGGAACCAGGGTGATCAAGTGCCTTATATTAGGAAGGGGTTATATTTAATAAGCAAGGCAGGGACAGTGGGTTGGGGACAGGGCAGTAAAATAAAAACTACAAACTTGGGATTGAAATGATAAAATTGTGAGAAATAGCATAAAGGAAACATGGAATTCTGGGAGCCTGAGGTGGAATATGGGTTTAGAAATGGCTGTCGGATGGGCCCTCCCTGGTGGTGCCACAGGTTAGGACACAGCACTGCAAGCTAGCCACAGCTACTTGAGTGCGAGTTCAATCCCACTGGAAGTGACCCACATTGTGCCGCAGACCTCTCCTGTCTCACCTGCTCCGCTCAGCAGTGTACTTCATCGATCTGCCTGTTCTGCTCCCCACTCTGACTCTGGTAAATTTTCTCACTGCCCCTGAACCTCTGGCCTGTACCCCAGTTCTGTATGCATTAATAAATAAATCTAAAAAAAAAAAAAGAAAGAAAGAAAGAAAAGAAATGGCTGTCCGGCATTTTGAAGAGTGGGGAATGAGGAGTTGTTACAAGTGGGGGTGGTAGGCAAGAGAAGACAGTGGACAGTGCGTGGGAGGGCAGAAGCTCAGGCCACAGACTTGGTCTACCTAAGAACTGGCACAAAATAGAAGGGAGGGACAGCCTGAGCTCTTCTGGGAATGACCTGCGTGGCTGCGGTCACTGTGTGAGGAAGCAGGAGAGTGAAGCACACAGAAATGCGGTCAGCAGGCGGCCCGGGGTTCTGATGGCCCAGACAGGCAAGGCCTTGTGGCTTTGGAAAGCCATCTGGATTTTATTCTCAGGGCCACGGGGAGCCTACAATTAAATGGACTAGAGCAGGCAGGGTGCGGTGAAAGAAGGAAACGATCCAGAGGGGACCCCAATGTGCACAGCACAGAGCTGGAGAGACTTTTGGGGGAAGAAGCAGCAGCACAGGAAATCCTACCAGGGGAAAGAGCTTGGGGAAGAAAAGCAAGTAGCAAACATTGCCTGTCAGAATATTCTCCTCAACCATCCTGTTTCTGGGAGCTTCTCAGAGGCCTCTGTGGGTTTTTCCTCAGCTATCTCAAATTCTCTTTGGAAACAGATGAAGTAGGAATAATAAATAAATAAAAGAAGCAGAGCTTTGGCTAAACAAGAACTTTGATGTCAAACTGCAATGGGCATGCTGGGTCACATCAGTCCTGTAATTAATTAGGAGGGGCCCCCCCCTTAAGCGGAGGGCACTGGAGACTGCCCCAGGCTTCCCCATTGTCCACTGGGAAAGGCACATGCCACACGCTGTGGCCTAGGAGTAAATTGGTCCCTACCTATAAATTATTCTATGTGGGGAAGAAAAGCACTGGCTTTTCATTTGTTTTATTTTTTCTGAAGTTAGAAGCACAGACTGGCAGACTGCCACAGATAATTTGAAAAAGCAGCTTTTAGTGACCCCAATGACAAAAGGTTGCTAGTGCAGCCCAGGTTTTGACAGGTTTTTAGGGGCTCAGTGTCCTGAGGAGCTGTGCTGTGGCACCTGTGGGGGTGAGGGGCTGGGATGAGGGCTGCAGCCTGCTGCTCCACTCCTACAGGAAATCTGCTCACATGATTCTAGACCTCAGCCTCCTCAGAGTGGTAGCTGGGCTTCTGGGGGTCAGAGGGTGGCCAGGGGGTGAAGACACTGTGCCCTTAAGGCCAGGACTTACGAAATGAATTCCCAGGTGAAAAAAATCACCACCATTAGGGACCTTTGGATGTATCTAAGCCTTGACTCTGGCATTTTCCAGAATTTTTTGTCCCTTTCATTGGTTCATTTTCAGGGAATGCAGAGACTATGGCAATAATCTCAAAACTAGTGGTAGTTCTGTAAGAAGCTGGAATTGACCATAGTGTCACTTTGTGACCTGCCAGACACACCACCCTTTTCTCCCCTCGTGCCCCCCCAAAGGCAAGGAGTGTTACACACAGAGCCAGGAGCAGAGGCAATGTAAAATCTGGAAGGGCCTGAGAAGGCTCGACCTGAGTAGCCAGGTGGTGGCTTCTCCACCTGACCTGTCCTCTGGAAGCAATGACTATCCTAGGCTTATTCATCTGGGGGGTGGGGAGGTGCGGGCATGGAAGCCAGGCCCTTAGGAGTTCAGCATAGAACCCCTGAAGAGTGTGGGATTTGTGCATACAAGAACTGGGGTGTAGGCTAGAGGTACAGGGCAGGCAGGGTGAGAACATTTGCCAGAGACAGAGTGGGGAGCGGACTGAAATACACTGCAGAGGGGAGCATCAGGCACATCAGAAGTGTGCTGCGCCACGTGGGTCACCTCCCTAGCTGGAGAGAAGGCCCCTTTTAAACTACTTGCTAATAAGATTGATAACATTTGAAAATTTAAGATTATGATGAGCATGTCTCTAGCCTTTGTCCAGCTGCAGCAATCTGGAGCTGGCCTGCTGACTGCACTTTCTTCATTAAAGAGCGCCTAGCCCTGCAAGGACAGTTGTGCATAGTTTCTGAATAAATGGAAACATCTAAAATCAATGCTTCCATCCATCTGTCCATCTGTGTGTGCGTCCATGCATTACTGAATGCTCACTACAGACAGTTATGGACTGAACTGAGAGTCCCAAATGTTCCATGTTGAAATCCTAACCTCTAGGACCTAAGACTATGGCTATGTGAAGACAGGTTCTTCCAAGAGGTACTGAGGTTAAAGGAAAGTCATGAGGGTACATCCTGACCCTGGGTCCTCCTATAAGAGACCAGGACACAGATGCACAGGGTGGGGAAGGCTACAGATCACACAAGGTCACCTACAAACAGGAAGTCACGGATGCTGCAGCTAACTTGATTTCAGCCTTGTCATTTCCTGAGAGATGAGAGAGTTAATGTCTGCTGCCCAAGTCTCCTGCCATGTGGCACTTTGGGATGGTAGCCCAAGCAAAGCACTAGAGATACCCTCACTTCCATTGTTCATCATGCACAGGGCAGATCGTGATGCCACAACTAGTCTGAAAACAAGGTGATTAAGAAAAAGGTGATTGCATTCAACCCTCAGAGCAGACTGCATGTCTGACTTGAAATCAAAGGCAAAGTCTTCCTTCTGTTCATCTACTTGAAGCTAATTTCAGCTTCCAGGTCTCCCTTAATAATTTTTCATTCTTAGAACTGAAAACTATTTTTCCCAAGTGCTATGGTCATAGCAGTTCCAAGAATTCCGCCTACACCTTACTTTTCAGGGCAATGGCTAATGACTTCATGTCTTCAGTGACAATCCATTAACAAAAAAATGAAAACTGCTAAGTGGTTATTAAGAAAAGTAATATCACTGAGCCCTAATTGCTTTCACAGACTCTAAAATCCATCCATGGGCTTCAATCTGTTACTGGAGCTTCTGCATCAACAACTCCTGAATCTCAGCCTTTATCTCAGAAGGGAAATATCAGGAGGAGATGGAGTTGATGCTTGATTAGCCTTGCTCATTCCCATATCATAAAGAGTCGCCTCTCTCATAGTGGCTTGGGTTGGCGTGCACATAATCACCTGGAATTCAGTAGAACACCCATCATCAACAAAGGTGATGTGGTCTCTAGGGGTTAAAACTGGCTCAGCAGAAAGATACTATGAGATACTATAGATACTATGAAAGCTTATCTGGCCCCAACTCACAGGTAGACAGTATAGCTTTGGTACTAAAATGCCATGTGAGATCTTTAGAAAAAAAAAAAGCTATGCCACTTCTTATGGATAACAATTAGGAAAATAAAGTATAAGAGACACTGCCATAATCTCCTAAGCACATAGCTGAAAATGATAATAGCCAGCACGAAAAGCACAATGTCACTTGCTTGAGATTTGTCAATTCACTTAATTCTCCTGCCAGCTCTGTGAGACTGTAACTATTATCACCTTATCTTTTCAGTGATGTTGTACCTAAGGCATAAGGAGTTCGGTTTTCCACGAGTCCTCAGGAGTAACTGAGATACAGGTACCAGACAATACCTTCCCAGTATCCTCATTTAATCAATATACCAGAGGCACCATGTTCTCATGGAGTGTGTATTACCCGTGATGCACTAGGCACGTGCACGGCTCAGGTATTTCCGCCACACTCAACACATCTCTCTGTCACCAGGATGCTACGCCACAGAATGCCAGTTAACACATTTATACTGCAATCACAATACATATTCTATAAAGCAATGAAATAGGGACACAGAAAAGGAGTTGTTCATCCTGTAAAAAACTAGCTGAATTGCTTAGAAAAACTCATTGAAGGTAATTCACCTAAAATTGTTGGCAAATTGAGGGAGAGCACAGGATCTTTGAAATCTGGATCGATTGCAGACTCCGATTTCTCTCCTAATACAGAAATGTTTTCATTCCAATGGAAGAAGGGAAGCTGGAAATTGGAGTTGATGCATTTGAGGGAGAAAAGAATATCCATTCAATGATTCCAAACGCAGGCAAAATCCTGTTAAATCAAGCAATTGATAAATTATTCTCCACTGAAATGTCTTTTCATGTTTAAGTTATTTTTAAATATGGTTATGATTTCTTAGTTTATCTGAAATAACTGTTCTGGTTACATCGGCTCTTAGATACCTCATATGTTACATAGAATTCCAAATATATATCCTGGTTCTCACCCCCTAAACCCTAAACATCTGTGACTTATTACTGGGCAAAAACTTAGACAAAGTACCCTGATCCTCCTCCAATGGACAGAACAATCGTGACTGAGAGCAATCATTTCCCTCCATCCAACTATATTTGCGAGTCGCAGCAAAAAGATTTGCTTACAGTAAAAAGCATGGGGTTCCTTAAATGGTTCTTTATGACAAAAGTGAGATTTAGACAGAGGCAGAGATGACAGAAAGAGAGAGGGAGAGAAGCGATGAGAGAAGAGGGTAGATTTTAGTCAGCTGGAAAGGTCTGGGAAGAGATGAAAGGGAAAGATAAATAAGCACAGTTAGTGTCTTCCATACCCAGGCAATTCTGACTCCCTGAATTATTTATCAGGTGCATTGCAGTTGGAACCCCAAAAGGCTATGAATTCTTTGTGATGCTGTCTTCATAGCCTGAGGTGACTCTGAACCCTCCTGTTGAAGAGTCCTGTCTTTGCTAACCAGCACTGACATGCAGGAGATGCTGGCAGGGCCTCTGGAGCCCTCTGTCTTCATTCCTAATCTTCACCCCCCTGCTAGATCTCTGCACCTATGCAGACACACACACACACACACACACACACACACACGTATGACACAAAAGGCTAATATCCTCCCATGTCTCACTCCCTCCTGGAAGGAGTTTCTCTAACACTGCTCTAAACTAGAGCAATTTGCAGCAATTTAGTTTATCTGCATCTTTTCCCCCCTCTACCGTTAGTCCAACTTAAAAGCAGTGAGGTAATTTTTTTCTCCATTTTATACACAACCTTGAAGTTTATTTATCTTGCTTCCGATCTTTCTTCTTGTTGATGGATTATTTTTCCAACCATCTCTCAATTCCCATACCCATGGTAATTGGTAGGAACCAATGCTACCCAAAGCAATCATTAAACCTTAAAGAGTGACCTGCTATGAATGAAGATGTTCAAACACTTGGGTTCGATGGGGAGAGGTCAAAGAAGTCAAAGATAGTATCCAAATTGTTGAAAAATGTTCAATATATTTGAATAAATAAAAATAAACCCATTAGAAGAGGCAACTGATAACAAATGAAAACACAAGGAATAAGGTATAACAAGAGTCTGGAAATCTCATCTACTCTTCTTGGGATTTACCCCACTGGGACAACCACAACAGTGAGCATGTGGAGAGCTCCACACTTAGCAACTTTAGGGAATTCTGATATAAATAGGTTCAAGTTCTGGTCCTTACACAGCTCAGAAGAGAGGAAACAGGGAGATGGATGAATGACTAATTGAGAACAGAAGGTTGTTAAGTGCCATAAACAAAAACATCGAAGCAGACAAGAGAAGGGATATTTGATAACATCTAAAAGACTTGGAAATAATGTGATATTTGAAAAATAAACTTCATTTTCAACTCCACATTTAGTGTTCTGAGGAAGAAAATTATTTTAAGATCTCCCCTCACACACATACTCATATTCCAGAAATAAGGCTGAGGGTAGAAAAGGTCATTAGTCTGGGATTAGGGAAGACTTTCTCCGCACACTGCCTTCTAAACGATTATTAGCTTCTACTTAAATAGAAATGAAAGGTCCCATGTAGAATTCACATGCATCAAAGGATAGGCCATCTATGACATTCTGGTATCTTGTTTTCTCACGAGTAATTTACCGACCTACCTAGTTACAGAGCAAAACATCATCACTGATGTCAAAGTCAGTTTCCTCGAGAAAAATGCCATCTTTTCCATTTCATTCAACATAATTTTTTTTAAGATTTATTTATTTATCCATACAGAACGGGGTACAGGCCAGAGGTGCAGAGGTCGTGAGAGGATTCAACAGAGACAGAGTGGGGAGCAGAACAGGCAGACTGTTGAAGTACACTGCTGAGGGGAGCAGCGGGCGGGTCAGGAGAAGTCTGCCCACCATATGAATCGAACTCAGCCTGAAGTAGCTTTAGCTTCTCAGTGCTGTGCTTTAACCCACTGCACCACCAGGGAGGGCCCTCATTCAACATAATTTTAATGTTAACCAAATCATAGTTTTCTTTCCTGAATGTAGAGTTCCATGTAGCTACTCATGCTTTGGAGACACTACTTTGCCTTTGAACAAACCTTGACAGAGACTAAGAGAACAATCACCAGACAAGGTTGTAGGATTTATATAATCAATCCAGATTTCTCCAATTTGTGTGTAGAGCTACAGTGTGCTTTAACGAAGTCAGAAAAGCCATTTAATCTTCCAGTGGGGAAGCTGGAACCTGGGCAGAGAGAAAAGCCCCAAGTAGACCAGGAAGGTCTTAATGGTATCTCCCAAAGACAGCATAGGGACTCTTCCAAGGTTGTTTCAGCAAGAAGGTCACAAATTTTAGATTTGGTTAAGGAATTGTCTTTCCTCTACATAGAACAAGAATTGTTTCTCACTGACAATGGCCTTTTCTACCTAACCTCTAAGAACAACCATCTGGGTTACTGGTTTTCAAAATATAACATGTTGGACTCAAGGACAAATCTCCATGTCTTACAACATTCAGCCAAATGAGGACAATCCTTCAGGTCCTTTTCCTTAGCTATTTGCATATCTGTGCTTTTGTCAACAATAATGGTAGTTATGGAAGTGCTACTATTGTATAGAATCTATAATTTATGAGTACAATCCCGTATACCTCATTTGATATTCACAACACCTCTTAAGGCAAGTCTTCTCATTGGGCCCATTTTATGAAAGACCAAACTGAGGCACAGACAGCTCAGCGATTTGGTTAAGCTAGTCCACATAGCATGGACCAGAGTTGTGTTCATAGTCAAGTATTCTTACCCTGGTTATGTTTGTTCCTTTGGAGTGAGGCGACCTTTAGGGCTTCCCTTCCCCAGCCCTTAATCCACTGCAACATGCCATTCACCAGCTGAGTGGGCAGCCTACTGTCTTCTATTATCCAGAGGCCAGTGGTCTCTCTGGGGAATTGTGATGCTGGGTATAATTTTATCCCTGGCAGCCTGGCTGTGTTCCAAGATCTCTTTATTAGGATCATGCTGTGTCACTTAAAGTTCAAAGGCGCTTGTAAGCAATGCTGACAAAGTGACTCAACAATGATGTGTGTGTCCATGGTGAATTCAACCCATCTCTGGTGGATCCGGAACTGCAGCTCAAGGCCTTTGCTGCCCCACATTCAGTCAGTTGGTCTCTTCCATGGTTTGCTTCCCCTCAGTCTCATCATAAGCTCCCATTAGCGCATTGATGTCCTTGTATCATCACTATCTCCTGTGCCTTATCCTGCCTGATGTCAGCTGAAACCGCCTTAGACATTAACTTTATCCACTATTTCCAAACGTTATCCTCCTGCTTCCTATAGCATATGGATTACATTTGTTTATTTGATTCCATGCTTTATAAAATCTATAAAACAAAGACAATATATATTCTAGCTTAGTAGAAATTTAAATTAGTCACTCAATAAGCATCTACTAAGTGCCCGGAGTGGATAGGGCACAACACAACATGAGATATAAGTCAAATTCTTGACCTCAAAGCTGGTTCTTATGTAATGAGAAGGGTGGGCAGGTCTTTGTCATCCAAAAACACTTTCCCAGCACTAGAAGTTGACCAAGTACAAACTCCATGTGTCTCCTTGCACTCAGGTGAATTATTCTCTCTATTTTTGCCCTCCAGGTCCCTACAGTCAAATTCACATTATCCTAAGATTACTTTGGAGACATCTCCCCATAGAGTCCAAAATATGGCTTCAAAATAAAAGACTCTCATGATATCTTTCAGCCTTCCTTCCCCTTGACTTCTCTGTAGGATGGACACCCCTAGCCCCTTTTCCTTTCCCTCAACTTACCCCTTGACTGGTTTCTCTGGTACCCTCTCAGTCTTCTCTCTCTCTCTCTTCCTTTTTTTTTTTTTTAATCATGTTTGCTTTCATTCCAACCTTTTAATGTGGGCAATTCTCACAGTGCAATCCCTGGACACCTCACCTTCTCCTTGACATATGATTAAATGTTAGTGTTTAATATTATAGTGCTGAATCAGAAATCCTTAACCCAGTGTAAACATCAAAGCAGCACGTGTGTCCTACATTTCCAAACTATGGACCTCCACAGTCAGACATCCATCTGGGGGCTTCAAATTAAATCTCTCAGCTTTTCTTCTGACTTGACCATTTTGACCAACACTTTTAAAAACTCATCTACTCACAGTGAAGAAGTCATCACTGCCTATCTACTTCCTCTTAACTTACCACTCCTATGACTCACTGGTAAGATTGCATCTTCCTTTACAACGTCCTCTTCCCATCTTTATAACTGCCCCCATAAATGAACTAAGCCATGCCTGACTCATATCTCCTTGTCTTTCTTTCTAAACCACCATTAATCATTGTATTGTCTAATTTGAAACTTTATTCTGTAGCCTGCAATGATAATGTCATTTAAACGTTTCCATAGATGAATGAAGACTATTATTTAGTTGGGTCTTAGCTTGAGCTCATAGATCTACCACCTCCTCCGCGCTGTAGGACCTTGAGGAATTTACTGTGTCTTCCTATGATCTGGTTTCCTCATTTTAAAAATACACAGGAAGTTGTTCATTCACTAATGAAAGAAAGATGGAAGCATGAATGAATGATTAAACTGAATGAGTGAGATGCAACTTATGAAGGAGAGATTTTATATTTTTTATGTATGTCCTGTTAATCAACTTAATTTTTCAACTTTAATGTTAGCCCATGTGGTACAGAGACAAATATGTAAGCTTTACAATTGGCGAACTGATTAGCTGCATGGCATTGCAAAAGTTATTCAACTTTGCTTTTTCCTAGAAATGGAGTAATAGTGCCTACCTACCAGAGTTGCTCTAAAAATTAGTCATAGCAAAATGGTCAGCAAATGCAACGACTGGCAGAATGGTGCTTAGTAAGACTGTCTGTGAGGATGCCTTAGGGGCAGGGAGTCAGAACACAGCTATCTGGACAATATTTTTAGCTCACTGAGTCAAGAGCATTGCATGGGGCCAAAAGCTGTTTGCATTTGTATTTGAGTTTTGAAAAATACATTTCCTTTATTTCATCCTAAAATTCATAGCTGTATAAAATAAATTGCATATTATTGAATCTATTCCTCAGTACTCCTTCAAAAAGAGAGACTATCTGAATCGTAGAAAGAGGTTGCTATTATTGGATTTTAGCAAACTGCATGTTGCTAACTAAATATGTAACTTTGGGAAAAGACATTTCATTTCTTTGTGAAGAAAGCTTTTACAATGTTCTTGAGGTCTCTTTCAGCTTGGAAAGCCTATGAGTTTCAGAGATAAAGTATTACCCATTGGGTCCAACTGAGAAGTGACTAAGATTTGCAGAGCTTCTCGGAACGTTTGTGTTCCCATCAGAAGTTAAGCTCTGTGAGGAAGAAGTAGACATTAGAAAGTGAGAGAAGCAGAGAAGACTTGGTTTCCTGAATCTGTTTCTAGTTCCTGGTTGCTGGTATCAAGTATGCATTGCAAATGAAAATCGTTTAAAACTCCAGTATAATGTCTCCACTCAACTAAGAAACCTACTAAACATCACCATGAATAAACAAACTTGTGTGTCTAAATACTTTCTTTGCCATTAACATTTGTGGACAGATATTTAGAATATCACTTAATTTCTTTAATCTGAATTTCTTGTACATGCCTGTACAAACAGTGTCCTGAATGGAGTAAGTGCCCAATAAATGGTAATAGTCATCCTCATCGTTAGACTTGAGCTGTATCTACATGCAGTTACTAGATAAACGGTTTGAAATGAAACAAGGCATAGAATGGTGACAGATGTAGACAACCTGTTTAGGAGTGTGTAAAACTGAGAGAGCAAAGGTTTATTTCCCAACTGCAGACAACTATGTTGATGACTATAAATAAGTCAGTCTTGCTGGTATAACAGAATGTCACGAGAGCTCTCATCTGTAGCCCTCCCTGACATGACATCCTATGAACATAGAATTTAGATCCACACATCTTACTGTACAATTCACAAACACTTCTAGATTTTTGTGGTAGCAGAAATGACCCAATGGATAATAGCAAGGTGCTTTGTGAACAGACTAGACTTCTCACAAGTTGTTTAAACACCTTGAATATCTTACAATGGGCTGCTTTTAGTTGTTTCCTGTGTAAAACTTTTAACTCAAGAAATGGTCAAGAGCCTGCTTCCCTGGTGGCACAAAGAGTTAAGTCTCAGCACTATCAAGCCATCACTAGCCACCTAGTTCATCCTGGACCAGTTTGCTGACCCACATGGCACAGCAGGTCTCTCCTGACCTGCCACTGCTCCCCTCAGCAGTGTCTTTCAGTCAATCTGCCTGTTCTGCTCCCCACTCTGTCTCTGGTGAATCCCATCATGCCCCACAGCTCTGGACTACAATCCAGGTCTTGTACACATAAAATAAACTTTTTTTTTTTTAAGTAATGGTTAAGAATAAATAAGCTCACAGGTTTTTGTCTGTTACTGGGAATAGTAGCCAAATAAATCTAATAGAACAAATAAAGAAAACGGGCTTATCACATACCTCTGTGATGTCTCTCCTCATAAAGAAATCAAATATCTCCAAATGATTCATCTAATTTACTCACCTATTTCTCTCCATTCATAAGAGATGTGTACTTAGTACTAAATGTATAAATATAGTGCAGTGTTTCTAAATAGCTTCTCTTCATCTTTTTTTCATGCCCTGATGCATTTCCTCTCATTTTCCAGCTCCTTGAACTACATTTTTCTTTATTATATTTTAATTGACTCTTCATATTAAATTTTCTTGAAATGATGATTTGGGTTGAAAAGCACCAACCTCGTCCTGCCTTTTGAGCAAAGCTTTCTGTCAAATTTAATTTAATCCAAACTTTGAGATAAAATGCTGGTTTCCCCCCCTTTATATTTTTTCATATCAACATAATAAAATATAATAAGGGCACAGCTCAAAATAAAAAAGAGAGAAGTAATCATTTCTGTCATTCAAACCTTCTGATTTCACCTTGACTTTCGCTATCATGAAACTCTATCATTTTTAAATGTTTTGCTTGCTTTCTGTGAATCAGATCGTTAAAGCCATATGCTATCTCCCAGCCGGGCATTCTCATTACCATTTAAAGTGTGCTTAAAATCAATTGGAAGTCAACACATCACATAACAAGGTACTGTTAGGGCGTCTGATCTGTTCAGTTGCATGGAAACTGCTCGCCTGTGAAACATCCAAATTCTCCCAGGTACCCCAGTGATAGGCAGGAGGGTTATATAGTTAAAGTTTTTTTTTTTTTTTTCCTAAATCTTTGAAAGATGACAGATTCAGTTACTTTTAAATTTTTAAATCTGAAATTCTTTTATCTTATTTGTGCACTGGACTGCTCCAGAAAATATATTCTCACCCTGAAGTTCTTTTCCTACATTGAAAAAGCGTTACATCAAAAAAAAAACAGTTTTGTGGTTTTGTGTTTCTGTCTAATCTCTAGTTTGGTCTGCCATTCTATAAGGCAAAGGCATAACAAAGCATATGCAAATGTGCTGGCACTTCTCAAAAAAAAAAAAAGAAAGAAAGAAAAAAACAAAAAAACATGAAAAGTGATTGTGCAACTGTTTTAGCATTTACGGAAATGCTTGATTCATTTTAAGTTTTTTTTGTGAAGATAAGGGTGGGTGGCACTTTAATGGACCTCTGCTAAATCTGTGAGGACAGGTTCTGTGTTGGTGTCCAGATCTGGAAGAGAAGATAACACATGAAAACAACAGCCCAGTGCGTCTACTTCCTGGCCTCTTGGTGAGATGCGTCCTCCCTGCCCTGTGCAGGGAGAGACCGTTTGTTTGGTTGACACTGGTATTTTAAAAGGTCTTTCCTGAACAGTCAAAAAATGAGCTGTGATTTCCTGAGACCTGCAGCCACGAGTCTCTGCAAAGATGACTAAAATGCCGCCCATGCCACAGATAACAGGTCCAGGATGTCCGCACCCACCCAAGGGACTTGGAGAGGCTGGATCCAAATGACAGATGAAGCCAGGGACAAGCTCACCTCTTGCCAGCCAATTGAACCATTCTCTCCTCTTCATGACACCAAGATAGTAGGTGGGCCTCCCTGGTGGCCTAGGGGTTAATTCTCAGCACTATTAATGCCCCAGTCTGGTTTGATCCCCAGCCAAGGTGCTAATATATGGCTCAGCTGACCTCTCCTGACCCTCCCATTGCTCCCCTCAGCAGTGTATTTCAGTAAACTGGACTGTTCTGCTCCCCACTCTCTCTGGTGAATCTTTGCCCCTCTGGCCTACACCACAGTTCTTCTATGCAAAAAAAAAAAAAAAAAAAAAAAGACAGAGAAAGGAAGAAAATATGTACATATGTACGTGAAGACAGGAAAAGAGAGTGAACTGAGAATGGCCTGGCTTTCCCAGTGGGCCTGTTATTTGATATTGAGAATTTATCCCTCTATAGAAAGTTATGGTGTTCACTCCCACACCTTCTGTATTAAGACTTCAAAGGAAATTCTGAATATTAATCCTACTGATGCCCTTTGAACATGGTAGGCACTTATACCTTGGATAAAAGCAGGGCATTAATTCCTAAGCTCTTTTCATGAAGACTTCAAAAGTTTCTTCCATATCTTTGAAAGAAATCCATGATTTCTTATAGCTTTGTCCATATACATTTAAATAAACAAGGAGATAGACATTCAATGTGCCTTGGAGCCAACCACTGAGCATGTTCTCTATGCCAACCCCCATCTCAGGCACTGGTCAACATCATCAGGCCTTACCAAAACCTTGAAGATCAATATTTCCAACCCATTTAGGAAATTCATTTACCTAAAATTTAAGATGAAGTAATGTGCTTAAGTTTGCACCAACTATAACATCAGCTCTAGGGAGTCCCAACACTCAGCTTTCTAGTATCACACAGAAGGTATGCAAATTGCAACACCCCAAAATTCTCAGGAATGGTTTCCCCAAGATGCTTGCTCTGCTCTGCTGGGGATTCTGAGCAAAGAGCAGTGAAATTCCTTGAGGCCTGCCAGCTTTGTCCTTCCCTAGTCCTGCATTCACTCCTAATGAAAGACAAGATAGCCCTGCTCTAAGCTCTTGCCCCTTTGCTAACTGGAGAAACAATCACTGCTCTCCCTTTCATGACCTGGAAGAATGTAGTTTGGGGGGTTTCGTCCAGCTGTAGTTTTATCAGTAGACATTTCCTCTCTGCGATTTTCATTTTTACTATCAGAACAAAAGAGTGCCCGCCCTTGTCTGTCACGTGGAATCTCCTCACTCTGCCCTTGACACTGTAGGTCCCTAGGTGCAGGGAGAATAGACCCTGGGCCTTTTTCAAATTTGCCACCATGACCACTGTCCACTGGTGTGTTATTGGCTCTGCTCACTCAGGTACACCTTCCTCCTGCAAGAGTTGTTTGATTTCTTTGCTCACCCATCACACATTGTTTAGGTGACTCATTCAGCCCGAGAGGAGACCAGTGAGTAGATTTCTTTTGCATCCAGACAATGGACAACCTATCTATCTCCTTCCAGATAATCAGCATGGATGTGTATGGAATTGACAGAAGTTGGGTTCTTCTCAGCTTTAAGAATAGGACCGGGACTTGGAATTAAAAATACCTAAACCTGAAACCTCCTGTTTGTCAACTGAAAATGACTAAGATTGGGGCCCAATCTTACAGGCCCAATTTCTTTCATCCCTTGAGAAAAATGACCAAATGTGTATCAAGACCTGACTGAGATAACAGGGACTTTGTGGGGAAGGACATTTGAGCTCAGACTTGCAGGAGTGGGGGGCAGCTGCGCACACTGGTGCGTGGGGGAATAGATCCGAGAAGCTCCACCCACCACATATCACCTCCTCAAGACACACACCCCACGCAACACAAATCTTCACACCCCACACAACACAAATCCTCAGACTTCTGCATCTTTAGGGAAAGTTGTCTACATTTGTCTTCCTTCACTGAGAGCAAGCGGGAAATACAGAGAGGAGCTGATGGAGAGTTTGTCAATCCATCGTGTTTGATATTTCCAGTCTCCACAAAACAATCACTTTCTTTAACGGACTTGTGACTTTCCTTTGGGCCGATCTCATGCCTCTGGCTGCATCCAGAATGCATCATGTATCTGGAGTTTCCTTTCCTCTTACTCCTTTGCTGTCCCTGGAGTCTGAGGTCCTTCCCTCTGTCCTCTCCTTTCCATAGACTTCTTTCTTGGGCTACAGCATTTTCTGAGCTAGCTGTCAACATCATGCAAGGGCTCATGAGTATCAGCAGGCCCTCTCTAAGCAAGACACTTTTTTTTTTTTCAAATGTATTTTTATCTGCAGAAGAGCCCTGGGGTCCCAAAGGAAGGAAGTCATGCCTCTGGGGCGAGGCCGGACCAGGCTCAGGCAGGGCTGGCAGCATGTGTTTCCTTCTACCCAAATCTGTCCTGGGCCCTCAGCTCCAGGAGGGAGATGTGTCTGTCCTGCACATAATGGCTCAATCACTTGGGTCTACCAACTGCATTGCATTTTTTAGAAAGATTTATTTATCATGCATATAAGAACTGGGGTATAGGCCAGAGGCATGGGGGTGGTGGTGAAGGATTCCTCAGAGACAGTGGGGGGCAGAACAGGCAGATTGACTGAAACACACTGCTGAGGGGAACAGCGGGCTGGACAGGAGAGGTCTGCTGTGCCCTGTGGGTCACGTCCCTGGCCAAGGATGGAGCTCCTGCTGCAGTGGCTGTGGATATCTTTACAATGCTGAAACTTAACCCTTTGCACAACAGGTTCAAATATGTTTAAGGAAGAGCCATATGAAAGCTATAAGCCTTAAGTGAACCTAATTTGTAGGTCTCCCTGGTGGTGCAGGAGTTAAAGTCTCAGAACTACCAAGCTATTGCCAGTCACTCCAGCAGAAATTCCATCCCCAGCCAGGGAACTAATCAACATGGCCCAGCAGACCATTCCTGTCTTACCCGCTACTCCCCTCAGCAGTGTATTTCAGTAGATTCACATGTTCTGCTTACTACTCTGTCTCAAGTGAATTATCTCACCACTCCCTCCCCCCCCCACACACCTCTGGCCTTCACCCCATATGGTATGCATAAAGAAATAAAATAAACTTTTTTTTAAGACTTTTATTTATTTATGCATATAGACCTGGGGTCAGAGGGGCAGGGGGTGAGAGGATTCAGCAGAAACAGATCAGGGAGCAGAACAGACAGATCAATGAAGTACACTGCTGAGGGAATCAGCAGGTGAGACAAGAGAGGTCTGCTGCACCATGTGGGTCACCTCTGGGGCGGGGGGGGGGGGTGATTGAATCTGCACTGAAGGGGATGCAGCCAGCTCACAGTAATGTGCTTCAACCCGAAGCACCACCAGGGAGGAACAAAATAAAATAAATCTTAAAAAAAAAAAAATTAACCTACTTGTCATGCAGTTTGTAGATGAGTTACAGAAAAAGATTTTGAATTTCATGAAGAGAAGGAAGAGGCTAATTTCATCACCTTTGCAAAGCCATACAGGATACAGACATAAAGACAATATAGAAAAGTCTACAAATTTTATGTCTAAAAAGCATTGGGTAGTCATTTGAAGCCATATTCAAAGACTCAAAAGTTAATCTAAAATATATATAGATATCTAGTCAAATTACCTTTTTCGTTTTTCTTTTGAATTTTTATCTAAATAGCTTTAAGACAGTATATTCCAGTGGCAATTACCAATGTCCAAATGCGAACAGAGATTCAGCATATAATAAACAAATATTTTGTGTGTGTTTACACTGATTTGAAAATAGTATGCAAAATATTTATGTAATTTGAGGTTCTGCTCTGCAATGACTAAAAGGAAATCATTGGGTATGTGGAACTAACCAACCATCTAGAAGCTGGTCTCTGGGTCCCCCACAACACTCTGCAGATTTCAAGGGGTTAGTTGTGATTGAGCAAGTAATGGCAATATTTCTTTGCACCCAACAGAGCTTTTAATTCACAGAAGCAATGTATTTCACCCACAAAGGAAGAGAGTACACCAGTGCTTACTATCCTGAGAAAGGAGAAAGCAAAGGAGGGTTCTCCATTTACTGGATGTTCCACAATATGTACCCGTTGCTACCAGACGGGAAAAGAAAGCAGGAATGTAGCCTTGGTAAGTTTACAGGGTACCTCCTTCTTCCTCAAAGGGCATTTCCTTCCTTTTCTCTTTTTGTCTTCCATCATCACAGGAAATGTTAAGAAATCGGGAATCCATATTTAGCCTTTTTTTTTAAGACAGTTTCATTAAATTTTTTCATTTTCTTCAGGTCACATGTATGTAAATAATCTATATGATGCAGGGTGAAATCAACTATGTTGAGAACATTTACTTTGACATGTTCAAACACGATTTGTAATTTATAGTCTGTTAGTTCAGTTTAGTAGAATGAGTCATTTATTTCTTGATTGTTGTATGTGTTGAAAATAATATAAATGCATATCAAATTTATATGTAAGCAGAAAGCCCCTTTAGTCCTCACATCCGTAAGAGTCACGACTTAGCTCATGAAATATTTATTAAGCCATAAAATTGCATTATATTTACCAGGATAAACACCTCATTTAAAAATTAGGTAACTGGGTACACCTGTCACTCAATAAATCAAAAACAATTAAGAATGAGCCTTTAGTTTCCTATTTATCTTAGACTTATACAGATTTGTTTTCTTAATACCTATTTCATATGCTAATTGGCATAAACAAGTTGATGGCTATTTTTCAGGTGATGGGGATTCCTGAGCACCCAAGCATCCACCTAAGCAACATTTTAAATGCTTAATATAAACCTTCTCCAGCCTGTCCTCCCACTTTGCACCTTGGCGTTCTTCTCCATGGCAGACTTTCTTACCAGAAGACTGACTCCCAGCAGATGATGGCTCCTGTGTAAGTCCCAGGATGGGCGAAACGGGCCCTTGGCCTTTGTGATATGAAGGGACACAGACATCAAGCTACCGCGGGTGTGGCTTTCACCTAGCTTCTCCAAAATGATTTTATATTTACCCAAATCCTCAGTGACTAGAAAGTCTCTACCCCTGAGAAAACTCAAAGCCGCCTGAGAAGGTAGTGAAGGTGTGTTTCCACCTCCCCCTGACTTGTTACCATTGTTTCTTTATTGGTGGCTGATATCTGGACTATTCCATCTTGAAAGTGAATTCCAATGAATCCAATGAGTAAAGCAGTTTTTTCCTTTTTTGCCAAAGATGTATTTACTTTTTAGGGAATCATATGTTTAGAATTCCTTCATGGTGTTTTGCAGTGAATATCCACTACCCCCCCCAAAGTAAAAGATCAAAAGGCAGTTTTCACACTTTCTCAAAAAGCAAAAAGAGGAAACACAAGTGAGTCAGTGACTTACCCAAGGTGACTCAGCAATTCGGAGAAAATAGCCCCAGCCAGTCTGACTCAGGGAACACAGGACACATTCAAGCACACTCAGCCAGCGGGAGAACAGCCATTAGAAAGGGCTCACGGTAGTTCCCCAGTACAGGCCTGTGTCTGGCTAAATGTGACACCTCAGAAACAACAACGGGCTGTTTATCCACCACAGGTGCCGCTGTGTGTACACTGTTCTCCTTACAACTCCTTCCCACCCCATTTCTAACTGTACCACAGAGGACAGAAAGGTGTTTTGTCAATGAACAAGAAGACTAGTGGTCAAAGAATGCTACAGGCAGTAGCTCTGCATGCCCATGAGGAAAGGAAGCTATAGCTTTATACTGCAAGCAGGCAGTGGTATACAGGTCACAGGAAGACAGCCTCAGGGACCTCCCTTTAACAAGTGTGGTGTCCAACAAGGCCATCAGCGCCCCTCTCCAGCCCTCAGTTCATTTGCACTAGCACAGATATTGGATAGTCATGCCGGCAGCTACCACTGGCATGCAGGTCCAGACCACAGACGCTGCTCCAGCTCTTACAAGACACAGCTCTGATCTCCACAATGAGCTCTTCAGCTCAAACTGCTGATTGTGTTGCCACTGAGACATCCTGAGCTGGGGATGGGATACTACTTCTAGAAACCCACATATCTTTTGTCAGGACACAGCACAACCTCCCCAGGAAGGTGGGTGAAGACGCCCCAGGAGGTCACTCAAGGAAAGCACTCAATCCAGTCACTGAAATGCTGATTGACTTGCAAGCACTTTTCTTCTTTTATTGATGTGTGAAGAGACAAAAGGAAAATACAGGAGGGCCACAAGAATAATCTCTCACATTAAGTTTATCATAGTATTTAAAAGAATAAAATTCAGCACTTAAATAATCATCTCTGGCTCGCTCTACAATCTTTATTTAATCCCATCACCATCATTACAAAGAAAGCTAAAGGAAAAGCAAACCTTCCAGAACCTTCTCTCCCAGTCACCACGTCAGTTTCAGATCATGCTATAAGGGTATATAAGACATATAAGGGTATATAAGAACTGGACATACCGGCAGCATTTAACCAGGAGAAATTTATGCTGAAAGAGGATGCTAAAAATGATCCTCGTTTTAGTATCATCTTTGAAACAGGAGTTCTCATGCCAGGGGTGGTTTTTTGTCTCAAGTCTTAAGGATTGTGACGTCCTCCTTTTGAACTGTGACTGACTAGGACCACATCTGAAGAGGCAGTTTACATTTGTCTCCTGAACCTGATCCGTGATAGGGTTTGAGTAAGAGCAAAGTCTACACTAGGAAAAAAAAAAAAAAAGCCTCCATAATCAAGCCTTTTAATTTATGAAAATAGTTAGGAATTAAAGAGCAAATTCCAGTTAAAATGACCTAAGACTCTGATGTTTTTCTGCTCTAGGTGTGAGGAGGGCCAGAAACCACAAGATTACACATCAAAAGAGCAAACATAACAAGTCAGGAAAATCTCCGACAGCAGAAGTATCTCTTCCACAGGAATTCTCTGGAACATTGGCAGGCGGGTGTCTGCTGTTGGTGCCAATCACACTGACCGAGATGTGCTCTGCTTTTTTTTCTTTTTTTTTTTTCTTCATTCCTGAGCCAACTACAAGCTGGATGACCAAGCAGTTTCAAGGTTAAATCGACTTGAGCTGATTTCCTAAAATGCTGATGGAATTTTTTTTTTTCAAGCTTCATTTCAAAAACAAGTAAAACCAAGCTTCCTCATTTGATGGTAACACGGGAAATTCCAATACCTTGCCTAGGACATAACCAAATGCCAAGCAATCCTCTGGTTTTATAAAACAGTGCTACTTTCCTTAGGGCCAGATGAGCGACCTACAGAAGCCAACATTTCTCTTTTCAACAAGCACAGGGAAAAGCAAGCAGCCTTCTTGGCTTCCCAATTCTCCACCTCGCTCACACTCTGGTTCTCTCCCAGATGAGCCAAGACACCCCTAGTTCATATTTCCTTGTCAAATCTGTTGTGATTTAGCTTTATCTAAATATGAAGAATATAAAACTCATCCATTCTTAATCTCAACTATTTTTGCAGAATTCAGAACCATAAATAATATACAAAGTAAGATACTACCTAATAAAGTACTTATCATTTCTACTATCTGCACCGACCCTCTCTCACACACCCATAGATCCTTTCTGTGTATCAAAATTATAGTTGCTGTTTATTTTACTCCTTAACTTTGGATTTTCCAATCAGTTACTATAAGCCTGTCTCATATTTGTGGTCAAAAATAAAAAGGTGTGTGTACCTCCAGTGGGGATAATTTTAGTCTTCTCAATATAACTGAAGATTATGAGCCCTTCCTGAGTGGGGAAGGCAGGATGAACATGCAGAACTATCAACACTGTCCTAAGAAGGGACAGTCTTGGGTGACCTAAATCTCAAAAAGATTAGCAAGAAGAATAGGATACTTGAGCTAACCATCTTGCTCTTTCAACCCATGGGGTAAATAGGTGTTCCACTCAAACTTGAGCAGAGCTGGCCTAGATGGGCTTAGGGCTGGGGATTCTTTTTTTTTTTTTTTTATAATATGTTTATTTTTACATCATTTTGTACATTTTTTTTTCCATCTCAATTGTAATCCCCATGGGTTTCCCATCACCAAGTCACCCGTATGCCATCACCACAGTCCCATGCACTTCTCTCCCCACCCCCCGTTTTTATCCCATTCCCCACTCCACCCCCTCAAAATGTCTCTGGTATGTGGCTGTTCATCATTCTTATTATTTTCTCACCTGGTCCATTATACTCCTGCTATGAACGAAACCATCCGGTACTTTTCTTTCTCTTTCTGGCTTATCTCACTAAGCCTGATCTTTCCCAGCTGCATCCAAGTTGCTGCAAAAGACATGTGTTTCTTTTTTTTTTTTTGGTTGCTGAGTAATATTCCATTGTGTATATGTACCACATCTTTTTAATCCAGTCATCTACTTTTGGGCATTTGGGCTGCTTCCATGTTTTTCCAATTGTAAATAAAGCAGCAATAAACATGGGGCTACAAGTATCTTTTTCAATCAGTGTTTTTGTGTCTTTTGGGTAGATACTAGGAGTGGGATTGCTGGGTCGTAAGGAAGTTCCATATTAAGCAGTTTGAGGAACCGCCAAACAGTTTTCCATAGTGGTTGTACTAGTTTGCATTCAGGGCTGGGGATTCTTAATGAGTGTTGATAAGAGATGACTTCATAAAATTACATGCCCATTCCCCTCCCCCCCAACTCACCCACATTGTAGGGAGTGGTCTGAACACCATTTTATAAATTAAAAAGACAGGGTTCAAGGTCACATGGCCTGCTAGCTGCAGAATGCCAAGCTTTAAGATAATACCCTTTTACTGTGCCAGAGGCATCCCGTGCCCAGGGCCTTTCTCACCCTCTTCCACCTTTATTCATTGCCTCCACCATGCCCTCCCTGTAAGCCCACCCCTCCCCTGCTTTTTGGAGGCCTCTCCATTTGCAATGAAAAGTAAGAGGGAATACAAAAGCCTCATAGAAGGCCTGACTAAGGTGGGGCCAGCGATGCCTGGCCCTCCAGGATTCTCACAGAATGCAGCTGCAGGCAGGCACACCGACTCTGCAAGGCTCATAAAGCAGCTTTCAGCACCACTTAGGAGTCTGTGTGAGCTGGCACCACAGCCGGCCCGCGCCTGCACAGAGAGTGATTCTCTGCAGAACTCAGGCAGTGAGCAGAAAAGGCGGGCGCGGGACCGAGAAGAATGTCTGTCCTCTGTGGCGCTGGAGGGTACACTGTCAAGTCTGGGGAGGCAGGAAAGGACCACAGAAATGTCTCCTCTCCCAAGTGAGGGTGCACATTTTGCAGAAATGGAGAACTAAGACCCGTCGGCAAGACCTTCCACGGTTCTCACTGGCCTTCACGTTTTTCTCATTGATGACTTTCAGCATTATTTTTTCATTAAATTTTTTCTGCTAATTATTTAAACAAGGAAATAAGTGCAGTGCCCCGAGTCAATATTAACACAGCCTAGACTGTGCTCATCCCATTCATAAAAGGCTTCTCCTAGCACTGTGCAAATATTAATCATCAGCATTTTGCCAGGCAAGTAGCTACAGACCCCTGGTTCAGTAGATCTTACATAGAGAGGTTAAGACAATAGAGCATGTAATTGTGGAGCCTTCTTAAGATTGAAAACTCACAGGTGAGAGAAGGGAGGTGTATGCTCTCTGAGGGATAAATAAATAAGCCCTGTTGCGTGGATAAAGACAGGCCAGTGTGTTACAGAGCCCATCGGTGACAGGAAACTAAGCCTGTTCCTAAGACAGGCGTTGGAAGATTCTGATTAGCTCATCAAAAGCCCATTTTCTCTTTTTCCTCATTGATGTTCAGTAGGTGACGGCTACAAGCATGCAACCAACATGCATCCCTCCTGTCACATAAAGGAAGTTGAATATTCATCCCTGTGCAATGCCTTGAAGAAATATTGTCCTAGCAGGCCTGGGGCTCTGTACTTGCTGTGCTGCTGCAGGATTCCTGGAGAAGCTAGGAGCTTCTCCCCAGGGCCTCGATAGCTCAATTCTGGGTGTTATCTGGGACATCAGCAGTCCTGACAAGGTGAGTGTATTCTGCTCCCAAACTTCACTGCCTTGGCCACATCTGAATTCAGTTTGTGGAGCAAGGCAACCAACCTTGGCTCATGGATTAACTCCTGGTGGCTATTAAGGGGAGATCTGCCCAGCCCACCCACAGCAAGGGTTTCCAATGCCTTACAACTGTTTCCTAAATTTCTGATCACAGAACGTAGGAACTTGTTACATTACTTTGTATCACCCCTGCGAGTATTATAACATAGAATAAAAAAAATTAACTGAAATTAATTTACCATAAATAAGTAAATGTTCCTTCAGCATTGGCATTGGAAAGTCTCGGGAGAGATCATTTCAGCTTCGGCGTGGGTGCTTCCCAGCCATTCACAGCCTCTAATGCACATCATCCGGCTCTGTACACTGTTCCTAGAGAACTTGACCCTTCACAAGGGCAACTTCCTTCTTCACTTGGAATTTCCTCTGAGTTTCTTTCCTTGGGGAGCCTCCCTGGTAGCACAAGGGGTTAAATCTCAGCCCTATGAAGTGACAGGAAACCACTGCAGCCCAGTTCAATCCCTGGCCAGGGAAAGTTTGCAAATCAAACTTTCTGTCACAGTCATCATTTCATCCCGGCTCCTCAGTTGAAAGAAATCACAGTTACACACACAATCCATTCCTCACTCTGTCTCTGGTGAAAGCTCTCAACCCCTGTTTCTCTGGCTTGTCCCAGTTCTTGTATGTATAAATAAATAAAGTAACTCTTTAAAAAAAGAAAAAAAGGAGTTCATTTGCTTGGAATGACTTTCTATTTTAGATAAGGGCGGGGAGAGGGGAATAGGGAGGAAGCTTGACTTTCACCTTCAAACTTGAACACTGAAACAATGTGCAAGTTTTATTCTGAAAATTATGCAAATTACAGAAAATACAGTAAAACATGCATCTAACAAAACAGTGAATCCCAGAAACAATACCTCTCAAAGTCATGACTTAATACCTTTCTATCATAATAAAACTTAAAATAAAAACAGCTAGATGTTTCTGAGTGCTTTTTTAGTTTTATAATATAAAGCTAATCTGTGCAATAATATCTCCAGTAATCACCACACCAACTGCATCAGATAGGGTTGTCTCTCATCCCCATTATATATGTCATAACTATGATTATATTAACATGATGGCTAAGCTTTATTTTTTGAGTGTCTAAGCATATACCAGATACCTTACTTAGAGAGTCTTCATTTAATCTCTGCAGTAACAGAACGAGGTTGGTTCTCTGGTCATGCCCATTATAGTGATGAGGAAACTGAGTCTACAGACATTAACTAACTGACCCAAGATCAATGCTAATACATGTCAGGATTTAAGTCCAGACTGGCCTGATTCTCAATGCCTTCACCACTCTGCTATACTGCCTCATACTAGGCATATATAAAAATCAATGGGTGAAATTGAAAATAATCACCAAGAGTTGAGCAAATGATTTCTAGCTCTTCCTTAAGTTTGCAAATCAAACTTTCTGTCACAGTCATCATTTCATCCCGGCTCCTCAGTTGAAAGAAATCACAGTTACACACACAGACACACATGTCACATATCATGAAGATTACTACTTGTGTATCAAGATAATGCTTATCTGACTAGCAGAATTTTATCATACCTCCCTTTATTTTGTTTTACTACCAGCTTGGAGATCTAATTGAAAGACCTATGTATAACCTACCATATCATACAGAGAAGTAGCTGTTATAAAGTGAATGTCTTCCATCACTAGAGGCACTATTTTATATTATATCCTCTCACTTATATTTGGTAAGAAAAATCCCAAAGAGAATTCTTATATACAATCCAGAGAGTCAAAACTTAAACTCAGGAAAAAAAGTGGTCAAATAATATTTAAAATTAATTCTTAAGTCTGTGCTTCTCCACAGCAGACTACACTGAGCTACCTCCACTTGAAACCTCCTGATGAACAAAACCATGAAGTCCATGAAGAGAAAAACACACCCCTCCCTGTAGGAAACACACAAGTTAAAGCCAAGTAGCATCCCTGCTTGCAGGCAGATCTATATCATGAATGCATCCTTTCACAAGTATGACGCAAGTTGAAATGAAATAGTTGACACAACCTGCCATATGTCCTAAGTGTGGACAGGTCCATATAAAGAAATAACTGCAAAATCACACCCAAAGTTTTCATGCAATACCAACCTTATTTCTCTCATAAATAAAAACCACTTTTTTTTTTAAGTTAAAAAAAAAAAAAAAGAATTTGGGCCGCCCTGGTGGCCAAGGGGTTAAGTCTTAGCACTATGAAATAATCAGAGCCACTATAGCAAGAGTTTGATCCCTGCCAGGGAGCTGACCCACAGGGTACAGCAGACCTCTCCTGTCTCACTTGCTGCTCCCCTCAGCTGTGTATTTCGGTCCATTGGTCTGTTCTGCTCTCCACTGTCCTGGTGAATCCTCTCCCTCCCCCTGACCCCCACGTTTAGCTTACACCCCAGCTCTCATATGCATATATAAATAAAATAATTGCATCATTTAATATGGGGGCCAAATGGATGGTGGAGGTTACCTATACATGCCATGTGTTGGACGTAGTATGGTAACACATCTGAAGAGGTGTAACCCTAACCTCAGAATGATATACTGTGTTGTAAAATATCAATGAAAAAAGAAAGAAATGAAGAGTTAAATACATGGATAACCTCTCTACCAAAATAATAATAAAAAAAACTATTTCTAAACATTTAAAACTAAGTGAGGATTGGTAAACGAAATTTATAAGATGTATGAAATGTGACGACTGCATAGGAAGAAACAAACACTTAATTTCAAAAGACTATGGATGTCTTTCACTAAAGCTCTGAAGACCCCTGAGGACCAGAGCCTGACCCGAAGGCTAAAGAAGGGTACCACTTTTTTTTTCCAAGAAAAGGAGCACTGATAGAATTTTATGAACTGTTTGAACTGGGACTCAGAGGTACTGTCCAACTATTGTTTTCCTTCTCAGACCACTAACTACAGAGGCTGGTATTCTGTGGGCATCAGTGGCATTCCACAGTGTGCCATGAGAAGCCAGAGGTTTGTCATTCCCAGCACTGCTTGCTCAGTTCTAGAATCTAGAATACTTGAATCCTAGGGCCATCTCCAAACAAATGGAAGTTCATTTGCATAAGCCTCATTTCCATTTTATTCATCCTCTGCCCAAATCTAGATCAGGATGTTTAATATCATCCCACTGTGGGAGGTCCAGGGAAATTCAAGGGCATTGATGGTCAAGGACTAGAAAGCATGAGTTCCAGAGTTGAGTTTATTTGAAATGGAAAGCTGAAATAAGAGAAAGCATGTTGTAAGACAGAGAGTAAGAAAAACAAAGAAATCAACTGAAGCCTAAATATGGAAGAAATCAGAATCACAATGAAGGCCTTCTTTCTCAGTACTGCTGAGCTCAAAGGCCATTTATGAAAAGCCTAGCAGGAACTTTTCTTGCATGTCCCCAATTACACTTCATTTTATTCCTTGATAAGAAAGAAAAGGCCAGGCGTGTGGAGGGTCACCAAGAAGATGGTTTTCTCAATCAACGCCCTCCAGGTAGCATAACCAAGATTCCAACAAGAGCAAGGTAGCTGGCTTGGCCCCTAAATCTTTCCCCACTCTGGCTAATGCCCCTCCTGAGATTATTTTCTAATCTTACTCCAAAATATCACAATATGTCATAATAAGTATAAACAAAATGTCAGTAATTTACTCGACATTTGAATGCTATTTTTCCTTGAACATTAAAGAGACTGAGCCAAACTTAAACTAAATTGTATTTAGGTTTGTAAGTCAGATTTTTAGGTGAGTGTGTGAATATTAATTTCCAAGAATAAATCAGCATGATGCCATAATAAATGTGTACACACACGCACATACACAAACACATTTCCTGAGCAAACATGATTCTGCTACAAGGAAAAAACAAAATTACTTCTGAAAACTCTGCAAAAACACTGCAAAACCAATAGCACCTTCCCTGGTTCATTAATTCTGGCCTAAATTTGCTCCTGTCAGGCAAATCAGGCGCACGATCCAGCAGACACCCACCTGCTATTAGGCTGAATGTGCCTGGCATCTTGACGTTCTATTGATTCCAATCCAAAGCTTATGTTAAAAAAAAAAAAAAAAAAAAAAAAAAAAAAAAGGCAGCTCACAGTCCAGAAGGAATTTTAGCCACAAATACTTTGGGAGAAATCCAAACAACTAAAAACAGAAAGATAAGCTGCAATTCTGAGTGACAAAACAGAGTCAACCTAACATAGAATGGTGAACATTCAAGGACAAATCTCCAAATGACCCAGGCTTCTCTGTCAACAGCTACTTAGTTAGGAAATCTAAGTAGCTTCTGCCGTGAATGGCCATCCGCTCTCAATCAGACAGACGGTGTGCATGGGTACACATAGGTACTTCTTTGAAATAGAACCCCATCAATTTTGCCCTCTAGACCTCTATCCACATTCAGCATAAATATGCTGTGTCAGAACAACAGCCCCGACAATGGCAAAGGGCTCAGGTTATGAAGCGGTTAAGATGAACCAGAAAGTGCTTAAGAGCAGTGCATCCTTTAATCTTCCAAATAGCCCAATGAGAGCTGTATTTCCATTTCACAGATAAGAAAAATTGAGGCTCTGAGAGGGGAAAGTAATTTTCTCCAAGAAGCCAGAAAATGAGGCATCAGGGTAGCAAGAGCAGGTACATCAGAATTCATTTGTGAATTCTGACACTTCCCAACCTACCTCCGCTCCCCAGAGTCCCAAATCCTGGCACTAGTATCATAGTGACAGCTGCCGTCACAGAAAGCTCTTCATAAACAGGTTGACTCCGGGGACGGTCTTTTAAACTAGACTCATTTTTTTCTGTCTTCCTTAACCAAAGGAGGCACACATTTCAAAACTAAAGTTTGTATATATTTAAAATGAGACAACCCCCCCCAATCCTGTGCTCCTGGTGGGAGCAGGGCTGACCCCCACTTCACCATGAGTTCCCCCTCCCACCCACCGCCACTGCACAGCCCAGCTGTGGAGGGGACATGAAGTCCAGGGGGCCAGCTGGAAGGAGGACCTTCTCCTAGAGGCTGGTGGAGGAGGAGTGGAGATTTACTGCAGGCACCAATCATCTCAGGAATTCAACGTGTTTTCCAAAAGTTGATTTCTACCAAGGCTGCTGGTGGGAGAAACTGGAGGTAGGCAGTGCCAGCAGGGGGCTGCATTACTGCTGCTGCTGCCCTGATATTTCCCAGACCTGCAAGACCAAGGCAGGTCCGGTTGTGGAGCATGAGTCTGAAGCTAAAGAGCAATGGGGGTGAGACTTCCAGGACCCAGACCACAGACAGCAATCCCTCCCCCTCCAACAGAGCTGCCTGTGTCTTCACACATTTCTGTAATGGGGGCAGGACAGCTTTCATCACAGAACGCCCCTGAATTGAGCTACCAAAAATATGTGAAATAAGCAGAGTTCCTTATGGTAAGTTTGTGATACTCCTCCCCCACTAACACCCCCCACCCCACCTTGGCTGTGACATGCACTGTCTTTTCCTGTGTCCATGGGAGGCTATGCCAGAGCCATGCAACAGCCCTCGGGTGGCCCTGCCCTGCCCAGGATCCACAAGGTGAGTTCCTGCAGACAGCCACAGGGCCGCCTAGTCTTGATGCACCCTCCATGGGTTATCACTGCTATTGCTCCATTATTACTCAAAATGATTTCAGACACGTGAAGATGCTCTCATCTGATAATCAGGTTTGCAACCTGCTTTCACGTTGCTTAGTTAATTGAACATACTGGAGATTTCTATTCTGGCACCAGTCACCAAAAAAGCCATAGTGGAACTTCTGCCAGCTTTCTGAATGAGTGCATGCGGAGGGAGCCTAGAGCGATCATCATAACGCACATAGGTGCATTGTAATTGAACAACAACAAGGAAACAGCAAATCAGACGTCCTTTCATGACAGGTGATGACAAAAGGCAGCGGGGGGCCCACATTACCAGACCCGGCCCTTGCTCCTCCCTTCAGGGTCTGAGGAGGACGTATCCAAGGATTCCGGATGCCCTTTGCTGAATAAAAACCTGTCCTTGACCTTCTCACTCAAGTCCTATTGACTGCAAGGGGAACAGAGCACATGTCCTGGAGCCTGGGCATGGTCCTCGCAGGCTAATAAACTGACTCAAAGAGTCTACTGCCGAGAAAAGCAGAGTATCAAAGGGGAGAGCAGCTGAGGACAATTAGTAAAACTAGGTGCTTCTTCTTCAAAGGCAGCAGCGGGGCTTGTGACCAGCAAGCTCT
>NW_004567114.1:12663511-12677530 GCF_000260355.1 Condylura cristata
TTTGCTACTCCAACAGCACGAATCAACTTTAGAATAAGATTCAATAGCACTTGAGTAATTATTTCAACGGGGTCATCCACAACGGAATTCCATGCGTCTCAGATCCACCAAGCCAAAGCACAAGATGCAAGTGGCAATGTGTTACAAATCGCTCCTGATTTATTTTGAGATTTGAATTTCCATTTTATTTTTAACAAGAGCTTCACAGTTCACTGACAAATGTCCTGAGCTATATTTAGGAGAATAACAATATATAAGACCAGGAGTGCATGAAGGCAGAGCTTTTTTTTTTTTAAACTTTCTTTTAGCAGAAATATATATTCTGTGCTCCTGGTCTGAATTTTATGTCAAGGCTTCCCCTGCCAGCAGCATGGCTGCTTTTCTAAAACACAATGGATAATGACCTTGGAGTTGCATTTCAGAAGCTTCCAAGGGCTGTCTACATGACTTTTGTGCAATGCAAAGAAAATTTCCACCACCAAGCAAACAATTTGTTTTAATATCGAGAGCTACAAATTGGCAAGGCGTTTGAAAACCAAAACAAACGACGACAAAAAATTTCCAAATGGCTTATCAGTCTGCCCAACAAAGACACAAGCAGTTGTTCTGACACTATTTCAGGAATTTGACTGTCAGAAATTTGGAAAAAATAAAATAAACGTTACCACCAGGCAATATACTGATTATGTTTCAAAGGAAAGAAGGAAGATGTGAAGAGTGCTTAAAGGCAAGTTTGCAAGCACCACATGCTAAATGATGGTCATATTTTAGCACTTTTCAAGTATAAGTCATTTTATCTGCTGTTGGTAGACAGCAAATACTTTGAGGCAAATTATAATATCTCTGCTCCTATGGACAAGTAGAGGAAAACAGTAAAAAATTAGAGGGCATGAGAAGATAATCATGGTGAAGAAAATACACAACTCTTATCTTGAAAGAAAACTACACATCACTCAAGAAGCAGCAGATCTGAAAGAAAGCCCAAAACTGAGGGCCTGGTGATGGGTTTCCGGGGCTGCCTCTGACAGCCAGAATTTCAAAGGCAGCACAGACTGTGAGTCAAAGGAGATCATTTCCTCTCAAGATTGGTTATTGGAGAACTCAGTAGTGGCTTATAATCAGAGGAAGAGCAGAACATAAATAAACAGTCCCATGAATAATCTTTTAAAGAGTTTATGCAGTAAACTTCCAATGCAGTTCTAGCACACATACTTCCACATGGTGTTTGAAAGGCTAGAGGGAAGGTTTACTGAACTCCTTAAACGCCATGCCCCTCCGAGACATGTTGCTAAGCACGGAACATGCATTGCTTGTCTTAATTGTCTGGCTAGCCCAGCCAAGTGAGTAGTAGTATCACTTCTTTACAAACAAATAATTTGACACTCAGGGGCCTCCCTGGTAGGGCAAGGCGTTAAAGTGCAGCACTGTGAAGCTGTCTGCAGCCACCACAGCAGACCTCTCCTGACCCACCTGCTGCTCCCTTCAGCAGTGTATTTCAGTCAGTCCACCTGTTCTGCTCCCCACTCTGTCTCTGGTGAACCGTCTCACCCTCAGCAACTTTGGCCTGCACTCCAGTTCCTGTGTGCATAAATAAATAAATAGTTAAAAAATAAAAATAATGATTTGGCTCTCCTAGGTGAAGGGGTTTAGCACTGAACTATGCTAGACAGTGACTGAGGAAGAACAAAACAGACACCTCAGAATCCAAGCCCTCATCTGTAGGCTGTAACATAGAGACTTAAAATGGTGGCCTCAGGGTGTAGGTGCCTCGCCCCTCATTCGCCCTCAGGGAGGCAGTTAAGGGCCAGGCAGTGGTGTGTAGAAACCACATTTCCTTGGGTCTGCAGGCGCCAAGCTGTTCAGCTCTTACAACTCCATTCAGTGACCCTTCGCCTGTCCCAGGCCACAGAACCACAAACACACGCTTGCTGTGTGAGTCAATGGGGCACTTTCTTTTTTGAGTTGCAGAAGCCCTTCATCCATTCGAAAACAGTGTTTTGAGGAGGAAACAAAAATATCTATACAGTATGTGGGCACTTGGGGTTCTAAGTAGCAGTCTGTTATTCCATCCACCCACACTCCCCTCCAAGGCACGTACTGTATCAGATCACACGTTCAATACTTCCCTGCCATAAAACACTGGGCTTGTTTTAGACATAAGACTGTGTGGGATGATCCGGGATCAGGTTTCAAGATCTCAATGAGATGATAAAATGGAGAGTGAAGGCTGAGAAGAGACCTCCAGACAAGAGATGAGGTGCAGACAGTGGGCAGCTTCCTGGGCGATTACAGCCACCTGTAGTTACAGATGCTGCTAGAGTTGTGTTCATAAGGCAAGTGTGCCTATTAGGTGCATAGAGGGGCCTCCTTGGTGGTGCAGGGGTTAAAGTCTCAGCACTATGAAGCAGTACAAGCTAGACCCCAGGCCAGGGAGCTGACCCAGAAGGTGCAGCAGACCTCTCCTAACCCGCCAATGCTCCCCTCAGCAGTGTACTTCAGTCTGACTGTTCTACTCCCCACCCTGCCTCTGGTGAACCTTCTCACCCTTCTATCCTTCTGGCCTAACCCTAGTGTATATGTAAATAAATCTTAAAAAAAAAAAAGAAAAGAAAAAAAAAGAAAATCAGAAATACTAACTTACATTAAAAAAAAAAAAAAGCCAAAGAGAAACAGTCTAGTGGCCACAGGCCTCTTTCTGCTGAGTCGGTCCACAATGAATGTGGGAGGTGCCCAGAGACCAATTTCTGTGCAAATGAATTCAGGTATCGTTGACACTGACCTCATCTGCTCTTTGAACAACTGCCAAGGCCTTTGCTTCCCTATCTAACCTGGTATGTCCTGGGTAATTTTTTTTTTCCCCCAAAGGAATTTAAACTCAACTACAGTGGAAAAGATTCCATCTGGAAGAGTAAGTATTTGGGAAGAAAACAAATTGGTCATAGAGGAGGTCTTAGATTCTTAAAAGCCTCACATCAAAATAAAGTTCCACAATTTAGAAGATAGCAGTTGTGCCCACATGACAAATGCTGGAACAGATTTCACATGAAGTGATGGCTTGAAAGGAGGCATGTGGCTAAATTCTTTGCACTCTAAAATAAAAAAAAATAATAATAATAAACCCATTTATTTAAGGAAAAAAAGTGAATGCAGTTGCTAGCACAATGTGGCCCGAAGGGAAGAAAACAAAAGACAAAAGAGGCCCTTACAAATTTCTAATATAAAGGGACCAACATATAAGTTAAAGGGCAGCCGAAATCTCTGCAGACTCCTCTTCCATCTTGGAATTCTTTCTGACCCCTTGGTAGTAACACTTGTGAAAGAACTAAGTCCTGGCTTCCTCACCATGAAAGCTGCCAGATTAAATGAAACAAAAAAGGACTATTGCCTTGGGCACGTGTCCACATAAAAATATTCACTGTTCATCAGAAATTCAAGTTTAATTGGACATCCTGTATTTTTGTTTATTAAATCCATCAACTGTTGGACAGAATGAGAATTCTCAAACAGTTCTGAGAGAATTGGGAATGGACGGTTTCTGAGCTGTGTCCTGGTAAAGCCAGGGGCTCCTTCATTACTGGTGAGCTTCATGGTTCCCTGGGAAATGCAAACTCAGGGGACTTTCCCTACAGATCATTTCTCCCATGGGCCAAACATCACAATGTTACAAGCTCTCCAGAGACTTCTGGTGCACAACCAAATGAGAGTGAATGATTTAACCCTGATTGATTAAAAAAAGAGATAACATAATATTCCAGGATCCTCTCATGGTTCCATCACTCCATCGGCCATCAGCGCTGGTTCCTATGTCATAAAGCTTTAACATCTCAACAGAAGATGCTTATTTTTCATTTTATCATTAACCTGGGAATGTCAAAAAGATAGTAAGCCCAAACACTGGTTATGGAAACACCGTCCTGCACCATTTCTTCACTCCCTAGATGAGAACACTGAGAGAAAATTACTCACTATAAATTAGCAATCTGGGAGGACACACAAGAATAGAAGATGTGGTACCTGCCAAAAGTCACAAGAATAGAAGATGTGGTACCGGTGGTACCTGCCAAAAGTCACCCTGTGCTCTCACTGCAGAACAATTCCTCCTCACATCCTTTTTCTTGAACAGCTGAAAGAGTTGGCACACCCACCAGAAGGAGTAGAGATATTTTTCGACCCTTAGGTAACGTGCAAATCCCTTTAGTACAAAGTGACTGTCCAATCACAATGGGACATAAATAAATCCATACTTGAATCAGGAATTATCTCAACAGAAGATGCTTCTTTTTCATTTTATCAGACAGTGCTAAGAAAACATTCTAAGTGAGTAAAGAAAAATGTACTTGGACTGGACTGAAAAAAAGTTACTTTTTGTTTCCAAGGAAATAGGTAGAGTGTGTGTGTGCACACATACACGCGCACATGTGCACTCCGTCTTTGCTAGGAGTGAAGAAAGAGTGAGTGTTTCCTGCTTTTATCATCAATGGCATTTCTTGTCTGTGATATACTGGACATTTAAAATAACCCCACACCCGCCCCACCATTTAAAGTCCATAGAACTTCCCTCCCATGGAGGCCAAGTGTGATCATTATGGATTGCAAAGTATGAAATCCAAATATCTAAAATGATGCCTCAGTCAAGGAAAGGCATTAACTCAGAAGTGATAGCAAATCAGTGATAGGAATGAGCAAGAAATGGAACGTGAAATCTGAATCATAGAACTACATGCAAAGGGAATTCAGTACAGTGGAATGTAGCGATGACAGCTCTTTCTGGTAACCCTAATCTGTGTTCAACAGAATTCCCATCTTGACTGGCCAAGAGATTAAATGACCCTCTGAGTCACTTTAGTCATTGTAAGTAGCAGTGGCTTACTCAAAGACACTGCGAGGATAAAAGAACACATGTGAAGTGCCTATCACAGGACAAGGGCACTACTTACTTACAAGTGAAGAATGGGAAACAGGGGCATGCACTTGTGCGGGTCCAGTTGGCCAAGCTGTCACCTTGGATTTGCCAGTATGTAGGTGCCATCTTACTCTGACTCAGCATGTGCAGTATAAGTGAACAAAGACTGTCAATCGCATGTAAATGTCTTATAATCAGCCATCCAATGCATGCATCATGAAAATTCCTCTGTACAACTATGGCATCTGATCAATTGCTATGGATGATAAAACAGTCATGAGGAAATATTTCTAAGCCATGTTGTCCTCCCCATACTCTCATTGAGAAGATAATATCTCCTGGAGAAGTACATGAAAATGAAGGTTGAATAAAAACAGAAGACCACATAAAAATATGATGGGCCTCCCTGGGGGCAAAGGGGTTAAAGAATCAGCACTATCAAGCTACTGCCAGCCACTGAGACCTGAATTCAATCCCTGGACAGAGAGCTGACCCACATGGCACAGCAGACCTCTCCTGTTCCCCCACTATTCCCCTCAGCAGTGTCTCAGTAGATCTTCCTGTTCTGCTCCCCACTCTGTCTCTAATGAATCCTCTCCCACCCCCCAAATCTCTGGTCTACACCCCAGTTCTTGCATGCATAAATAAATAAATAAATCTTCAAAAATATATATGAAGAAACTGATGAATGGCCAATGAATAGTCAGAGACGTGGTTTAGCTGATAATATCTGAGAGCTCAGAGGAAAGAGCACCACCACGAGAGACAGCCTGGAATTTCTTCATGGAAGATAAACCACTTGGATTGCTCCTGAAAGAGGAGTGGGATTTAGAAAAGTAGTGAAGAGGAAATTCAAGGTTTATGACATCATGAAAGCCACAGAGTAAGAAAACTGAGGACTGTGTGATGACCTAGAGATGTACATAACACATTACCCATATCCTTTATGGCAGCGGACGCCAGGTGGAAGAACTGAACCACTGCTATGTAGGCCGTGGTTCTCAACACTTTGTTTTGTCTGTTTCATCATTATACAGCTGTCAGAAATAACATTATTCTCAAGGTTCCACTCAAAAATATTCGGGTTACACAAATAAGATCTGTTGTAGATGATGCATGGACATACACACAGACAAACATGCGCACACACACACTTACTTGTCCATTTCACTGCTGCAAAAACAGTGGGGTATCTCTTCACATATGATATCTGTCCCTGCTTGGGAAACTAGACACTAAGACCTTAGGCGGGTCTGACCCTGAGTCACCTGATAATCAAAGAAGGTGCTTAGTGTGCACTCCATGCCAGCCACAAATGCCCAGAGGCAGAGAGGACCTGCCCTCAGGGTCTGCCAGCTCACCTGTTACAACTCCTTCCATACTAGAATAGCAAGAAATTCAGGGAATATTTAATACTGAACAAATAACGATTGGTTATTCCCACCTTAGTTTTCAATACAGTTTTGGAGATACCAGCAGAAGGGAAGAATCCACAATTTAGGAAAACCATCTCTCTCCTGTCTTCTGCCTGTATCAATCTCCCATCCATTGGGTTGTACCATTTTATTTTATTTTTAATTCTTCCAATACTTTATATATTTCAGTCAGGGGTAAATTTCTAAATGAAAAAGTAGCAATATGCACTTATGGGTCACCTAATAATTCAATGTCTCCTCACCCCCACAACATTCTCTAAGTCTATATTTGTCAAAGTTTCTGAAATGAATATACAATTGTGATCATTTAAATTTTAAGATATTTTGAATATAAAATTGTTAATACAATTACATACATTATATTTCATTCATAATGATAATTATGAAAAATATGGGCCTCCCTGGTGGTGCAAGGGGTTAAGTCATAGCATAATGAAGCTATCCGCAGCCACTGTAGCACAAGTTCTATCCCCGGCCAGCTTGTTGACCCACATGGCTCAGCAGACCTCTCCTGTTTTACCTGCTGCTCTCCTCAGCAGTGTATTTCAGTAGATCTGCCTATTCTGCTCCCGACTATATTTCTGGTGAATCCTCTTACCCCCAGCACCTCTGACCTACACCCCAGGTCTTGAATGTAAATAAACCTTTTTAAAAACTGTAAGAAAATATATGTAGTCAACCCTGAACTTACTTACAATGATACACTTTTCAGAGAAATACACAAGCAAGTAGTATATTGTGCTGAAATCAAGTAGATTCATGTATACCGCTTGTTTGTTTGTTTTTTTTTTCCCATGGAGTTTTGTTTTTATCTAGTTACATTTAGGAAAAATTCTCTTGCTTTTTTTTATATAATAGTTTATTTTACATCATTTGTATACATTTTTTTTTCATCTCAAATGTAATCCCCATGGTTTTCCCATCATGGAGTCAACCATGCACCATCACCATAGTCCCATGCACTTCCCTCCAGCCCCCCAGAATTGTTTTCAAATAGAAAGGAGAATTAGGGGAAAACACAAAGAATTCTCTAAAACTGTGCATGTCATTTTGCTTTTCCATTAAGTGTTCACATCTGTACAACAGTGCTGAAAAATAATTAACTTTTACACGTGAACTCACAAGAAACTTCCAATACTGAGGTCAGGTTGAGGTAAAACAATACACTTATGAATCCTAATGTCTAAAATGAAAGAGGAGTTGAATTATGACAGGTTCAATTTTCCTTTGTATCTACTGAGTTACATACAATCTTCAGTATAATCTGGAGCTGGAATTTGAAGCGTGTGAAAAAGCAAGGGCTTTCGCCATTAATACGCATTGTAAACTTGGCAAAGGAACAAGAGAACAGCTTTGAAGGAGCCAGGGTATAATTGATGTGTCAAAATGACAACTCTCCTCTCTTAGGTGATGTCTGCCAGTACTAGAAGCTGAAGCCTGGGGATGGTGGAGAAATAGTCTCATTCTGGGTGAAAACCTATCACTTACTATTCTTGATTTTTTTTTCTTCTAAATTTGAAAGATGATATTGCCCATCTGGAGCAAAACTGCTTAAAGAATACTGCAATGGATGAAAGGGACACTAAGTGTCACTAAGACTCACTGTCACATTTAATTAGCATGATCCTAGGAATGAACTGGTCAAAACTTTGAAAACATAGCTTGGTATTGACAGTCCCTGTGATCACTTTCATGACTAATGCAAATTTCCTCTTAAAGAACAGGACAAACATTCTTCAGTAACATTATTTCAGGATTGGTTTTCTGGCATCCTCTTATTGGTGTTTATTAAGATAAATACATTTTTCAGTAGCTGTAATGAAACCCAAACAAATGGTGGTAACCAAAGGGCACAAAATAAAGCTCATCTAAAATTCCAAAAGCATACTCCTTCCTGTGACTGTCTGCAAACTTTTATTAGAACTCTAAAGCACACTCAGAGTGTCCTGGTTCCTAATGTTTTCTCTCAGGGTCCAGCTGAATCCATTCAGTGGGGTGATTCCTGCAGACAATGCTGCCCGTCTCCTCTTGCCCTTGACCTGTTTCCACCAGTTGAGCACAAAGGACTCGTCTCTGACTTTCACATTCTGTGTTGCCTTCATGCCTTTTCCTTGTCAGTCCCAGGAAATCAGGGGAGCTGCAAGTTCCCCTCACACACGCAAACACACACACACACACACACACACACACACACACCATCCCAGGCTACAAATTGGAAACCTCCATTGACAACATAGCTTGAACAAAGAACGGGCAGTTGCCAAGAATGGGGGTAATCGTGAAGCTGCTTTCGGAAGACACTTTTCCTTTCTTCTTTAACCCCCTAGGGGAAATTCATGACCAGAGCTCAAAGGCAAAATGACAGCCACCTGTATGGCTACCGGCCTTCCTTGCCCCACAGAGTCCTCACTAGTTTGCTCTGATTCCCAAATGGCCTGCCATTCATCTGCTCCTTCTTTTCAGAGAAGAATTGTAATGGCTGGAAAATTACTGCTACAAGGTAGCTATTTATCATGAAAGGAATTACTGAACATTTAGTACCAGGGCTGGGATTTTCAAGATAAAAGACAGCCCTGCAAATCCTTAGAGAATGGATTTTAGGAAGGGAGGGATGAAATGAATCAGAGGCAGAGAGCCTTCGTGAATACATATCAGACTCTGTGTTTGACACACACCCTATCTATCAATCTCTGAAATGGCTTCTCCATTTACCAGAGAAACTTAGACAGAGAGGACAAAGAGAATGCTCCCAAGGGGAGTAGCAAGCAGAGCATGGTGTCTGGGGAAGGAACGAGGCTGAGATACTAGATTTCTGGAAGTTCAAAGACAGGAAAGAAGGGAAGGAGGGAGGAGAGGACAGAGGGAGAGAGGGAGGGCAGTTAAACTGAATGTGAAGCTCAACACAGCTTTCGTGCTTTGATCCAGAGCCAGTCCAGGCTTCCAGAATTTTTTTTAAATGTTTAAATGTAATTTTTTGACAATGTATATACTTCCTGAATGCTGAAGGAAAACCCCATCTGTATTATATGCCAGAAACAAGATTAAGTTGACTTAGAAATGTACCCAGCAATGGCCATTATCTTGGTGCTGAACACCTCCCCCTCCCCCTCACCACCACCACACTCCAGCCCTTAAGGGTTCTCAGTCATCTGTTCATGATCCTCACGCAAACCCTTCTACATATGGTCAGGGCAGAGCTCTTGTCCATTCATTGAGAAACCTGAAGAAAGGGCAGGTCCTGCCCCAAAGATCCATGATCCCAGGGTCAGTCACCATCCTAGAGGTCAGTGAGGCTCTGCAAATGGAGACAGGGCCTGCTGCCCTTTCACTGCCTTGTTCAATTGTCCGTGTAGAAAATAAGACAAGGGACACATCCTAAAGGGACCCACAACAAGGAGAACCACCATGGTGAATTTCAAATAAGCTATAAGATTCCTTGGGCCTCCCTGGTGGGGCAGGGGTTGCGTCTCAGCACTATGAAGCTATCAGCAGTCACTGAAGCCTCAGTTTGATCCTCAGCTGCTCCCTTCAGCTATGTATTTCAGTCAGTCTGCTTGTTCTGCTCCCCACTCTGTCTCTGGTGAGTCCTCTCAGCCCTTACAACTCTGGCCTGTACCCCAGACTCCTTGGTATATGGTAGCCTCCCATCACCTGAAAATGTCACCCTCAAGAAGAGATTTTACAGTGATCACATTCACATAACTTGTATTATAGTGTGCTGTTATAATTGTGTGAATTCATTAGTAGTGTGGTTAATCTTACCTAATGTGTAAGTTAAACTTCATCGCAGATGAAGCAAAGTCTGGTCCTAACCATGGTTTTCAGGAATCCACTGGGAGACCTGGAATGTCTCCCCAATGGATAAGGGATCTACCATACTGGCTCTGCAGACACCTTCTGTAACTCAGCTGCTGGGCGGAGGAGGGCCAGCCTGCTAGTCACTAAATTCATCAAACTATCGATAACACACCCTTGATCTCACAGACAAAGAAAATCCACTTCAAAGTCACTGATTGTGCTAGTCCCCATTTGAAGCCCTTTCCCGCTCCTGATTCAATGGATCTTGACAAAAATCTTCCAAGTAGGCCCTGTATATCCAAGGGAGACACTGAGGTAAAGAGAAACTAAGAAAGAATGAAAAAAGAAACCTGCCTAAATGTCTAAATGAGGAAGTAGCTGTGCAGAGATAGGAGCCCACTATTCTGGCTCTGGAACTCCTACTCTTAATCCACAGAATATGTCAGTAGGGTCAACCCACACATGGCCTACGTTGAAACACAGTAGAGTGTGACTTTCAGAAAGCTCCATTTTGGTCTAACAGAGGAAGTGTGCAGAAGGTTCTAGATACCTTTGGAGTTTCTAGGATGTGGACGCTCCGGGGCAGCTGGAAGGACAATGATTTCCAGACACCGGCCAAACCCCCGAAGTTCCAAAGTGCAAATGGCAGTTGAACTGCCGCGGTTCTAACCACTTCCAGAGTCTCCCATCACCTCCCTGCTCTCAGCTTCCAGAGGCTTCCCTGGCGCTCGCTCAAAGAGGGAGAACAAATAAGCACCAAGTACAAACAACGGCACATTTTTTCATTTAAATAGGTTCTAACTGATGTGTCCTTCCTCTAACTTGAAACAACACTGGTGGAATCTGGAGAAACATGTGACTTGTGAAAAGTATCTTCATTAGTCACGACATAAATATGAGTGTGCCTCGAAGGCCCTACCCTGTACTGCTCTTCTCCTGGCACAAATTGACTGGCTTTTTGTTTTGTTTTGTTTTTATCAAGACTAATTTGCCAAACTGAAAAATATTTATGCTTGTTTCAGCCCTGGGAAGCTGATACACAGGAAGGGTATGTTTCATTTTATTCATGCCCAAGATTAGATAGTACCCAACACAGAGTATTTCTCAGCCAGAGGACATTTTATTTCCCTGTAACTAGGCCAGCAGTATAAATCCCATATAGTCTGTCGTACATATTTGGATCAACTACTGAACAATACCAAAGACTGCTTTTTCCAAAACACTTTCAGCAAATGGCTGCATAAATTTCCTTCTTACACACACACAATCGTGGGATTGGTGGTGATGAGTCCTTTAGAATCAGGCTGGAGAATTTATCAAATGTCATCTCCTAGACTGAAAAATCAAGATGACCCTCTGGATTCCTTTCAGAAGTCCCCTACTTCAGTCATGAAAGGTGTAGCAATGGTTACATTTATTTCTCCAGGAAACATTCCTTCTCAGTCTCTGCACTTGGATCCAGCAACCATTCAGGGAATACCCTCTTCCTGCCTGGCACCTGCATGGCCCACCCGGCACCTGCATGGCCCACCAGACACAACACCTGGGCTTCTGTCCCACAAAGACATCTGGAAACCATCTCATGTTAGCTCAAGGGCACTCCTGAAGGTCCCCAGCCAAGTGGATCAGGCAAGAACAGATATTTCCTTAAATTTGTCATTTTCCTGTAATGGTTTAACTGGCAGCATGACCTAGATTTCACAGAGCAGAGATGCATCCTTCACTATTCTAATGAATGAGAGTGAAGGACAATCTAAAACCTTAGATGCTACTTATCCATCCTCTACTGAAAGCACTCCCCCCACATAGAAGTGTATAAAAGTTTCTGCGGGCAAAACTAACAAAGCAACATTTTTTTTTTTCCCCCCGTAAGATCTGGCCTGTTGGTAGGCATTTTGTAATAAATTCCATTACAGGTTCTAAACCTTCCCCATGGATTCAATCGGTACAAATACATCAGTGTCATGTCAAGCACAGTCCCTCAAGACTTGCAACAGCTCTTTCAATCCAGGAGTCCTTTCAAGCTCTTTCCAAGTATCTTTTAAGCATGACAGCCCAAAATAGCAACTCCTTTTAAAAAGCTAACAACCTATAATTTAAAACCAATAACCTGAACACGAGGGCTTGCCACCATATAGATCTCAGTACATCTCCATGTATTTAGTTCCAGAGATTATTTGAAAACTTTAAAAAATAATGAAATGCAGCTAATGGCCATGCTTGCACAGGAGAGGAGGTCATACTTCTGCTGATGAGCTCCTGAAACCGCCAGGGATGCAGGGGCTGTACAGCGCTCTGAAGAGATCCATCAAGGTCATTACTTTTACACTCGGTCCATTAAAACAACTGCAGAATCCACTTGTCTCATATCCATATTTTAACTTAAAATAAAATGTGACAGATTTCGTATGAGAAAAGGAACAACACACAAATGATATTATGACAAAAGCTATTTTTATGGCCCCCCCAGTACAGAGGATAACAATATCACTCCTCTTATGCAAAACAAAATGATTACACCCCAGACTGCATCCACTGAGTCAGGAAGTTTTTCATTGCCCTCTCTCTCCTCCCACACCATTACCCCCCACCTCCCAAAAAAAAGCCCCCCCCCCAATTTTTTTTTTATTAATAAGTTCAGATACCTGGAAGGGATAGAGATGACAGAAATGCAAAACTAGTTTAAGATAAAGTTCTCTGTGACTTTGTACCTTAAATGTTCTATATAATATTTTATAAATCCACAAGATAAAACCACCAATCATGTGATAGATACATTTCCCTCATACTATGCAAAGACCAGTATATGTTCAAATACCTCCCTTTTAATATTATATAAATTAGTTGAATATATCAATTCAAGAGTCTGAATTCTCTTTAATATTTTTTTGACAACTCCACTGGGATTCAGACCGGAATTCTGTTTAATAAAAGGGAAGCAATATTTAAAAGTACCAAAGATTTGATTGAATCATAAAATTAAATTACTGCCTTTTGGTAAATCCAAGATTTCACTGGAGAACTAATGTATGACTCTGCCATAAATATGAGAGTAATTCTTTTGAAACAAAAGGAAATAATTTTAAATTGGGGATTTTATACTCGATTTGGGTATGATTATAGAAAGCTGATATATGACAAGATAAGTCACATGAAATATGGTTCAGTATTTGAACTACCCCAAAGAATCAGAATAATCATCACTACTAGGACTTACAATGAAAGTACTCTTCAACTTGCAAATCACTTTTAGATACAGTCTCACTTCTGATCACTACAGAGCTCAGCACTATTATAATCGTCATCATAGAGACGAAGAAGCTGATTTGCCGAAAGGATGTAGAGTTGCAGTTAAGAACTATTACCCTAAATTACATATCATTTGTTTCAATCATGATAGGCGTAGTGGTATTTTTCTGTGATAGCATTACCTATGTCTACAAGACACAGAAAGTGGTTTGCATGACAGAACCTTACTTTCAAATACTTTCTTTTTACATTATCTAAGAACCCAATGGCACGTTCAGAAAACCAGCTCTTTTCTCGAAAGTCAAAATATCTTCACATTGATTCTTTATAAATACATTTAGAATGGTCATGACTGACCCAATGAAGATGATTATTTAATACCCAAAGAGATATCTAATTCAGGGTGTTACTGATTTTCTTGTTTGTTAAATTTTTGGTTATTCTTGATGTCACTAAGATTATTTGAACTAAAACAAGGAAAACTATAGTTCTTTTTAACATTCCCAAATTACTATTTATCTTTTTTTTTTTTTAAGATTTATTTATTTGTGCATACAGAACTGGGGTACAAGCCAGAGGCTCAGGGGTGGTGAGAGGCCTCACCAGAGACAGAGTGGGGAACAGAACAGGCAG
>NW_004567114.1:12677950-12689695 GCF_000260355.1 Condylura cristata
AGCAGTGTACTTCATCCATCTGCCTGTTCTGCCCCCCACTCTGTCTCTGGTGAATCTTCTCACCACCCCTGCACCTCTGGCCTGTATCCCAGCTCTGTATGCATAAACAAATAAATCTTAAAAAAAAATAAATGCCATTTGGCTGTAATATTTTCCATGTCCAGGGAAACAGGAACAGGTAGATAAGGACCGCTTTGGTTTTCTGCCACGTAAACACCGAGTAAGGAGCCAGTGATGAGTGAAGGTGTCTGCTGTATATACCTTTTATAAAATCATCTCATGGATTGATTGAAAGAAGAGGATCAATGTCCTGACTTGTGCTATCTATTCAAACATCACATGCAGGACTATCCCCCTTTTATTTTTTTAAGGTTTATTTATTTATTAATGTATACAAGAACTGGAGTACAGGCCAGAGGTGTGGGAGCAAGAAGATTCACACGAGACAGAGTAGGAAGTAGAACAGGCAGATCTACTGAAATGCTGTTGAGGAGGGCAGTGGGCAGGTCAGGAGAGGTCTGCTGTGCCCTGTGAGTCAGCTCCCTGGCTGGGGGTCTAACTTGTGCTGCAGTGGCTGCAGATAGCTTCACAGTGCTTTGCTTTAACCTGTTAGCCACCAGAGAGGACCCAGGACTATCTCTCTTTAAGAGCTTTTCATACTAGGAGTTTTTATACTTGACGACACTTTCTCCTTTTTAATTACAGTATCTGCAATGAAGTGTAAAGATAACTCAGTCTGTTTTTTTTTTTGGTTGTTCTGTTTTCTCAATATCACATATACGTATTGGGCGTTGGAGAAAACAGAACCTCTAAATCAGCACTTCACACACTTATCCTGTCTCAGGATTACCTGGTTGGGTGGTCCTGGGGATGGAGTGGTGTCTGTGATACTACCTGGTCATAAATGTGATGATTCATATACTTCATACAGTTTCTGTAGTGATTACATTAATAGGGCAACAGTTTCTAGCAAAACATACTTCTTGAAAAGATGGTATGTGCTCATCTCCTATTATTAAAGAATGGCAAATCAAAACAACTACGAGATATCATCTCATACTGAGAGAATGGCTATTATCCAAAAGATAAGAAACAAGTGTTGGAGATGATGTGTAGAGAAGGGAATGCACTGTTGGTAAAAATGTAAGCTGGTACAGCTACTACCATAAGCATTGTGGAGATACTGCAACGTAATTAAAATGAGTCATTCCATATGATCCATTTATCCCAATTCTGGTCATTTACCTCCAAGTCCAAAAAAACACTGATTTGTAGGTACATGCACCCTTATGTTTATTGCAGCACTATTTACAACAGCAAAGAACTGGAAATAACCCAAGTGTCCAGTGATTGATAAATGGATAAAGAAAATGTTTTATATATATATAAAATGGGACCCTATTCATTTATTTAAAAATAAGGTTAAAAGGTTAAATACTGACATTTGTAAGCATATAGATGGATCAAGGGGTAATTTATGCCCACTGAAATTAGCCTCACTGAAAAAAAATAAAATAAAAACAAACAATATGATTTCACTCAAATAGGATAGAGAGGAAACAAACAGGTTAAATAGAACCAAAACAGACATTTGGACTATAAGATAAATTAGTGGTTACCAGAGACAAGGGGTAAGTTGGGACGGGTTAAGTTGGGAGAAAGGAGACAGATTTATGGTGAAGGACTGAATTGTACTTTCAGTGGTGAACTTAATGATTCTCAACAATGAACACCTGCAATTTATATTATGAGTCAATGTTACCACAATAAGAAAGCAAAGTACAAATACATTTTTTTAATAAAAATTAATGGCATCAAATTATTTTCAGGTGTAAATGTACCATATATGTTTCTGGGTAGCCTTACTGGATGTGAAAAAAAGATTTAAAATAGCTTTATTTACTATTAATCTTTATATTTAAAATTATAAAGAGTCTCTAAGAAGAAAAACAAGAAGCTGGCTCCAGTCCACAAGTCTTCTCAATCGCCTCTAGTTCTCTCGCACTCAAGAGCTTGTCTCTTCTTGCAGGGTTCTGTTACAACTCATTGATTTTTCCTCACAGTATAAAATTTCCTTTGTTTAATTTCATTGGGCTATTTCCCTTGGGTCATTCTGACCAATTATGTTTCTTGTTGTTTATACTGTTCAACCATCGATAGATTTTATCTTGAAGAACATGATGCAATCATGTGACAACATTCTTTCCTGTTATTGAACGGTTGTTGCCTGAAGAAGAGTGGTCTAAAGAACAGGAAAATAATTGATGCTCATGAGCATCATAATTTTTAAGACAACAATGAAGTAAATAAGATATCACACACTTGGATTAAGAAAAAATAATGGTAGAGTGGGCAAAAGTTGGAAATTAACCATAGTAACTGATAGCACATACACCTCTCCCTGAAACAGGTATCCTCTCCTCTGCTTTCTAAATGACTTGGTATTTTTGTAACCTTATTACAGAGAGGAGACTATGTTTCCAGAAAGTCCAATAGCCTGCATGAGATCTTCACAGCTAAAAAGTGATAGAGATGGTGCTCAGATGTGGTCTTTTTGATAACAACAAAAACCCAAGAACTGTTAACAAACCTCAAATTTTGAGCACTGTATTCTACTTGGATTTGGAATTCAGTAATGGCTCTGTCTGAGTAAAACAGAACCTGAGGGGGTCAGATGGACTTAAGAAGTTGACGAGGCAGGTAGCAAAGGTTCAGAAGATGCTCATCCTTAGTACCCTTGTGCAGCCTGTCCAGCTGGTCAGAAGCTGCCAAATGCTCCATCTCAGAAACTACTTACATTTAGTCCAAAGCTTTAGTCATAGATTTAAAATGTAAATCCTTTCAGAAGAGTTGCATTTGGTGTTGTTGCCAAACATATCCAGAGGAGTGGAGATGATTTTCCTACTGATCTGGAGACCAGTTTTAATGGGTTGTTCATTGCTTGAGGACAGAAAAGAAATGGTGATGGTGTGTCCCCCAGGAGTGAGGGAGGAGGGAAGATTTTGGAACTGTAGGGCACTGAAGCCCAAGGAACAATGGCCAAATACAACAATGGCCAAATACAAAGACACCACCATCAAGGGAAACACTGTCATCATTTTCCCTACGGAACTAATAACTTCCAGGGGTTACATTATTATACAATCGACAATCAAAATTTACCATTCTATTTAGAAAGACTTCTGACATGATTCTCCTTTATCTCACTCCTCCTTTATCATTGCATGCGAGGCAGTCATTCCACCACTTTGCTGGCTGTCAACAACATCATCTACTATAATAATGAAGGGAAAATTTCCATGCAGCAAGAGCCATGCATCAAGGTACCTGTGGCCTCCCTGCCAGGGGCTGTGACTTTTCTATTCTATTCTGCACAATTCATAATGTAACCAATGACACCATTAAACAAGTGTCTCTGGGAGTCAGTCTCTTTGAAAATGAGGGCAAAGAAATGCAGAGTCAAATTAAGTCGACTAGAATAATGCGTATCCTTGTTCCTTACAGTATGTTGTCAATGGCTGACAAATTTTTAGTGGTTATCATCTCACAGAACATGCACAATAACGTTTTATCACAACATTGAACTAGACTGGAAGCTACCTTGATAAATAGCTCCTTTCTCCCCCAGGCTGTGCTGTCCTCTCTCTAGATACATACAAGGTTCCCATTAACATCAAATAGCCAGGGGAGAACTGTAGACTGCTCAGGAGTTAGCATTTAAATCGCAGGGAGGGGGAGACAAACATGTTGTATAGGATGCAATATCACTGTCTGGGGCAAAGAAATAGACACCATGAAACAGAAAGGCAGTGGGGAAAGAAATCTCAGTGTTCTATGTACTCACAGTGAGCCGTTAACAAGGTGAAATTACCAAATATTGGTGCAATTTGGAGCTTGCATTTTCTGTTTGGGGAATTATGATAATGTGACAAGGTTATCGTTATAATTAGGGGAGTAATTAGAGTAAAAGAGTAATTGCTCTTCTGCATTTTTCTCAGTCAAAAAGATCTAATTGTAGGAAAAAAAATAAATGAAAAGAACATTCTTCATCTACTTTTCTTCATTTTCCACAAGCAGTACCGAATCCAAAAGCAGACTGACTGATCACACAGGTTCATGTCACCTTTTCAATTTTCTGCTGATAAACAACTTTTTTTAAAACTGGTATAAATTTCTTGTATAGTATAGACTCTACGTGCGAGGGAGCGGTCACTTTCTGTGTTATACTATCACTAATTCTGACAGGTTTTCTCTTTCATGCTTGCTGATTCTGGACTTAGTTTCTATTAATTGCATGCTCACACTATCTCACCCATAAAAATGAGGAGAAAAAATCTTTCACCTGGGTGAGTACACATCCACATAGAATAGAAAAGCAAACTCAAAAAAATAAGTAAGCAATCCATTTCTGAAGATTTTGAGTCAGGAAAATGAATGCATGTCTGGTAAAAAGACTTGGAAGTTCTGAAATAAGGATGCAGCATTAAGAGATCTGTTTCAACTCCTAGGGGAAGAACTTGCAGTGTTAGAAGAAAGTCAACATTTTGCTCAAATCCTCTAGGCCTCCTGAGAGAGATAACAAGCCCGTCTGGTTTATTCACCATGAAGTAGGAGTGATGAGACACCCCAAAAAGTGACTGTATCGCTGATGCCAAGGTGTCCCTGGAGTCAGAGATCATCCCTGTCATGTGCCACCTAAACTCAGGGTGACAGTGGGCAACACAGACTTGGGATCTGGCTCCCCACACATCCCTGGAGGGAAATTGAAGCCCATAAGAGCACTTCTATGATTCTCCTTTCCTTTTCCAACAAATAACAATCCTAGTCATCTAACTTACTGAACTGTAAAAGACAAAAAGGAAAAGTTCAAAAGGACTTTCTAAGCAACACATGATACATACATGAACATATATTCACAAGACATAACCACACATCACATATAATCTTTACAACAAGCAACAATAGTTGTATTGACTCCCTTTCTTTTGGGCAATGAGTCCCTTTCCAAGAACATTTGAGTCACTTGGAAACAAAAGGATTTAACTTCCTTTTTGGGGTACATTTAGCCCCAAAGTGATTCCTTAGAGCTCCTACACATGGTAAACCTTTTTCTGAGTGTCTGCTTACTCCCTACTCCTCCATCAGGGCTCAGCTCAGAGATGGCCTAGCAAGAGCTTCCCCACCGCTACTCTGCTCACAAGCCACTGCTGTACCTGACCACCATAGCTTCTGATATTTTCCCTCTTGTCCATCGGCTGCTACATGCTCAGTAATCTCAGGGGTTCTCAGCCCCTTGGTACCCCTGTGCTAAGCACTTACTGAAAAAGGATGTGTTGAACTGGTGAAAATTCTTCAGCCTGAGCAACTCTAACAGCTATATATGTGCGGATATGGATGCATCTGTGTATACAGGCACCTATCAGTGTCAATGATGTGCTTAGTGGGTACTTATCTACTTGCATAATTTCATTCTTTAAATACAGGCTTCTCAGATTAGGACACGAAGCCACTAGCTACCCATATTACCAGTTGCAGAGAAGGTATACTGGTGTCTATAGTTTATAATACATTATTTCCCAAAGGTTATTATCTGTTCTGGCAATAACACTATCACAGCAATGCTTCTAGTAAACATTGTGTTCCATAGGCACGATACAAAAGCATTCAAAAAACAAAATGTTGATCTGAAAAGGAATCATGTAGCGGGAACTCCCCAGTGAATAAACACCCCAATGCTGATGCTAAAGCTGCTGTTCATTTAGTAGTGGCATCCTCCCCTCCTTTGTGATATGATTTTAAACAGACAGCATTAGGTAGCAAAGAGCACTGTAATTAAAGCTTCAAAGAGAAAATGATTGAAGAAACACTGAAAGAGACTTCTCTTTTGAAAGTGCATTTCAATTCTCCCTGTGTCTCCAGAAGAAAAAAAAAAATAAAATGCTTCTGACAGTCTCTATTTTACACTATTTCATTTAATAATGTATATCGACATTTATCCAGAAATATCGGACCGTGGTGTTACTTCCTCATTTTAAATCAGCTAAGGCCCTACCCATATCCAAGAGACCAGTTCTCTCCTCTTCCCAAACAGTTTTCTCTTTGTCCATAAATTTATTTCAGAAGTAAGGATAAATATTGCAGGGTGCGAATATAAATTCCCTACATAACTGGAACATAACTCTGGGAAAATGAGAGCATTTTGCCTCTTGTTCTACTAAATGACAATCTCAAGATAAGCCTACTGAAAATACACACACATATACTCTGACACACAATACAGATATTCCAAAAGCAAACCACACAGAGGTCTCATTAATCATATGGTCTTTGCTCAGATGCTCATATGAGACAATGCCTAAAAAGTCCTTTACCTGCTTTATTATAAAGGGTCCCGATTTACTGTTTCTACCATTTCCCTCTTAATAAGCTATATTCAACATAGTTCTGAGAAATCTCTCTTTTTTTTTTTTGTTTAGCTTTGATATTTATACCCTCTGGGTCTGACAATGGGACATCACGTAGTCTCTGTCCTTTGTGATTATCTTAGCTACCTACTCATGATGCCTGATACTGTCTATTCAGAATGTAAATAGTAGGAAGGAGGTAGTTCAAGCATATTTATTCATTACTTCATTCAATTCTCAGGAACCGGGATGGTACTGAAGGGCGAGTATGACCTCAACCTTGCTGTTGAGGCACCAGCAAACCAGTGACTTGGTCACCTTTCAAGATGCTTTCAAGAGAACACTGCACATCAGTCATGACTTTATACTTCCAATTGATTAGGGGTCTGTATGTTTGCGTTTTATCTTTTTGAAAACAGGGTTTGTGGGCCCTCTCTGGTGATGAAATAGGTTAAAGCACAGCACGATGAAACTATCCCCAGCCACTGTAGCTCCAAGTTCAATCCCCAGCCAGGGAGTGGACCCATAAGGCACAGAACACTTCTCCTGACCCACCTGCTGCTCCTCTCAGCAGTGCATTTCAGTTGATCAGTCTATCCTGCTCCCCACTCTGTCTCTGGTGAATCCTCTCACCTGCCCCCCACCACCTCTAGCCTGTATCCCAGTTCTTATATTCATATATAAATAAATTATAAAAAAGAAACCAGAGCTTGCAAAATTGTTAGCTACATCAATTGCAAGAGGTACAGAAATTTGCTAGCAAAGAATCATTTATATATAATAGCAATAGTTCATACTGATCATGTCCATGCTAAGTATAAGGCACTGCTTGTTCTAAACACATTACACGTATCAAGTCACTTCAACAACTTTGTAAGGTGGGCATTATTTCCATATTCTGGTGGGGGGGGGGGAAAGGGTGGAGACTGAAGCAGAGACACAAGTCACTTGAGGAAGGCAACCAAGTATATATGGGGAAGATAGGAATTCAAACCCAAGGAGACTGGCTCCAGGACTGCTTAATCATCTTCTACAACAGCCTCTTGCTACAGGAAGCTCAGTCAAGCAGAGACTATGTTACACTACCAGTTTGAAAGCTGATTCTCTCGACGGAACATGTGAGGTCCCAGACCAGGCCCAGATGAATTCATTCTTAGTCACAGAATTTTGTCAGTAACTTTTTGAAATGAATAGAGTACCATTTGTAGGCAAGATTTAGGGAAAGGAAGCAGGGTAGATGGGCAATAGGATAGAGCTTGTAAATACATGAAAATGAAAGGTAAATACATGAAAATATCTGAGAAGAAAAGCTCCATGGAATTACTGTGACAAGCTTACCCCTTGCATGTTCTTCATTTTCAGGCCCTCCCTGGTGGTGCAGCTGGCCACAGAGCCTCAGTACAAGTTCCATCCTTGGCTGCAGAGCAGACCTCTCCTGTCTTGCCTGCTGCTCCCCTCAGCAGTGTACCTTGTCAATCTGCCTGTTCTGCACCCCACTCTGTCTCTGGTGAATCCTCTCACCACCCCTGCATCTCTGGCCTGTACCCCAGTTTTGTATGCATGAATAAATAAATCTTTAAAAAAAAAGTTTCACTTCCAACAACCAAGTGGATGCTCGTGCAGAACGCTTACACTGCAGGTGCGAGCTGACCACTGTCTCGAGGATACCAAACTTTTAATAAACCTTAAAGATCTAAACAGCCCTGCATCTTGTTACTTGTTATTTCATACTTGCTATTTCATTTAATTTCAGCAAAATCATCTGTGTCTTGCAGACAGTGTTAAGGGCAAGATGTCTATATTTGCAAGACCAAGTTTACCAACTTAATGGTAATGTTGTTAATGATATGCCTGTTATCCCTACAGTATTATCTCTCTCCTAGGAGAGAACAACAACAATACATCCAAATACCTCCTAATTTGTGCCTGCACCCATGACACGAGTTATCAGGAACTCTTTCCTAGATTTAAACAGTTGCTTTTCTATTTTCTACTTTCTTTACCAGGTTCATTTCAAGATTTGAGGTAGGGTTGAAACAGATTTGCTGCTACCGATCATTATCATCACGCAAGGTTCTAGGCATATTCTGTCATGGTGTCCGGCTCCTTTCTGATGGGAAAGCAGGATGAGTAGGGTTGCTAACCTCCTGTGGCCCCTTACAATTTGAATCTACAGGAGCTTTTGATTTGAAGACCCTTCAATTCCTTACGACTTAGGTGTCTCTTGTCTCCCTTTCAGTAAAGATAATTTTTACAAAAAGAGCAAAATTAAATTTCTAAGTTACATATCTAGTCTCTAAGGAGAACAGTCATATTCCCAGATGATGCCTCTCTCCATTAAACAGACATGATTGGGCCCTCCCTGGTGGCACAACTGGTTAAAGCACAGCCCCACAAAGCTGACCCCAGCTGCTTCATCACAAGTTTGATCTCCAGCCAGGGAGCTGACCCACATGGTATGGCAGACCTCTCCTGTCTCACCCACTGCTCCCCTCAGCGGTATGTTGCAGCAGATCTGCCTGTTCTGCTCCCCTCTCTGTCTCTGGTGAAACCTCTCTCACCTCTGTACCTCTGGCTTATACCCCAGTTCTGCATGCATAAATAAATCTTAAAAAAAAAAAAAAAGGCATGATTAGCTGATGGCAGAGGTCTTTAATCCACACCAGCAGCTGTGATGGACACCCCACCAGTAAAGGCATGCAGTGGCTTGCTACAAACAATCACCCCACTCTGCTGGACAACCATCACTTTCCGAAACAAATGTAGAATCTGACCTCAATGGGATTCCTGCATTGACACAGAACTGTTCTCTTAACCAAGCTGAGTTTACTGAAACTCACCACGGCAGAACTTTTCGTATAATCAGAAAAGAACAGCTGAAGAGATGTGCCCATAGCCAGCATGAGGTGAAACCGCACACTCATATTCACAATGCTGTTTGTTTAGGTCAAAATCAATGAACCTTACAAATCATGGATCAAGCAGACTTGTCCTAATTTTAAGTGGGAGAGATTCTCAGCATCTCAGGCAAGTTCATTGCCAGTTTTAACTGGATTCAATATAGGCACTCGGACTGCATTAGAAGTGGTCTGGCAAGGCTTGGATTCATCTTGAGTGACAATGGCAAGCTTCAAAGGCAAAGAAAATGCTATACTTCCTAGACTTTACTACTCAGGTGCGCTAATATGTCAGGAAATGGAGTCCACAATATTTCCACTCTACAGGAAAGGCATTTGCAGCCTGCGATCACTCAGGGACAAATGTTTATCTTCCACAGTCTCTTTGCAAGATGACAGTTTATTAAATCCCTCGAGAAGGCCACTAAACCAGCACTTAGAACTTCCTGGTCTTTAGGACTTCAATAAATACTTGTTGACTGCCAGCTCAATCACGAAGCTTTTTTAACTTAAATATATGTGATGTCCTGCAGAGCAAAATGAAGCCTCTAATAAGTTAAGCTCTTTGAAAAAGAATAAAATGTTTTCTCCTACATGAGAATGAAAGGAGAAGGGAGGCTTGGCTTTATACTCCTGGTGAGATTTTCTTTCCAATTTAAGCCCCAAAAAATCACATTTGAGAAGCATCTGCCCTGCCCTATAAACGAATGAATAAAAAATGGGATCCTTTGTGTTTCTACAGCAGCTTGAACAACTTCGTCACACACACAGCCTTTGGAACACACTCCAAAGGTCATCTGCTGTGGTATTTTTTTAATAGGCCAACAAGTTCCCCTCTTTTGCCCAAATTACAACATGATAAACACCACCAACAACTAAACAATTTCTAATTACATACTGGGGTAAATGGAAATCTTCCTTTTATCTTTTCCCTTCAATCTCATCTACCTTTCTCTTCCTCTCTCCCCCACTCTTTCTTTCCTTCCACAAATATTTGTGGAATGCCCACTACAATATACATCTGATCAGTGCTGAAATCTAAGAACAAATGCGTGAATTGGACTAATGTAGTTCCCAGGGCTTTAAGACAAAGAAATGACCCTTAGATTATCTCAGTAGTATAGCAGAGAGGAAGGAGGGGAAGAGAGGTTATGAGACGAAGAGAGATGGGGGAAGAGAGAGAGAGTAAATGAGAATGTCTGCAAGTGGGAGTTGGCATATAAAGGTTGATCACTGGGGCGTTCCTGGGGTGCAGGAGTTACAGTCTCAGTGCTATGAAGCTATCACCAGTCACTAGAGCATGAGTTCGCTCCCCAACTAGGGAGGTGACCCACATGGCACAGCAGACCTCTCTTGTCTCACCCACTGCTCCCTCAGCAGTGTATGTCAGTCTATCCACCTGTTCTGCTCCCTAACTCTGTCTCTGGTGAATCCTCTCAGGCCCCTGCACCTCTGGTCTTTATGCTAATCCCTTGTATGCATAAATAAATAAGTCTTTTAAAAGAGAAAGCTAATGGCCCTCCCTGGTGGTGCAGCCGGTTAAAGCACTGCACTAAGAAGCTTAAGCCACTTCCTCATGAGTTCAATCCCCACCTGCCCCAGAGGTGACCACATGACGCGGCAGACCTCTCCTGACCCGCCCGCTGCTCCCCTCAGCAGTGTACTTCGTCGATCTGCCTGTTCTGTTCCCCACTCTGTCCCTGGTGAATCCTCTCACCCTCCGCATCTCTGGCCTATACCCCAGTTCTGTATGAATAAATAAATAAATCTTAAAAAAAAAAAAAAAGAGAAAGCTAAAATTCAGTTCTTACCAGCCCACATATTCTTTGTGTGTCCATTACCCCTTCATTTCATTCATGGGGATAACTGCTGATGACACCCTGGCATATACACAATTGCACAAAACAGGAAGGGACATGACTTTCAGCAGCTCCTTTTCTCTCTGTGAACCTACTATGGGGTAGGAGAATAAAGTGATACAACCTGTATAAAAGCACTAAGAAGTAATTAAGAGTTATAAAAATGAAAGGATTATAAAAATGGTCTACATCTTAGTTTCTCACTTTATGTTATATCTCTGGTAATAATTAGATCTTTGTGTCTCTTGTTTAGGACCATAGCGATCTTCAACAAAATGAGTATTTCAAGCATTTCAAGGCAGAACTACTATACATGTTCATCCATCCAGCATCAGTCCATGCAGGCTTGCATTCTTCCATCCAGGCCTCCAGGTTGTCTCAGCACTGTCACTGCTGTGGCCTGGGTTCAACCCTGGCCAGGGAGCTAGTCCACAAATGGCACAGAAGGCCTCTCCTTAGTTGTGTATTTCATTATGTTCTGCCCCCCCCCCTGTCTCTGGTGAATCCTCTCACCACCCCCACCTCTGGCCTACACCCCAGTTCTTCTATGCATAAATAGATAAAATAAATAAATCTTAAAAAAAA
>NW_004567114.1:12689950-12695744 GCF_000260355.1 Condylura cristata
TGGTCACCTCCGGGGCAGGCGGGAATCGAACTCATGCGGAAGCGGCTTTAGATTCTCAGTGTTGTGCTTTAACCTACTGCGCCACCAGGGAGGGCCTATTTTAGTTAATTTTTACATGAACTGTATAAATAATGGATATCTTTGGTTTGTGAAAAACATTTAATTTTCTCATTTGCACACAGTATCATAGGTAGGTAATAGCAGAAGTGGATGTGAACTTAGGCTCACTAATTGTGATCAACCTGCGGGACTTGAGAATCCACCTATGGGAAGACAGGCCTGGACAGGCCAACAGTCACAGGTTCTAGAATCCCTGTCCTCCTTACCCCTGCCAACAGTTTTACAAATGCAGCTGACCCTCAAGCCACTCATGGCTTCAAATCAGGTAGTGGGCATGTAGAAAGCAAACATTTCATATACAGATGTGTTCTCATCAAACAGGCATTCAAGAAGGAGAAGAGCTACCTGTAGAAAAGGCGATTCTGGAAGGTTACTCTTACCAGTAGCATACCCTTCTCAATCTGCTGGTTCCCCACTGGCTAATTTTTCCAAAGATTCCCATTTTTCTAGCCTAGCAATTATGACTTGTCTTATTGACTACATTTTATAGATGTCAACTACCATTTAATCAGCTCTTAAATTAGAAGGAAAGGAATTTGAAGTTTAAATTCCTTCACCTTATTATTAGCAGTTCTGGTAAAAAGTGTTGTATAAATCAAACCCAAATACCAGTATGTGAAAATGAAGATTTCTCTCTGGTATCCATTACTTACAAATCTCTGTTACTTAAGGACAAAGAATGACCAAAACATGCATTTTTTTCAGGATTCCATTTGCCATACATTTTTGCAGAAACCTATCTATGATTCAAAATATAAAATTATGGAACAAGAAGGGTAATGCCAAGCTCACTTATTTGCATGTCTGTCAGAAGAATATTAAATTTAACTTAAACCAGAATAATTATTCATTTTATTTTCAAATTGTTAATAACAGAAATGCTACAATTTTCCTGAGATAATCTTTCAGACTTCCAAAACATTTCCTATAAGGAGATCAATATTTGCACCACACAAAATAATCAAATCTAAGTTCTGAAATCAAGTAGCTAGTACTGAAAAATAACAACAAAACATGCTCCAGAGTTCTAGATAAGAGTTTCCAGGTGGTGGCTGAGCCTTTCAACTATAATCTTTCATCTGAAAGCTAGAAAATAAATGAATAACCCTGAAATACTGCAAGAAACACAATGAAATACAGATGTCTATAGCTTTGCATGACTGAAAAATTATGATATGAGAAACTTCACAACCTTGGGAGACACTAATATGAAGAGGAATTAAAAAACATTTGTTAGTCAACAGTGTCACATTGGTCTTCTTGTAAATGAAATGTCTCACACATCACGCCGTATTTTCCACAGTGTCGGCTGCCATGAAATTACTAAGTAGATCTGCCTTGCTTGTTTCCCTTTTGATAATGGTTTTCACATTTGTTGTTTACCTGTTTCCTAACAGACATTCCCTAAAGTGCCCTACGAGTAAATGTTCATTCTTAGAAGCTCTTACTGGAGAGAGACACTCACAGCGCTGTCCCCACAGAATATATTAGGAACATTGCTATTTTTGTGCTTCTGGTGACAAGCAGATATTTAGTCAAAAAAAAAATTTTATGCTGTTAAGCCAGACACCTCTGCAGACAGAGACCTTTCTTTCTAATAACCCACAATGCCCACTGTTTTTTGAGACAAGAGAGAAATATATACATTTTTTTTTATTTCCCCAGAAAGAGATAGCAAGAGTCCTTCAGCAATAAGTGTTCAGATGGAGGAAGTGTGGTGGTTGAGAGGCATCCTTTCATCTTCTGGACCCCCAAAATAAATATTGTTAGGGGGAAAAAAAGAGAAAGAGGCACAATAGGTCCACAGGGGAGACTCTGTGGGGAAATGTTGACACAGGACTACATAACTGCCATCCATGCAGAGAGAAAACAGTCAGGGATTCATATTACTCAAGTTGGAGGGCAAAGGGGAAGGGAGTCATGGTTACTAAGACTTGCGTGTCAGGCATCAGCTAATCTATTCGTCACAGGGGTCCTATATTGCGTATTATTTTTCCTCTATTTAAAAGTTGAGGAAATAACACAAAGATGAAGACGCATGCTCGAGTTACTTGTGCTGGGTGTGGCCCAACGAGGAATCAAATCCAATCTGTCTGAATCCAAACTCCATGGCCTTCCTGTTAACCCTACCATAAGCCTTCATGCAGTGCACTCTCCCCAAGGATACAATTATGGAGATAATATGTGATTATTGTGCTTTTCAAAATATCCAGATGTCTTCAAAGAGCCCAGTGAGTTGGATTCTAAGGTTTTGCAAAGTTGCAAGCATGTCTTACAACATAAGCTATCACATCATTCACTTTAGCTATCAAACTCGGGTGATAAGAATCCAATTCAACATAATCAGGTTCTAATGCCTCCAATTATTTCTATTTGTTCTTGCCTAGAGGCCTGAAAGTATTACAGATTTTTACAAATATAAGCAGAGAATTCATGATGTGGCTGCAATAATCTACCTTCCTGTTATCAAAAAAGAGAGTACTGTTTTCAAAAAGCATTGGCAGCAACAACACAGGAAACTTCTACTCCAAGTTATTTAAAACTGAAATACAGGGTCTCCCTGGTGGCTCAGAGGTTAAAGACACAACACTAGCAAGCTATCACAATCCACTGAAGCACATGTTTGAAACTCTGATGGCCGGGGAGTTGACCCACATGGTGCAGCAGATCTCTCCAGTTTCTCCTGCTGCTCCCCTCAATATTGTATTGTATTGTATTTCAGTACATCTGCCTGTTTGTCTCTCTCTGGTGAATCCTCTCCATGCACTTCTGGCCTATACCCCAGTTCTATATGCGTAAATAAATAAATCTTTAAAATAAAAACTGAAATACATAAAAATTATTTGGGAAAATTCTGTTAATATTAACTTTTCCAATACTTGAAATTGATAGGTATACATATGTGTTGAAAGTTTCACTCAGGTAAGTGGGGATCAGAGAGCTGAGTTCATTTTAACATCTCAATTGTTTTGGGGCATGGCCTTTACACTAAGTGAGCTCACAGAAAGTAAACACAAAGCATTTGGTGAAATTTGAGACCACAGCAAGACTACTATAATTTAAGAATGCACTGTCCATTCAGTTCAGAAGAGAAGATTCACTTTGCTGAAGATTAGGAAAAGCTACAGGAAGTGGATGTCTACTTGAGGTGTTTTTACCTGACCCTGTCAGTGATGGAAGTAGTATCTTTGGTAGAGGAAGGAGCTAAGTCCTGTGTGCTGACCAGGAAAGGCTCTAGGTAAACTTAGTAAGGTGATCATAACAAAACCAAAGTAAAAGACCGAAGAACAGAACTTTGAAATTTGACATATCTAGCGACAGAGAAGCTGAAAGTGAGAAAAGATGACCCAAAGTACAAAGTAGTGGTTCTAGGCAGCCTCTTATGTTGAAAAAGAAATATGAATTACCAGTAAGATTCTACTGGTCGAGAAGGATTTGCTCATTTTCAAACATGCCAACACTGAAGTCCAGCAGGAAGTGAAAGGCTCAGCATTGGGAGTGGAGAGGGAGGAGTGTTAGAGACCAGTCCTTTACAAAAGCTTGTGGCCCAGACACACACAGGACGATTTCCAGTAGGGCAGACATAGCTAAGCAAAAGCTCTTTCTCATAGCTTGATCATTTATCAGATGCAAAGTTCAGGTAGCAACTACTTTGGTTCCATCCAGTTCAGTTACAGAGTTTGCCAGGGGGCCAAACAGAGCTGGTGTTTCCTGGCGGTCATGGATTTCACTGGCTGTGCAGCCATTTGCTAAGTTCCCTCACACCCACTGGGCAGTGCCTGCATTTGTAAAAACACCATCAATGAGCCCATCTTGAACAATTTGCTGTGTCATCCACAGTTGCTTCATGATACATCATGGACAAATGATGACAACAGTTGATTTACACGGTGTTAGGAATATTGCAATGGAATAAGCAAGAGCACTTTGGAGGATCTTAATTATAATTCTGAACAGATAAAACACAACTGTGATGTGTGCAGACATGAGGAAGCAGCAGAGTAAGAAAAGGGAGGGATGGTCCAAAATCAAATTCAACAGGGTGAAGACATTCAAGCCCCTGGTATTTTTTTACTTTTTCTTCAAACTATCAATATGTAATGTCCCTTTTCTAGTCCATCTCTGGATCATTTTTTCACCCAATAAGGTTTGCCACCTGAGCATACATAGATTTAGAAAAGGAGAAAATGTGACCTATTTATAACAACTCTCCATTATGTCCAGGCGCTCTTTAGAGGCCGCTCACTTTATGCTATTATCTGGCCTCCGGTCATTCCTTTGTCCATTATCACCTCCATAGGGAAAAAGAGGCGAATTTCCAATCAATCTATTTAACTATTTATTATTAGTGCTGGTAAAAGGGTAAGGGAAAAGAATATAGCGTGTTTTGACGATAAATGTACTCCCTGATCATTAGACACTTACCCACAGATTTGTGTTAGGACAGAAAATGTGCTAAAAGTTGTCCTGTTTTATTTTTTAAATGCGTGATCCATCCCTTGTTCCATTTTGTACACATACATTGAAACATCCAAGACTGTGAGAAAGAAAGATAACTTCTTAGAACTGTCTATTAAAAAGTCATGTATGAAAAGCTCCACTTCAACTTACCCATCAACAGTGAGAAGTCATCCTGATTTTGATTCTAAGCCCTTGGAAAATAAATATTGTGCTGATTTTGGAAATTATACTCAATGCACTCCTCTCCTATAGGAGTAATTAACAAAACTATGAAATAATTAAGAACCTGAAGCCATTCTCTCTTCTTTAGTTTCCCTGCATGCAAAATGGGCCTTGTAGCAATATTGCTAAATGGAATTCACTTTATAGGACATCTAGGAAGATTTTAATGAGATACTATGCACAACTTTCATAAGCAATAAAATCTCTATTGCTGTTGTTCACTGTTATTTTTATGGCTGTCACTGCTTGCCAAGATGAGATTGTGACCTTACTCATACTCACTGGCAGTCAAGAATCAGGAGACCCTGCAGTTTCTAAACAATTTCATAAACTAACATTATAAGAGCTTTTGGGGGTGAAGTTGAAAGCCCCCAGTATTAAAGCACAGTGGTTTATAAAACATCAGTTCAGGTGTGATTGCTGTTGGCATGGAAACATAGCATGTTAACGTAGGGACAGGCCAGAGGCAACCAAGTGTTCAGGGAGAGGTGTATTAAACTCTGTTCCGGGCACTCCCTGGTGGTGCAAGAAGAGGCTACAGTGCAGCCTGTGAAGCTGCCCTAAGCCATCACAGCACTGAATTTGATCCCCAACCAAGAAGCTGACCCACATAGCACAGCAGACCTCTCTGACTTGCCTGCTGCTTCCTTCAGCAGTGTTTCAGTCAATGTGCTTGTTCTGATCCCCACTCTGTTTCTGGTTAATCCTCTCACCCCCTACACCTCTAGCCTGTACCGTAGTTCTAATATTGCATAAATGAATATTTTTTTTAAATAAATGAACTCTATTCCACTGTTTCTTTTTAGCCAATGAGTATTTGTAAATGGGTGAGGAGAGACTGGATGTTTTCGAATATGCAGGCCCCACCTGTATGAAAGTCTAGCATTAAAATGTTGCTAGAATTGTCTTTTGGCCAACAAGAAGAACTTAAACTTCTGTCACCATCGTGATTGCCCTGAATTATGAAAGTATATGTTTTATTGTAACTTTT
>NW_004567114.1:12696629-12745454 GCF_000260355.1 Condylura cristata
CAAAAGATAGCAATGTGAAAAAAGCTAAGTATCTCTGGAAAGTGGGTGCTTGAGAATCTGAATGGTAGATTGAGAACCAAATGGTCAAAGATTTGGCATGTCACACTAGCAAATTTAAATTTAAGGGTTTTATCCAGAAGGATAGTGAATCCACAGAGTAGGTGACTAATGTATATGACATGACTAGTTTTTTCATAGGAAACTAGCTGGGTGGACACTAAGAATAGTACAGGGCAGCAGTTATGGATACTGATATTGGGTGGAGAGACCACACAGGATTCTGTGGCTATCAAGACTGAAGCCAGCCCTTATATTTGGCCCCTCTCAAGTTGCTTTCTTAGAAGAGCTGGGTTAAAAAACACGATTGCCTATATGGCAAAATATGCAGAAATGACTATTGTCACAAAGTCAGAAGTGACTATAAACCAGTCAATTACAAAAACACAAAGTGTCTAGGTCGGAAAAAAAAAAAACTCCCAAGTGTATCTAACTCAGTGAGCACCAACCCTAGGAAAATCAATTCCATCCAATCCACATTCCTAAGTATCAACTAGACTTATTAAATCAGAATCTCCAGATCAAAAGCCCAGGAACGTGTATTTTTAATAGTTCCTCCAATTAATTCAGATTGATGAGTCAAGTATGGGACAGGGCAAATTTAGGCCAATCCATAAACAGGGAATAGGTCTTCTTTGAAAGAGTATGCCCAGCACAAAATTCAGCGTGGGGTGGTGCCTAGAACAAAGTAGCAAGTCAACCTTTGTTGAATTACCAATTAACAAGCTCTTGACAAGCTCATGAGTTGAACACATCTGCCTTGCATTCCTTTAGAACTCAGAGTATTATACTTGAATTTTGAATTCTAAAGTTGTCAGCACTATTAGACTGTTCCTTACCTATTGGGTAAAAAAAAAAAAAACAAAATTACTTTAAACCACTTCCCAAAGAATTTTAATCTCTTACATATTCTAAAGTAGCAAAACAAGGTCTTATTGTTTCATGTTGAGTGGAATGTTGGTTCAGAAGCTACTTAATAAGATGGTAACAGCTTACAAAATACACTCTAGTTCCTCTTTGCTCTGCTCCAATTTGATTAATTATATGTATTTATAAATATGCATATATATTACTATTATATGATGTGATCATAACAGGAAACACTTCTTTGCTTATGACCTTAGAGATTTTAAGCCTACCTAAGGTCTAGTTAAATATAAAATTCCTACATCAATAAGTAGACAGAGTGTCAAAAAACAAAAACAAAAACAAAAAAACTCAATGATTAGAATAGAAAAACTACATTATGTATACATGCAATCATAATGATACATGAAAAATAACTTTGGGGTTATTTTCCTACTGCATGGATTCCCTATCCCTCTGGATAAAGCCCATTCAAATTTTCTATCATGATATGCAAGGTCTTTGACAATGTGGGTTTCAAGCCACCACTCATGACTTTCTTCTCTACACAGAGAACTGTATATGGTTAGACTGTGCCATAGAAGCCTAAGAAGCGCCTTTACTCATGTTAATTGTAAATAATTTTTTAAAAGGAGTATTTCCACACAACAGTGATAACACACATTCTGATTCCAACACCTATTGTGATACAAGCAAGGTATAATCACCAGTAGGTACAAAATAAGCATTATATAAACACAACACTAACTCCCGTGTTAGTGAAATACTTTCTTGACCCTGCCTGGAGTCAAGTGGGAGATGAAGTATGTGACCCAAGTGGCCCAGATTCATGCTAATAAATGTGGCTGAACACGGGCAGAAACATCACAGCCACGGCTCTGTGCCCAGGGCTAGCCTCCAGTCACAGAACTTGTTGCAAGCTGAAGGTACCGATCACCCAAGGAAGGGAGGGGATGATGAGTGAAGTGGAGGTGAATGATGAGGGGTTGGGGGTGAAAAAGCACCCCTCGACTGCCAACACAATGCTTTCAATGCACAAAATATCTATAGCCAGTTTGGAGCCAGGCAGCCACTTTCTGCTTCTCTGAGCTGAGACAAAGACTCATTTCTGTCTCCTTCCCTTCTCCCTGTCCCCACCGCCACCTTCAGCCTACATCATACACCACACTGCCAGCTATGAGGTACTTCCACAATGGTGAGAAGTGTTTATTTCTTTTGCTGCCCTTGTTAGGCTGTTACATGACGAGATTTCATTTTGCAGAAGAGGATGTTTCCTGTTAGTGAACAGATTAAGGGTCTTATGTCTTCTTTGAGGTTCTAGAAAAGGGGAAAAAAATATTTGTAGGGGGGAAGAGTACCAGAATAGAATCATTTCAGAGAAAATGAGGGATCTACAGGTAGGGACTGTTCAGCCTTCAGTGTGTGCTAGAGATGTAGACTCTTCTGTATGATCTCAATCTCAGAAGACATGTTCTGAGTGGCAAGTGTTGCTCCTCCCCCCCCCCCCATTTTAGATTAGAGAAGACAGGGACATTCAAATATTTGTTCAGATACATGAAAGTAGCAAGTGCTAGAGCCAGCATTAGAACCTGAGCATGGCCTGCTCTTTTCATTAATACTATGGATTCCGGGGCCTCCCTAGTGGTGCAACGAGTTAAACTGCAGCACTATGAAGCTATCTGAAGTCATTGCAGCACGAGTTCGATCCCTGGCCAGGGAGGCACACAAATGGAACAGCAGACCTCTCCCTCTCACCAGCTGCTCCTTTCAGCAGTGTGTTTCAGGTCACCCACCTGTGCAACTCCCAGCTCTGTCCCTGGTGAGTCCTCCCACCCCTTGCACCTCTGGCCTGCACCCCAGCTCTTGTATGCATAAATATTTTTTATTTAAAAAAATTACTATGTATTCCTGACACATGTATCAGAATTAACTGACAATGTCTTCAATTACGGAGAAATCTGTTAGGAATTGTGTCTCCCTTCCCCCAAACACCATCTCTGGGAGCCCCCAGTGGGTGTGTCCTGCACTCTGTTCACCTCTCTGGTCTTCCACCATACCTAGAATGTGGAAAGTGGTAAAAACCATCTAAATGAATAGAAAAAATTTCCTCATCTGTTGTATACCCTCTGCCTCAATACAAATAATATCTCCTTTATTAGTAGCAAATCATTCCTACAAATTTATATTCCCTTGTTGCATTTTGTGCTTTTCTTTATTTAGAAGTTGTTATTACACCTATTTGGAAAAATATCATCTCCAATTAAAGACAATTTGGTCATGGCATTCTTCTATTATACTAGGCACACATGGACCAAATGGGCACCACCACCTGGCTTCAAGGTAGACCAGAAATCCGCACTTCGGGTTCCTTTGTACCTGTTATGGATGTGCAGGTGTGTGCTATCTCCCCAAGTGTATACCTACAGATGCTTCTGGCTTTATTAGCAGGACTCTTCATAGTAGTAGCAAACCGTTTCTTTCTTCAAGTATTATAATGATATCCTTCAGCACTGCCAGAACAAAAGGTATTCATATTAATTATGCCAAACACTGGACTGAGTGTTTCAGGTATAAATGCCATTCGTGGTTGGATACTTAATCATGTACCACTAGAGCACTAGACAACTTCAGGACCAACCATCAGCAGGTCAGAACTCTGCCAAAGAGCAAGTCAGAAACTGAAAGTGTTGCATTCAGATGGCCATGTAGGCAAGCTACTGAGAGAAGTATTTCTTCTGCCTGAGTCAGAACCTAACCACACATTTCATAAATACAATCGTCACACAGGTGTGCATTTTATGCAGGCATCAATTAACAGATGCTAAAACAATGAAGGGGCCTCCTGGTGGTACAGGGGTTAATGTCTCAGTGCTATCAAGTTATAATGGCATGAGTTTGATCCCTGGCCAGGGAGGTGACCCACACGGCACAGCAGACCTCTCCTGTCTTGTCCATCGCTCCCTTTCAACAGTGTATTTCAGAAGACTCACCTGTTCTGTTACCATTCTGTCTCTGATGTCGCCTCCCCCCAACTCTGGCTTACACCCAGTTTTCTTGTATGCATTAATGAATGAATGGATAAAGCCAGACTAGAGCCAAGCTTTGAGATTATGTCAAGTCCTGATCATTTCTTTTACTGACAATGGGCTCAGGATGATCAAAAATCAATAAACAGACAGTTGTGGGCATCAGTCTGCCTTATTTTGAGAAACAGATTTTTCTAAAATCATCATCTGTGATGTTCATGCATGTATTGTTGCAAAAGGTTATTTATATGGCAAAAGTACAAATCCAGCCAAAGAGAGAAATAACCTTCCTTCAGCGAACATCGATGGTCTCTTCCCAAAAGATCCTCAGTGGATTCCACTTGGGATAAATTCAGTTTCCAACATCAAGCCAAGCTGTCAAGGAAGAAAAGCTTGGCCCTTCCACCCAATTCACCCTAGTTACTCCTAATCTTGAAAAGAATACTTGCATCAAAAGAGTGCAAACTCACAAAAGGCACTGAGGCGCCATTAAGTGAATATAAGAAAAGACAGAGAGGCCACCAGACACTTCACCAGCCAGGCACCACCCCACAGAGCCAACAAAAGCAGAAGCTTCCGGAAGTTGGACACTCTGTCTTGGCTGCCATTCTCACCCCTATGGAACTTAGACCCATCCATAGCACATGGAGTCATACAGTGATAAATGTTATCAATTTAAATAATGCCTCTTTATGGGACTAACACTGCTGTGATCAGGGTATTTTCACACACATTAATCTTATCTGCCCTCACAAGCACCCTGTTGAACTCTGCAAAGAGGAAATTAAGTCTCCAGGAGATTAAGTAATTCGTACAAGGTCATAAACGAAGAGAGGAGGTGCTGACATAGAATGCAGGTTTTCTTTAGAGAAACACAGATCTTCTTTACTCCCAATCTTCCTACTGCTAAAGTTTAGGCCCCAATGTGCGAGGTCTACATCATAAAATTACATTCACTCCCAACTGGCAAACTTAGGTATGGCATATTATTGGAGAGGCAGTAAACATTTACTAATTGCCACAGATTTAGCCTTTGGATAAAACAATTCGACTTTCTGATCATTTTGGGTGGGTTTGTAAAGAACAAAACTTTTAAAGCATGTCTAGCTAATTTGGCTTCTATGTGATAAAAGATAATGTTCATCACTTTGGATCAGGCCAGAGGGCTTAGAGGAAAACTCTTGTCAGGTCTAAAATAGGCTTTGACCTCCTCTGGCTCTAGTTACCCAGTGGAAGGGAGGGGGTGGAGGTGGGGCGGGGGGAACACAGCTCCCATCCAGCTCACAGGAGCTTGGGGATGGTGAGGAATCAAGTAAACCTCATGTGGGAGAAACTGGGAAATCTAATTGGGGGGACATACCAGGCTCGGATGTATTTTAAAGTCAGTGTCATCTCTCAGGATCCAAACAGAATTTCTTGGCATCTCTATGACAACTGTTTATCCAGGCTGCCGCCCTACCTCCACCTTCTCTTTGGGATCCGGGAGGCATGTTGCAACTCTGCGTTATTACCTTCTTCAAAACGTGTGAGTCCAAGCTCTAGAGCAAAGTGGGAGAGGAAATTCTCACAGAGGCTATTTTGACACTGGATATTCAGGAGAGTGACGCCCCTGGGCAGCTGGAGATGGGAGTGACACCAGCACATGGACCTATTTCAGGCCTGGGTGAGTGTAATGTTTTCCATCCAGCCTATGACCTCTGATGACTCCAGTGGACAATACATTTGTGAACTGAACTTAGGAGCCACTTTCCTTAAGTTCCCTGGTGAAGGAGGGATCAGTGTGTCAAGGTCCAATTAGGAATTCTGGGACCTGATCTTTTTGAGTAAGTTTCGATCCCAAAGCCCCCTGCTTTTCAAAAATGGAAGATTCTTTTATGGGTACCTTGAAAACACTAATAGAAGGGTCTAAAAAAAAAAAAAAAAAAGATACGTCACTTGTGACAGAGAGGAACAGAGGCTCCTTTGCTTGTTTTGTGAATGTTCTCTGAAAGTGAGAAACACCACTCAGTTCTAATGAGTACTAATTTAGGGGACCAGCACCCAAAGTTTATGTCTTGGAGGCTTCAGAAAATAGCTGAAGCCTGTAATCACGAACCTGCCAGAAAATGTGTGCCCTTATTAAGTATCAACAGAATAACTGGCCAGTGTTTGAGACTCATGAATGTGGCCTTTCGGCTCCCCAAATTATAGAAGGATATTTTATTTGACCTTTCTTATTAGAGATCTGTGAAAATGACACGCATTTGTTAGAGCGACTCAGGACACATGGTTCAGCTTGCTGCTGCAGCAATATAGCCCACATTAAATTAAGTTAAAGGTGGCATTTGCAAAATAAATAAATAACGGAGTTCCAATTCACTGCAAATGGTACAGGAGGCCAGTAAGTGGGAAGTCTGGAAGAGAAGGACTTCTTTTAGAAAGATGTTTTACAGGACTTTTTCTGCATCATTAACTCTTCTGGAATCCTGAACATAACATGATGAATTTCCCTAAAAAAGTAGCTACTGTTTAATTCTGAATCACTTCAAAGAGGCACAGTAGAAGGAATCAAAGGAAACCAAAAAGACCAGTAGATGTGAAATTTGCCAAGGGGAAAGAAAAAAAAAAAAAGAACCATGAAGGTTCTAACAGATTTTGACCATGTCCTGAAAATACCACTGATTATTTTGTTAATACAGAGTTTTACTGTTCCACGCGACTGAAATAAGTCTCTGTATTCGTTGAACACAAGATATTTTTATTACAATAATTGTGTCATAGTTCTTTAAAAAGGAACATATATAAAACCTTGACAAGAATCTGTGTCTCAAGTGGCTCTTGATATGTGTACGTGAGTGTGTGTGCTTTATTATAACAGATACTACAACCGATCCACAAACTGAGAAGGACTACAAAGATACTGGCAGTCTTGTCTCTAACCCAATATGTAATTTTAGAAGAAAAACAAAATTTCCCCGAAGAGAGGTAAAGCAATTTGGAGGGTGAGGGAAAATAGGAAAGTTGGCTGAGGTCTTCTAATAGTTATTTAATAATAATAATCATGATCAGCCTTTAAAAATGTCTTTGGAGTAAAACCTACCCAAGGGAAAAGAAAGAAAACCTCCTAAAAATTTCATATCCCCAAGTAGCACTACATTACGAACCATCTGGAAAATGTCAGATTATGGTGTCTACCCTAAGAAATTCAGTAAACTTTGTCTTCAATTACCATTTAGAATAATCAACTAAATTTGAAATTTCAATTTCAAAACCCTCAAAAGACAAAGCTGGATTAGGAATCAGATTTTAAAAGTCCCCTGAAAACCCATCTGTTTATATGCACCCTTCTTGCACCCCATGTTATCCTTGATCTGTACCCTAGGTTGACGGAAGAAACACAGTGGAATACAAAGGTGCCCACATGCTGCTACTGTGAATTCAAGTCACCACATATATGTTCTGCGCTTTCCCTTATTATGTAATCACTTAGGGGTCATAAGGTTTCTTTTCCATTCAGTAGCAGTATGAGTCTCAAACTATTCCTCTATTTGGCTATCCATTCCTTTAATCGGCAGCGAACAGCACTGGTATTTTAATGATGTTGATTATATTGTCGATGGTCTAGTCTATGGCATAATCATTTAGTAGCCTACTAGCCTTAAGCATTTTTATTACTGCTAAATATTTTTACTCATATTGAACTGTGAATTAGGAAAATTAAATCTGAAAATCTAAATATTCAGAAAGAAATACAGAACCATAGCCCCCCACCCCCAGTCTCCTATAATCTGTAGATGCTGATGAAAAGAAAACCAATGAGTATTCACTTCTCACAGATAGAGGTCACTAATGGACTGAATTTGAATCACTGTGGCAGAAACCACAAAGTTATTAAAGTAATCTACTGAAAAATGAACTTGTATTGAAATTAAAGATACCAAAGATGATTATCCAGAAAAGTCTGACATGAATAGAAATAAAATTGCATCACCTTAACCTTTTCTGAGTCTTCTAAACAGAGAGCAATAACCAAGAGCTGCTCCAGGCTGCTTTGTAATTTCAGACACAGGAGATCTGAACGCAGAAGCAATTCTTCCTTGTGGAGCCCGCGCTGAAGTTCAGATGCTCATACTGTGTCTCTCCAGAATAAAGCTTCTGAACCGAAGGTACTTGAGACTTTCTTGAAACCACAGCTTCAAACTGGAAAGACTGAAGGTTGCTTTGGGGAGTTGTGTTAAAATCCTAAATCAAACTCTCCAGTGATCAGAATAGAAATGTAATAGGCATCCAGGAGGATTCCCGAGAGACCCAGTTAGGTTCAAGTCAAGCTGGGAGCACATCACATCATCTGACACCTAACCCACAAATACCACCATCATTGCCTCCTGGGCCCTAAGGCCTTACTGCAGGAATCTACTTTCTTGTGTTCAAATCATCCCCTGGAATTTCTAAAACTGCAAGGAATTGTTAAGACGGGCATTTATTTTTTAACCAGCATTCCATCTAGGCTAGGTTTGTAATAGGTTCTGCTACAGTATAGCTCACCCAATTCCTTTTACAATTTCTTGTACCTACTGGCAGAGACATGGAATAATGCTTAAAATTTCATCTTCCAACCTTCTCCAGCCACAGATTTTTGCAACTCAACATGACAGCTTGTGTTGCACTGTCATCCTTGATTATTAAATATCCTTAAATGATTTAACCCAATTGTGTTTGAGGCTTTTGAGACAAAGAGGAAGAAAAGTTGTTTTTAGGGGAATCAATGACACTGAGGGGAAATTTAAGCAACTTTTCATGGTATGTCTATTTCTCCAAAATGTATTCTCTTCTAATATGTGGCCTGTGGATCACACATCCAGCTTATGTTGCTTAAAGATGTTTAAAAAAAAATGTCCAGTTCTAACAGTTGTGATACTGAACTGAAATTTGCATTCATACTGCAACAACCAAATATATCCCTGGACAAATGCCAACCTGCATTCTATTTGCCTCAAAATGTTTAGGGGATCCTTTCACTGGAGATTTAATAAGATCCTACTGCTTAAGTCCACAGACAATATTGGTCCCGATATGGCAGCCCACCTTCATATTAGCTTTTGGTGGGAAGAAGTTAGACATAATAAATTTAGCAATAAGCCTGTGAGTGAGTGGACATGCCCCGAAGAAAGCTCCCTGAAACCTTGTGTGATTAAAGAGCCTCCCAGCTGAGTGGGGAGCAAAAGCTCCCATTTGGAAGAAGCTTTGCATAGCAAATGCAGCATGTAAAGAAATCTAATCAGTACCTTGCACTCCAGCGCTAGCATTTACACGGATTTGTGCCTTGCACTTGATTAGCTTACTGTAAGCTTTACAAGAGATTCCCTCCACTAAAATCAATCAAAAGCTTTTGGTGACTGATTTCCATTTACAGAGAAGGCAAGATGAGTGTTCAGGTGAATAAATAATGATAATAAAGATGATAGCAGCAGCAAAGGTTGAGCTGCTTCAAAACTCAAACTCCTCTGGGGGGGGGAGGGAGTGGAGGACGGTGAGTTAGGGCTGGAATCTTTTCGCAGTCAAGAGTGAAAAGCTGAGGCTATTTTCTTAGTTAGCTTAAGTGAGGCTGCCGTTCCAGAAACCTGACCATCCTCTCTCCTCTGCCCTAGTCTCTGATTCTGTACACACCAATCCCCCACACCGAGGAATCATGGTGCATCAGGCCACCTAAGAAAAAAGGAGCATCTCCACAACAGCGCTAACTACCCCCCACCCTGACACACACACAAACACACACACACACACACACACACACACACACACTGGTTAAGGCTTTCATCTCATCTTTCAATCAAATTGCCACTTCCAAAGTTCCTATTTTATGAAGCCAGAAGGTGAACAGAGGGAGGGAAGATTCTGGAGATGTCAAAAGGGGAGAAGGATATTTTTTCCCCTTTGCTTGAAATTTACACACGCAGGCGCACACACACAGATTGGACCAGCTTAATGTAATGGGAGTGGGCGCATACCATTTTTTAAAGATGCTAAATAAGGGTAAGAAAGTGAGAGGGTGAGGTGGGAGTGAGTGAAATCCATGCATCACGTCCCTGGATTGGGGAATATTGAAAGCCTCTCAATCCGTATTCCAAATATCCAAAGATCTACAGGATGAGACAGCGGCTGGGGCCAAGGGTTCTCCTCCATTCCCGGAGGAGAGCCGCCTCTCCACACAGCTGCCTACCCCAGGTCAGGGCAGCGCCACGGGTCCCTCACCCAAAGCGGATCTTCCAGGTCTAGGAGCCCATCCCTGGGAACTTGAACTTCTCCAGGAACTCTCACTTCCAGCCAGATTTGACCGGTAGAGAAAAAGCGGCTGGTGGGGAGCGGGGGAGCGGGATACCAGCCAGGGGGCACGGGAGGTTGGGGGTGCGCGTTACCTGCGAAGGTTCTCGAGGTTTCCTTCCAGCCCTGGTGGTAAAGCCGCTCAGCGCCGCGTCCTCCCCCAGATCCAAACTTTTGCTGGGTCCTCCGGGTGGCGGCGGCGGCGACGGCTGCAGAAGCCGGGCCCGGTCGCCCGCAGCGTCGGGGAGCGGGGGTGCGGACACCAGAGCTTCAGAGCGGCGCGCGCCTCCCCGCAGCCGGCCAGCGCCCGGGCGCCCCGCTCGCCTGGCTCGCTCTCGCCTTCCTCCCCTACGGAGCCGCGGCATCGTCTTCCCCCTTCCTCAGCCACCTCCGCCTCCAGGGCTCGGGCATGCCACTTTCTCTGAGCTCTGGCCGCCGCAACCCCAGCTTCTTCTCCGCTGCCTCCCCCTCTCCGCCTCGGCCCAGCCGACGAGTCCCGAAAGGCGGGCGACAGGGGAAGGCGGCGGAGAGCGGCCCCGCAGCGCCCCGGCGCCTCAGACTCCGAGAACCCGGGGGGCGGCTGGAGAGCGCGCGGGAGCGACTCGGAAGCCCGGGGCCCCCAGACTGCGCGGAAGCCGGCGCGGGGCGCAGCGCTGGCTGCGCGGGGGCGGCGCGGGGCTCGCTCCAAGTGCTGCGCCCACCCGGCGTGGGTCCACAGGCTGCTCCGACCACACTGCTGCCTCGGTCCTCCGCGGCCAGGCTAATGTAGGCGCCAAGGCCCCCACCCCCACCCCCTGACACCCCCGGGGATGTTTACAGTAATGAATTCGCTGGATCGCCCCCGCCGCTCCCGCGCTCCTCCTCTCCCTCAGTCCCTCTCGCTCTGGCGCGCTCCCCTCCTCAAGCCCTCTTTCTCTCCCTCCCTCCCTCACTCCCTCCCTCTCGGAGTCCCTCCCACATTTCTGGTTTAAAGAATGCTCGGGAGGCGCGGCTGCAACCCAAAGCTTTCCAAGAGGCAAAGTCAGTCTCGGCTTTTAACCCTGTCGTTCCTGAAGACTTGCCGAGCTCAGAGCTCCTACACCACGATGCCGCCCAGGCCGTGACTTTTCCTTTCCACCCTGTACCGCCCCAACTCCCAACTCCTAGGGAGAACACCACCATCCAAGCACCGAAAGTCGACTTTTCCCCTGCCCACCCGATGTTGTTCTTGCCAGTTAGAGGGCCTGTTATTTAGACACTGAAAAATGATCGAAACCTAAGATTAGAGGGTAAAAATATAACGTCTCTCAACCAAGATGGCGTTATTGTAAATGCAGGCAACCGGGGTGAGTGCCCCCCCCCACCGCCCAGCACCCCTTCCCTGATGCCAGAGCTTTAAATGAACGGTAACTGGGGAAATAACCCGAAGTTTAAAGTTGCATTATGTTAAACACTGCATTTTCTCCCTTCATCGTGGCCGCTGGAATAAGCAAGGTTCACTTTCCCCAAAGATGACAGCAGACGCCCAAATCCAGATTCAGATTTAGGAAATAGGCTTGACAGATAAAGTCTCATTTGTATACGGGTGATGTTTCCACTTTGCAATCTCTTTGCAAAGGATAGAGTAGCATAAGAAAACCAGATGCGTCTCTCCCATAAAAAAAAAAAAAATAACAAACAAAAAAAAAAGTACTGGTTTTCGCTCCTGGTTTCATTGCTGCTCCTCCGGCCTCCAGTAAATTACTGTCATGTTTTAACAAGTCTTAGAGAGAGGCTGAATCTGAACAGAAGAGGGAGAACGAGCTCGCGCCTTGCGCTGGGCTACGCTTGAGACGCGCCGTCGGTGGGGCCAAGGAAGCAGAAGAGCGCGAGATTAAAAGTAGCTCAGGACCGACTCTCTAGGGATTCGCTGGGCTTTAGCGACTGAGGCTTAGAGCAGGGGCGGTGCCCACCATTGGCTCAGCTCCGGATGATTTCCGGACGCTCCCCAGCCGCGACCGCTTTTGCCATTCTCGGTTCAAAGCCTGAATCGCTTGGCACCACTTCCTCAATTGTTTTTATTTCCTTCGCATCCCTGTTGTGTCTACCGCCTTCACGTTTTTGAGCGCCTAAATCGTGTTAAGGAGACTTGGAGAAACGCCCAATTTGCCTCCCAAACACAAACCACGCACGGATCCACCCAGACGCACGCCTAGACGCACGCTGGCACACGCGTTCACACGCGCGCACACACACACACGACCCGAGTTCATGTGCGTGGGTCGCAGTTCCTGTTGCGCTATGCAAAGATGATTAGGAAAATGCTTTCACTTATAGGTACTTTGCTGCTCTTCTCCCCTAATTAGCATGTGACTAATAAATGCGCAAAGGAGGAGGGGGCAGGGCTGGGAGTTAATCGCACCGGGACTGTGAGTGCCATCTTGCTGGGAGGCTCCGGGAGCAGAGCGCCAGCGACCACAGCAGTGGTGGCCTCCGTGTCCACCATCAGCTGCCTCCAGCTAAACACCACGCGCTCCAGGAGTTTCCCCAGCATCCAGTAGGGGTCCAGCCCGTCCCACTCACCCTCTCCCCCAACCCCTGGCTTCCTTTCCCTGGTTAGTGTCCCGACCTCAACTGACAACCTTGATCTTGAGGCCGATGGTAAATGAGAAGTGACCGCGCCAGCGCTGAAAGCGGCGGGAGCGAGCCCCGGACTGGTCAGCGCGGCGGAGGGATCTTTCCAGGCCATTTCGAGCCCTCGCGGGAGCGCGGTGGCCGTTGGAGGGGCTCTTCTCCAGCCCTCTTTACTGACTTATCCCCGCACTTAAAGCCACGGGTTGGGGCGGAGGCGGCTGCCCGCCCTTTCCCGCGTCCCACGCACGCGGCGCAGGAAAAGCAGCCCCAACTTCAGTTCCGAGTACTCCCGCGCCTCCATCGCCCCCACTGGCGCGCAGGGAAGACGCGCTCGCTGAATTCAGTGCCTGACCACCGAGGACCAGCGAGACTGAGGGGGACTCGGTGTGGGGGAAAGCAACCCAGTCCCTCACCTCCGCGGGGAACGAACTGGCATTGTCCTCATTTTAATCACTAACCAATCCCGCTTGCGGACGAGGGCTGAGCTGGTGACTTTAGACGCGACCACTCGGTAACAGGGCTAATGACATTAACAGCAGATGGAGAGAGCGTGGGGGTGGGAAAATGGGGGGCGCTACTCTGAGAAGTTAACAGATTCATTCTGGGAAGTGAGAGGCTGGAAGCCAGCAAGGTTGGAGGCTCCAGAACCCCTAATTTTAGGATCCACACCCCCAGCAGAGTAGCAAATTTGGCCTTCACCCGGAGTTCAACTCCAAAAATCCCTAGAGGAGGTGGATTCGACCTACGAATAGATCTTCGTCAAGTCCAGGGATTGCTAAACCGCCTGTTCTCTCTCGTGATAAAAGATAAAGCTTAAACCACCCGCCTGATTGACAACCCTTTTACCCCCACCAAGAGAGCGCGTGGGGCCCGCGTAGCGGCAGCTCGTGCGGCTACAGGAAACTCCCCCTGGCACCTCAGTCCCTTTACCTGGAGGCCGCGTCTCCACCAAGCGTGCTCATCCGAATCCGACGGGGTCCGGAAGGTGGAAAGGGAAGAACCTGGCGCGGCAGCTGCGGAGCTCCCGGGGCATGGTATTGTCTTAGGGGTCGCTGCCAAGGTCCCTCCTGCCCATCGTTGAGAACTGCCAACCTGGTCCGGAGCTGGGTGGACACGGCGGTGGGCGCCTGGCTGCTGCTGGACTCCCGAAACCGAGTCAGAGACGCACCCCGGGCGGGAGCAGCGCTGCGTCGGGGCGCCGAGGTGGAAGCCTCTGCTGTTAGTGCGGAGCGCTCTCTCCTCCGCGGCGACAATGGGGTTCGCCAAACTCGCAAGTGACGGCGACAGGTTTTGAACGTACTACTAACTACTAGGTACCCAGCCCGCGACAGAGAGCCGCTTTTCCCCTCCCCGCTTCCCTCCTACTGGGGAGGGAACTCATTTAACCCTGTGTGCGCTCTGCTCTCCCTGGAGAAGCTGGAATCGACTAGGAAACCGCAGGCGGCGGCTCCCGGGGCCAGAGCTTTGTTCACGTGCGTTTCCAGTGGGCGTGTTGCTGTCTGGGCCACTCGCGTGGCAGGACGCCAGTGGCAGGCTTCCAGCGCCGGGCTCCCGCAGCCAAGGAGCCCTAGCGTTTCATCCGGACCAGACCCGGCCCTCGGAATCTATTTTTTGCCTCCAGTTACCGGATTTATTGAAGTTGCCAGTGAAGTTGGGTTTGACTCCTTTATTTCTGCCCCCTCCCCGCCCCCGGTATGATTTCCTTTCCTAGCGCTACTTTGAAGATGTGGGACTCTCGGCTCATACTAACTCCAGTTTTTAACTGGTTTTGCGTGTGCGAGACGGATTGTGGCGGGCACCCACCACGCCTCATTTAAATGAAACCGCAAGGAATACTCCCACCCACCCCAGCGCCTACAAAAGTCGAATGACCACACATTGAAATGAGACTAGGACACCGGAAGACGGAGTGGGTGGGGGTGTTGGGTGTTGAGAATCTGGAAAGCAAGAGGCGAGTTGAAAGGGGGAGGAGGGGGAGAAGGGGAGGTGTCCGGAGGGAGGGGAGGAGGAAGAGAACGTTTTCTTGCTTTAGAATAGAATAAGCAGGAATAACACACACACACAAGAACGACGGGATGACAAGGCAGAAAAATATATCTGAATCCCAGCTCTGAGAGCAGCAGTTCAGCTTTTAGCGCCTAGGTTATATATTGGTAATATTGCCCCAGCTTCTTTCGAAGTGGTAAAAAAGAGAGAGACTATAATTGCTTCCGCCTTGGCCACCCAGGTGCTTTGCATTTTGTAAACAACTTCTCTGGACTCCTGAGTAGTTAACTGGAGTTGGAAGCGAATTATGCGGTGGCTGCGGAATGGAAGGTTCGACAAGAGAAAATTCTCACAGCGCGTCTGCTGTCGCCCTCACATCCCAGTGAGCCAGAAATCGCCCCGAGCGCAGACCGACGTCCTTATTGTGTTCCTTCTCTCTCTGTCTCCATTCCGGGCGAAAGCCGTGGGTTTAAACAGCGTTCAGAGAGTAACAGGTGGATCCCGCAGAAACTGAGTGATCTTTGAAAGAGATCCGGTCTTTTGCTACCGGATAGTTGTAGTATCTCTCTGCTCCATTCCCCAGCCACTGCGATCAGTGATCACCTTTCCAAACGCCTCCCAGAGCGCGGCAGCCCGCAGAGGCAGCAGGAACGCGGAGCAGAATTCCGCTGTAAATCCGTCTGGTTTGCCAAGGTGGCAGTAGAGCATAGGGAGAACTCCGCGTGCAGAAACCGGGAGGATCACATTTTAGGAGAAATACTCCTCTACGCTGCCGGCTTTTAAACGTCCATCTTCGTGTGTGGAAGTGCTCTTAAGCATCCACAGAGGTGCTACCTTTGCAACCTTGGGCCGAGACAATATAATTATTTCATCTTTAAGAATGTATGTTTATTTAAACCAGAAAGAAAAAGAAAAAAATCGTGTGGTTCCACGCATAGCAGGAGCATAAAGGGCGGGGTGGGGGTGGGGAATAATAATAATAATAATGAACAACTATATACGAGAGACATTTTATGTGGGATGGAATGGGGAATGGGATCAAATATGGGGTGGGGGTGTGCACGGGTCTATGGTGATAGCACAGGGGTGATCTGGTGATAGCGAAGCCCAGGGGATTACAACTGAGATGGAAAAAGGCACAAAATGTTGTAAAAATAAACTATTATATATAAAAAAGATTATTAAAAAAAGAACATATGCTTATTTAAAGACAAAATAGAAGCCTGTGCCGGTTTTATTCTGATTTGTGTTCCCAGAAAATGAAGGAGGCTGAAGAAGGGAGAGGGGAGGTTGCAGATGTCCAGAATTTGTCCTGATACTATTGCTGTTTTAACATTATAAGAAAATAGTGTCATATGGAGTGGTCCCCCACTAAAGGCTACTGACACCATCATTCTAACCACGCGTTGAGTATGGAAAATGAGTACATTAAATGCACAGACAGCATCACTTTAACAAATGTATTATCTGCATAAGCTAACACCCAGATTCAGAAACATTGATGGAGGCTACAGGGAGCAAAAAATAGGAAAAGTGGCTGAGGGGTCCCTAGGTGTAAGAATTTTGCATATAAACAACTGTGATAATTGGGTTACTCTATTTTTATTGAGAAGTTCACTGATACTCTAAGTAGCAAAGAAATTAAAAAAAAAAACCTGTAAGCATAAAATGCGGGCTCATTGGTTTTTCTTAGAACTGCAGTTTGCAGTGGGGTGGTTCTAGCCTTTGAAATCTCACTGCCATCTCAAAGCCTTTAGTCTCCCTCTCTGTGTTTCTTGTGCCACTCCCCAACTCCAAATGTCCATACCCCTTGAAATGTCTTTGTAATACTTAGGGAAAGTAAAAATAACACAGGATTTATATTCGCAAGTTTGTGGTTGAAACCCCAGAGAACTAAAATGTTTGATTTGAGGTTAATTTCAGTTGCAGACCACTCTGGTCTCATGTATAAGATGTCCATGTGAATGCCTGTTCTATTAGTCTCACAATATTGTCACATCCTCAGTCAGTGTAGAAAAAGTGCTTTAGAAATTTGTTGCTACCATTTAGCCTATCATCACATTAAGCAGTGCCAGCCTTCAAAACCCAGGAAAATTATACTAATCTAACGCCCTGGTCAGTTTCCTCTCGTTATCATCCTGCGATATACTGGAACATTTCTTGAAACTAAGAAACCAGTTCTGCTCACTAACTAAGCTGCAGTCTTGACTCCTGTTTCATCAGCTTCCCCACTGATGTCCTCTTCTGTTTCAGGACCCATGTAGGGTCACATGTAGGATGCCGTGTTGCTATTCATCTGTTGCCTGTGCTCTCTAACAGTTCTCAGAAGTTCTTGTTTTCCATGGCCCAGGAGAGTTAAGAGGCAGTGGTCAGTTCATGGAATATCTCTCCACTTTGACCTGTTTGATATTTTCTCACGGTTAGTCCCTAATTAGGAGCTTGGGGAACGAAACTATGGAGGTGGGAGCCGATCTCAACACATCACCACAGGAAGTATATGGATCCGCATGCCGGCCCTCCACCAGCACCACCCCGCAAGGTATCATGTGCTGGGATTCATGTCAGATCGATGCTCTGGTCTTTGGAAGTGAGTTACTGAGTTCAGGTAGCTCTCAGGATTTAGAACTTCAAAATGAGCAAGGTAAGGGGCCTCCCTGGTAGTGCAAAAGATTAAGTCTCAGCATTATGAAGCTGTCACCAGGCACTATAGCACGAATTTGACCCAGAGCCCCAGGAGTTAACCCACATGGTACATCAGACCTCTCCCACTGTTCTCTTCAGCAGTGTATTTCAGTCAATCTGCCTGTTTTGTGATCCAGTCTGTGTCAGGAGAGTCCTCTCACCCCCTGTACTTCTGGTCTGTACCCCAGTTCTTGTCTGCATAAATAAATAAATCTTCAAAAAGAAATACTCCACATTTTATGATCTCCTAACCTAATCACTGTCCAAATACTGATGACTGTTTTCTGACTGTCCCTTTTCCTTTACAATTCTCATTGCAACATCCATTGGTTCAAAACTCTTAACTTCTCCCACAAAATGATGGCAGCCATGACCACGTAGCCCTTCCCATTTTCATGGGTTTTTGCCAATCTGGTATTCATTTAATTCTCCATGGAAGTAGCATTAGCTATCCCTACATTTGACTGTTGTCTAGATCTAAATTCTCAAAGAATTGAATTGCTTTTTCTATTGTATTCCTTAGATAGATGCCCAAAACATGATAATTGACTTTATGAATACATTCTCTGGCAGGTAGAGAGACACACAGCCTTACTTCTGCGATTAAGTAAGCCAGGAAATCCATGAGCAGCATCCATGGTGGATGCATCCATGGTGGAGGCGTGGCTGTTAATGTCTCTTGTGTATATAAAATACTCTATGACACCCCTTTTAAGAGTGTGACTGAATTCATGGGAATCTGTGACACTGAAATGTGTGTGGATTTGTAAATACCCTTTTACAGTAAATGGCTCATTCATTCGCAAACAAACATTTGTAGAAAATGTACATGTAGCAGGTCTTTGATTGATAGGCTCAGATCACATCCTGTCAAATCTCTCAGCTAGAGGCATAGAACTTTACACTCACTAGGTACAGACCTTGAGTTTAGGTATATACAAAGTACTTCAGCACCCTAAGACATTCTCTGTGAATGGAAGAGCTTATCTAAGAGATAACGAATTTCTTTTACTGATATTACAGGGGCTTTGTGGTATTGCTTTTATGCCCAATTTTCTGCAGACAGCATTTTCAGGCACCAATTGGAATCTCCTGTCTGATGGAAACTGCTTGCACCCCAAACTAGATAATCAGTGTGGAAGTAGTTACATGACTATCCATGCCTCAAAACTTGCTTTCTTTGTCTTCCATGTGAGCTACAATTATGCATGAACCGAAAGGTATAAACTAACAAGAAACAAAAGCACATTAAAGCACCGAGATTTCCTTGTACACTAACCTACCATTTGTTAAGTAGTGTCTTTCTGTTCCAAAGGGAAGCTGGCAGGAATTTGAAGCAAACATTTTCCTATAGCCCCGGAAAAGAATAAGTGAGAGAAATGACTTTTTAGGAAGGATGTTGGTGATCTAAAAGTGTGAGCTGTTTTGTGAAGAGATGAGAAAGTTTTACCTTGGGACTGATTAATAGTGGATGCCCTCATTGTAGAGAATGTGACTGGGTCTTTTATACCAGACTGTGGAGGGGAAGGTGTTTAATCCAAGAAAACATACTTAACTGAGTACATCATAAGACTCTGAATTAAATTATATATGTGTGTGTACATGTAACTTCCCACTACCACAAACACACATACACACACACACACATGCACTTTCCATTGTCTCTTGACGTACGAGAACAAAAAAATAAAGTTGCTTTCTTTAGAAAGTCTGAGAGTTTGAGTTTGACTCTTGTTACAGGAACAAATATTGTATCTACTACATTTTGACTAGTTACAAGAGTCCTAAACTTGAACTTGGAATATGGTCGCTCAAATTTCCACTATTTTATCACAAAAATCAGTTAACTGCACAAAATCTGTTTGCCTTTCATTCAAAAGAAAGAAAGAAAGAAAGAAAGCCAAAAAACTACTTAAAGGGTAGATACAAAGAGTGAGATGAGGTATTTCCCACTGTAGAATAAAAATAGATCATTATATACTGTATATCATTGTTTACATATTTTACTACCTTACATAACAAAATGGAATGAGATACATAATTCAATCTCTATTACCCTCAGCCAGGAGGCTCTGCTGATGTTGCTTTTGTTTTTTGGTGCCTTGATTTTACATAATACCTCAGAAGAGCTAACCTATTTAGTTTTTTCTTAAAGATTTATTTATTTATGCATACAGAACTAGGGTACAGGCCAGAGATGGGGAGTGAGAGCACTCACCAGAGACAGAGTGGGGAGCAGAACAGGCAGATTGACTAAGATACACTGCTGAAGAGAGCAGGAGGGTCCCAGGAGAGGACTGCTGTGTCATGTGTCACCTTCCTGGTCAGGGATCTAACTCATGCTGAAGCAGCTAGCTTCTGTGCCTAGCTTCATAGTGCTGGTTTTAACCTCCTGAGCCACCAAGTTTTTACAGAGTTACTCTTCACAGTTATTCTTCACAGTTACTCATCAGATTCCATTCTGCTATGGAGTTTTGAAATTCAAAAGAAATAAATTCACAAACTAGGAAATTCTTCATTTGTTTTTCATATTGTATCATTAAAAAAATCATATAAATTGCTATTGGCCAATTTTTGTTCACAGTTCCGTGTATAGCTAATAGAATAGCAAAAGTTTTTCAAGTGATTCTCCTATTTTGATTTTTATCTCATTGTTGAATTATTTTAATGTTTGAGTTTTCTGGATTTGCTGATCTCATTTGCTTACTCGGTTAGAACAGCATGGATTTCTCATTTTCCTCTTATCTACTTGAAACAATCTTGGCAAATCAAACTAAAAGAAAAACTTGATCATAACAATTGTAAAATGATAGGTCCTCACAGATAGTGTCTCTGCTCTTCTGTCTCAACTTGTCATTATGTTCACTATTTTACAAATAGTCTAGAGAGGCTTTTACCATGGGTGTGAGTTAATCAGCATTTGATTTTTTAGTACAGAGGCAAGAATTACATTTTCTTTTGTAAGAACTGAAGGGCTGCTATGGATCATGTTCCATTTCATAGGCTGACAAAGGTCATGGACCGCTTTTCCCTGAAGAAGTCATTAAGACCTTGAATTTGAAAGTCCTTCCCATTTCCCTTCACATTTTGAAGAGATGCCCAGTGAACCTCAAATACTGTTAATCCACAGAAAGAACCAAATCGTTCCATTCTTGGATTATGTACTTATTTATTTACTTTATTTCTAAGCATGCCACTGCATTTTCATATTTTTATAGTGGGGTTTCCTTTCAATTTCATGCTGTATAAATGTTGTAGTGTTAGATCATTAAGTGTAGCAGAGACAAGAATATGGATTGTTGATCAAGTTGGTAGAAAGTCAAGCATTTGACATTAAAAGTGCCTCCATTTATAAATCCTTTATCTCTCCCAGCATTACTCAAGGAATTATTTTATCAAAAGCTCCCCATGCTACATCCATGTACCAGAGGTCATAGAGCCAATGATAATCCCAATAGTGTGTGTTGGTCTCAGCAGCCTCCCCAGAGTTCAGCTTAGTACATATTTCACCCTCTCATCTGCTGCAAATTTTGTTTTTCATCACTATGGAGAGAACCCAAGATATTTAATTTTTTTTCTAAATACCAGATTCTTTTATTCCTCACATGTCTGACCTGGGCAGAAGCTTTGCAAAAACCACAATGAGATTTCACCATTCACTCACTAGAACGGCTATCACCAAGAAGACAATAGATGGTGTTGATGAGAAAATAGAGAAATGGAAACCCTTATACACACACTGATGATGTGACACTGAAATAGTATGGCTATTTGATAAACACTTTCGTGTGAAAGTTACTTAAAATGTTATACATAAATCTGACTTATGGCCGGCCCAATAATTCCACAATTAGGTATATCTACCCAGGAAAGATATAAACTCATGTCCTCATGAACCCTTCCACACAAATGTTCTTAGCAGCATTTTCATAATAGCCCCAAACTGAAAACCACCTCAGTGTCCATCAGCTGGTGAGCAGACAGACAGGATGGGCATAGCCACACGATAGAAGACCATTTGGCAATAAAGAGGAGTGATCTATGGGTCCGTAATAAAACATGAATAAACCCCAAAGCATTTTGCTAAATGAAAGAAACCAGACACAAGGGATCCTACATTGTATGATTGAATATATACAAATGCCCTGAAAAGGGAAAGTTTTTAAGTAGTTGCCAGGGACAAGAGAACTGGAGCAGTGAGTAGAAATGGGGATTGGGGATTTATTCATAGTAAACGTACATGAAGGGTCCCATTGTAGTTATGAAAATATGCTCACATTGATTCCTTGTGACAGAGGCATAACTTGGTATACTTACTAAAATTTTTTTTAATTATACTCTCAAAAATTGAATTATATTAAATGTAACCTGTGCTTAAATAATTTTTTTGAAGCCTAAGAATGTCAATAGCAGCATCTATAAATATTTAACCTTGGTAAAAGTAGTGTTACATATCATCTTACATCACCGATAAATAGAACTTGAGTTACTTTAGAGTGATAAATAATATGAATATTAGAAAGAGTTTAACAAAAATTCAAGTCTAAACAATTATTACTGTGGTTTTTGGCTTCTTCAGTTGTAGTCTCATCAAATCAACCCATGTGATCCAAATAACTCAAAAGTAAAATGAACAAAACACAGAGTGACATATTCTTTCCATTCTAGTGTATTTTAAAAAAAGGAAAAAAATTAAATTTTTTAAAAGTCTATGAATCAACCCAGACAGAAAAATAAATTTGTTCTCTGTGATAAATTCTCTGTTTACCAGATTCCTTTGCCAAAGGATTTTTAAAAATATATTAAAAACCCATGGTATAGTTATTTAGTATGGATTAAGGAAATATATCATTGTATTGATAAACCTATTTTTTTGTAATGAAATTATAAATTACTTTAACATACTATTTGAACTGTCTAGGTCCTTCAGATATTCATCAATTAAGAATTTTCTTTTGACTTTGTCCTGTTAGAGCAATAATATCACTTTGTAAGGTTTTCAAATTTTTCTCTTTTCTTGCAAAACAAGAAAGCATTAAGACAGATGGGTGAAGAAGAACGTCAGACAGTATCAGTTGCCAAAGGAAAAAAATAAAGACAACATCTTGTCGATCAAGAAGTTGAGATCAAGAGTCTTTCTTTTCTCCAACGATGACAGCTCCGGAGCTGTGAGCAGTCAGAAAACAGAAAACAAATAAGCAAAACCACCGAAGGTGCTTCTGTTCGGTTTCCCCCATAATGTCTGGAACAGATAAATATGTCACTTTATGAGGTGAATTATCTGTAAAAAAAAAAAAAATTAACTAAGCAGACGAAGAAAAAAGAAGAAAGAAGAAAAGGCATGTCTCTTACCTTGGGGTGAACTGTCCTCATGCTTTTCTGGATGATTCTGATGAAAACATCCAGGAAGCATAATCCATATTTATCTTCAAGGACATAGGAGAAAGCAAAGTACAGATGGACAGCCCTCACTGGAGAAGCCTAGATGCAACTGATGTAGCTGTTCTCAGTTGAGAATAGGCCCTGCTTGATTTTGTGTGTTCATTTTTCTCCACCAGGAGCTTGCCCACCAGATGTGGTAAAAATGAGCTTGTGTTCTTTTTAATGGCCTCTTTGCAGTCAGGAAGGCCTTCCTTCTAGGCCTCAGGAAACTGTTGATAGAAGGAAGGAGGTTAGAGCTGTGACTAGAACAACTGGTCCTGTGAGTCATCCATCATCCATTCATGAAGGTGCCCAGGATGGAGGACCGATGACGGTGATGGCGAGTGCGTTTAATGAGAGATGAGCTTTGAATGGACAGATAAAAACAATTCTGAAGGTGTTTGCAATCAATTTCTTGAATTGATGCAATGACAAATATTTTATCATGGACATAAATCACATTCTTTTCATTTTCCAAATTACTCCCAAGCTTTAGGAAAAGAGTGGAGACTAGAAGATACCAAGGAAACTTGGTAATTGGCCCAGCAATTTGCCGATGCCTTCCAGTATGTGTTTTAAGTGTAAGAGCATGTTGCAGATTATTTGGACTAGAATCAGGCTGATTCCTGCTATCAAATATGTTCCCCACTAGCTGGGTAGTTAGGAAAGTCATTTAAATTTCTCAGACCCCAGATGTCTCATCTGTCACAGGTGATAATAATTTCTGGCAAACTTGCTTCATATCTTTTCGCAAGCATGTGAGAAAGTGATCAATGTACAAGTATTTAAGCGAAAAGTATTTCCGAAAAGCAAAGGTGTCACTCCTGATTAAAAATGAGGATGTCTCCTCTTTAACCCCTTAGTTTGCTTGAGGATGAAAGCCAGGGTCACTCCTCTAGGAAATGATCATGTTCTGGTTTACATTTCTTATGTGCTGAGGGTGATAAAGGGCTGATCTTTAGAAGTGACAAGTACAAAGTCTTATGCTTGGGTTAGAGTTTGGAGAGTCTCATTAATCATGTTCCTTGTGTTATAGGTTCTGTAAACATTGCAAAAGCAGAAAGCACAGGCCTTCCCTTAGTGACATCCTTCCAACCTAACTCCAGGAAGCCTTTGAGATTTCCTTAAGCGACTGGATTTCATTTCAGTCATTAGTAAACCCTGCCTAGTGGGTGACTATGAACCCCACCAGGCAGGAGTAAGGGGATATGTATTCAAACAGTACAAACAAGGCTTACCCCAGTCACATAACCATTAAGAGCAGTAGGTGGGCTTTCCTTTCTCAGGATAACTCAAGCCATTTATGTGAATCACATAATATTCCACACTTTTAATTGTTTTACCTGCTTTTGGAAACAAATGCCATAAAGTTATTAGGAAAGAAAAAAAAAAAACTGACAGTCCTTCCTATGGTTGTTTTAGGTGAAATTAAAAGGCACAAGCTTTGGCTAACAGGTTTAAAAATTTTATTAGCGAAATCTTTTTATGAATGAATGAGCTACTCTGAGACCCCTGAACAACTGACTAATTTAGGGGCTATGGATCAGAGGGTTGCCACATGAAGTGTAGAGTGGGCATTGGCATGTGTGGTCTAGACTGAGCATCCTCTGCTCAGAGATCTACCTTGAGTTTTGGTTACATTTAATTTTCAAGATATCAAAAATATCATGGTTTGTAAATATTTATTTTATTAACATTTTGTTCCTGGAAATGTTTAAAGGTAGCTCCCAATGGAATGTGGAATGTGGTCTTTTTTTTTATCTATGATAGTAAAATCCCAACAAATTGTTCAAAAAACCATCTGGGGCTTTCCTGGAGGTTAGGGGTTAAGTCTCAGCACTATGAAGCTATCAACAGCCACTATAGCAAGAGATTGATTCCCCAGCTGACAGCTGACCCACATGGCACAGCAGAACCTCTCCTGTCTCACCTCCTGCTCCTCTCAGCAATGAGTTTCAGTCAGTCTGTCTATTCTGCTCCCGACTCTGTCTCTGGTGAATCCTCTCACCCCTTGCATCTCTGGCCTACACTCGAGCTCTTGCATGAATAAAAAAAAAAAAAAAAATCTTAAAAAAAAAATCTATGTGGGTGAAACTTGTATAGAAACATATATATATATATATATATATATAAGTACTTTTCATTTTATAATTTAATGTAAGTAGAATATAGCAAGTCTCAATACCCACATTGCTCGAGGAGGTCCAGACCCAGCAAACTGAATAAAAGCATTAAATTCTATTCTGTTTCTGACTTTTGAAGTCCTCCATTCATTTATCCCTAGGAGAAGGAATGGCTATTGTAGTGAGACAGTGGTCTAATAAGGCAAATGTTGGAGTTTCTCCAACAAGCAAGCAATCGTCCTTTGTACAAGAGATATGAAAAACTTTCACAAGTCTCAGAATAGGATGGCATTAATACTTGGGGCAAGATATTATGGAGGAATCTGAGACAACCATAATCACCTCAGTCTAAAATACTCAAGATATTGGATATGACAGACAAGGGATCACAATCAATATAATGTTTCTGCAAAATAAAACATCTATTTTCTTCACTTTCGGCAGTGACTTCATTCTGACTCATTGGTGATCTGTCGTTCTATCTCTTTCATGCTAATATTTTTCACTTATAAAACAGTTAAATTCAAGCACAGTTACTAAGAATAAAAATCAAAATGTAATTTAAATAATTGCAGTAGATATATTAGAATCATTATCCTAAATAATATGGATGTCATGAGGTCATTATGCTTATGGAAACAGCACGGAATTGCTTAGAGATTATTGCACCATCGTCCATACGATATGTCTGGGGTCCTGTCCTCTTTGCTCATTGCTCTAGCTTATAGCTTAGTCACATTTAGCTAATTGCTCATCAGAAATCCATGTGCTTTGTACCATGTATGGCTCTTGTCTACCTCTTTCTAAATTTATTTTGTTCTCTCTGTAGTTTTACAAACTAAACTTCTATGATGGACTTTTTTTGTGTGTGTGCATGATCTCCATGCTTTATTTTTTATGTTACTGAATACTTCTGAGCTCCTGCTATGTTCAGCCGTTTTACTTAATGGAGGTAAATGTGACAGCAAGAATACTGCTATGAAGTAGTTTATTGCAGAGGACTAAAGCAAATAAATGAAATTATAGTGCAACGGTATTAAACACTAAGTTAGAAACATAAAGTTCTAGGAAGGCACATAGAAGAGGACCTCCCTCCATTTTTTGGAATTGAGTCTTTTCTGGCAGGGTATGGAATATTGCAGAGATTTAAACTTGTTCACTTTGCTTGAAATGTCTGTTGTTGATAAGGGCTGAAAGAGCAGTGACAGAGCTATAAATTTTGTTTAGAATATTGAGATTTTGAATGAAATGGGGAGTCATTTAAGGGTTTAAAATAAGAGAGTGAAAAGATCCAATTTGTGCTTTTGTTACGCTGTAGCAGACAATATGTAAACAAATGAATCTAGGTATGCTGCAATAAAACTTTATTTACAAAACAACACAGCTTATGAGAATTGACCCTTGACCACAGAGAGCTGCTGATGAAGTAAAATCGCAGGAGTTTGGTCTCCAGCCAAGAGACCAAGAGATAGCGAAAGGTCACATTTCTGGCTTAGTGTGTAAGAAATAACTAGCAGTGAATGAGCCTGCATCTGGTGAAGGCACTGATACAAAGAGACCATAATTCGTTAGGAAGATTGTATTTGAACACCACTGAGCTCTAAGAATAAAAAGTGCTAGATCCAGGGAAAGTATGACCACAGTCATGTGTAATATTTTGAAATGCTTAACAAAGAGTCACACATAAGCTGCAGAGAGCGGGGGTAAATATGGAAACATTTAAAGAAAGGATGTGACTCACAGGAAGAGAGCCAATCTGAAAATTCTGAGAAACATAGGGAGGAGACCAGGAGAAATCCAGAGTGAAATGAAATAGCTGTTTGGGGAGCAGATGGTGCGATATCTCATTCTTATGAGATAAGATGAGTAAAGAATCTACCTTTTGTCCTTTAAAAAAATTGCATTATACTTTATATTCCACTGCCTTTGGGGAATGGTTTTATCTGTCATTTTTTATTGCAGTTTGGAATTTTACTCTCTTTCCTTATAATGTCACTGTTGTCACGTACAGACATAGTGGTTCTCATGCCATTATTTTTTTTCCCTTTTTATCTCCATGATTGTGTACAGCCGTCATATTCTATAGATGAACATGAAGTTAAGGAGCTTTCACCATAATGTGATTCTAAAATGTTCTGACAACTCCTAATTACTAGTTTCTGCAAGACATTTGGGAAATATTATATATTATGAGGCAAAGAAATCCCCTCTCCCCTCCATTTTGGCACACTTCTTAAGGGCTATCACTCTTAGACCATCAATGGAGAAGATGGAGTTTTTAAATTCTTGGCAAATATAATTTGGCACTTCAGTCTTTCATTGATATCAGCATCCGAATTCCAGATGCTCCGCCTGTCCCAGTCTCCCTGGCCACTCCGCCAGACCCCATTCCCTGAAAACTTGATGTCAGTGTCTTAGTTTCAGTGTCTAGGAACTTTTGGCATGGAAACACTACCAAAGAATGAAACATTTCCTTTTTATGTACATTGAATCATGTCGATGTGTTTTTGATCTTGAGAACCCCTTCCAGAACTGTCTAAATGCCACTAATTTAAAGGAGGGCACTGATACAAATGTCAAAACCCAATAACAGCAGGGTTGATGCCATCCGATTCCAACATGACAAACTCTGAGTATGTCCAGATGGATGTGGATAAGGTTTCACTTAACTTGCCTGGAAAAAAAACAAACAAACAAAAAAAAATGGAGCATATAACTGCAAGCTGTTTATTTAGAGCCCATTCATACACACACACACACACACACACACACACACACACACACACATATACTGTCCCCAGAAAGGAGAAAAACCTATTACAGAAAGTAAAGTAAAATGCACAGATTCTCTATGCTCCAAAAAGCAGATTCAAACACTATTTTTTTTTTTTTATTTTTTCGTCATCTTGAAAAGATGCCCCTAGTTATACTATGTGTCATGTGGAAGCAAGTATACATTTTTGGGCTTCTTCTTCTTCTTCTTTTTTTAATAACATTTTCATTTGAATGACAAAGGACACACATTTAAAAAGAAAAAGTCAGGAAAAGTACTATATTTCTACCGAGTATAAGTTAAAATAAGGCTGGGTCTACCCAGATTTGACTCCAAGTTTCCTTGAATGTGATTCACTGCATTCAGAATATAAAGGATATTTCTATACTGTCAAATCTAAAATATAGCTTTAAAGAATATCATATATGCCCATTTGAAAAAAATCTAAAGATTCATCTATAATATTGTTTTATTGTCTTAAGTTGTGCTAATATATCCATTATTCTGACTAAATAATGGGGGTTAATATAGCTTAATCCTAATTTAATTTTCTCTGATCTAAGTGTCTGCAGAGAGCTGGCAAATTACCATTTCTCTTTATTAGGTTCATTAAAACCACTGAAAGGTGATATTTACAAGTAGTTGTAAAAAACTTACAGCTTTGGCTGAAATAAACCCAGAGTAGGTGATCAAGATTGTAACTCTTCAAAATTTCATAGCCAGGGTTCATAGAATACATCTTAGATAACTCAAAATGCAAAATCAATGTTAACATTTTTTTTTTAAATTCTATCTCAGGAAGTACCAAAGTCAATGGTGAATATTCAGAGATTCATTATGCAAGATATGCTTATTAAGATTTTATTTATTTATGCATACAAGAACTGGGGTAGGGCCCAGAGGGACAGAGCAGGAGGGGAGCAGTGGGGAGACAGGAGAGGTCTGTTGTGCCCTGTGGGTCACCTTGTTGGCCAGGATCGAACTTGTTCTGCAGTGGCTGTGATAGCTTAAGAGTGTTGAGAATTAACCACTTGTACCACCAGGGAGACCTCAGAAGTTAGAATTTTTAATGAACCAAGCATTACTTGGTCAGTGTCAATTTTTTAAATTATACCAACCTATGAGTGGAAACACATTACTAGAAGTCTCTAAACTTGTTGCCTAAAAATCATCAGATATTATATTTTTACATGAGATAGTCTAGGTAAAAGAAGTGCATGAGTCTCAAACTTTGCATGGCTTGAACTTAGATTGTATGCTCTAGTATTAGCTGAGGGGTACTCAGAGAGCCCCAAGCTCACAAAGTCTAAATTCTTCACAAAGTCTAATTCTTCTATCTACCACATAATGACTAAGCCTATTCTTAGGGTGAAAGAACTTTAACAGAATGATTGTGCATAGAGAGAAGAGAATGTAGGATAAGAGTTTCCCAGTGTAACACCCAAAGTTACCCATACTCTCATGAATAAATGCACTGTCAAACAGGCTTGCCCCAAAGTGGGGCCACTGGGGCCCCAAAACTTGCCAGAAGCCTAAGGCATTTTCTTACAGAAAACCGTAGGAAAGGGACAGAAGGGGTCAAGGAAATCGGGGATGAAGTGTGCAAAATCAAAGTACAAATCAAGCTAATAGCTGCCCTTATCAGCATCCCAGTGAGTCTCTTAGCCATGTCTCTTCCAAATGTCTCTACTATCTTAACTCCACGCAACTCTTTGATGCTCCTCAAGTCCCTAGTGCAAGTCCAGAACTGAGAAGCCAGTAGGACTTCTTTATATGTCTCTCTGCTCCACGTGCCTCCTACAAGTCTTTCTCTAGCTTCCCCTTCACTATTAGGTGAGGCAGGGAATTCTTTTTGATGGGGATCCCTTTGTGTCACTAAGAAGTATGTACAAGGTCTCCAGAAAGGGGAGAAGGATTTCAAAGCCTTTCTTGTCTAGGCCTCTGAGACGTAACATTATCTAGACACTGATTTATTATTTACATCAATAAACAATAACTGAGGACTTAGTACATATGTCCCAACTATTTATGATTGGTACTGGAGACACAAAACTAAATTGAAAGTTATCCCAGATGTGATCCTCTCCTGAAACTGTCTTGTTGCCTCAGTCCACAAGAACAGTCTGCACATATCAGATATACATCAGTTAATGTCCATCCAAATTATTTGTTCTTGTTCTAGATCTAACCATTTAACAAAAGTAGCTATCTTCTAATTTTATTAGCTATCTAACAATTGTCAGGGTGATGAACCTTGTACTTCTCCTTTTTATTCTTGTACTTTTTAGGTTCTTGGACTTAAAATATGATGTTCCTAGTGGCCTCCCTGATGGTGCAAAGGGTTAAGACGCAGCACTATGACATTATCCGTGGCCACTACAGCATGAGTTGATCCCCCTCCAGGGAGGTGACCCACATGGTACAGCAGACCTGTCTCGCTCCCCCTCAGCAGTGTATTTCAGTCAATCTGTCTGTTCTGCTCCCCACTCTGTCTCTCACCCCCTACTTATCTGGCCTACACCCCAGCTCTTGGATGCATAAATAAATAAATCTTAAAAAAAAATGATGCTCTTATGCTTTGCATTTCACTGTGAGTTTATAAGAGAAACATTATGTTAACAATTGAAGCTTCAAAGAAATCATTCCCCCGTAATTAAATAAATCTCAAAACCTCTAAGGTTCATTGAGGGTAATTGCCAAGGAGAGAAGAGATGGCCAGATCCATCTGTTACAGATGGATCTTTCTCTTTGGTTTTCCCATTTTCAATTAGTGCTGCCAATTTACTTCCCAACACCCAATAGGTTCTTTAGCAGTAAACTCTAACCTTTTACTTAATGTTCAATAGTCAACCAAACTTCTATCAGGTAAAACCAATTGACTCTGGAAGCTCTCAAATTTTTACTTAATATTAATAGACTACAAAGATAAACTAATATGAAAAAATAGAGAAAAAGAAATTCCCTCTAATAAGGTAACGGGTTTGTCTTTACCCAATTCCTTCCCTGAGAACTGGCTAACTTTATCAAAACTAGTCAACTAGTTCTAAAACTTACTACAGTGTGAGAAATGAAATTAATGGGTAGAAAAGGCCAGAAGGGAGACTCAAGTGGGTAGAATTTCTAGACATTACTTGGTGTTTCTTTTATCAGTTCTGTTTATTCACATTTCTAATCCAATTCTTTTAAGAAAATTTTCATAAGTTAAGAATTTTTAAAACCACTATATAAACCATGTAGCATCAAACCACTTTCTGGTTCCTACATGGCAAACATATTGAGTAGAGATATATAGATTTATGTGTTCCTTCCTTCATGGGGATTCTCTACACTCAGGCAATTCTCTTTGATGGATGATATCATTTCAGAATCCTTCACAACCCTGTGTTTCAGAGAACCCTAATAATTGGTCAGTATTTGCACATTAGTTTAAACCATCACCCTTACTCTATTTTTTCTTAGAATTACTTAATAACTCCAGATAATAATGTGTGATAATTAAAGAATATCTGAGAAGTGCTGTATTTGAGAACCCAATGTGATTTAGTTTAGCCAAGCATTTCCCATGTTTATATGACCAAAGAACACGTTCATTCTATGACAGTTTTTTATTAAATATATTTATTACATCATTCTTAATTCTTGTACAATCTATGATTTCCAGGTGAATTCCCACCATCAGTTCACCTGTGCACCAACAACAAAGTCCCTTGTGCTTTTCCCACCCCTGTCCTGGTCCCTCTCCTTCATCCTCCCCTACAGATCTATAGTTGCTCGATGATTTAGATCTTTACTTTATTATAATTACATTTTTTATAGTACAGGAATGCAGTTTGGAAAGTGCTTCAAAATCATGACTAATTTTTATGCTCAAACTTCTCCCTTCAATCCAAATAATTATCTAACACAGAATATCTTTCTAACATTATATGATTTATTATATCTAAATTGTGATCTATGCCCTAAATGGCCTCATATTAACTACAGAATAAGTCCAAGTTCTTGACTATCCTGAACAGAGATTAGAATTGCTTTGCAGTTCATCTTCTTCAGGTGGAAACATTTCCTTTGCACCTGGTAGGTGCAGTGACTCTATCCCAGCTCTCTCCTCAGCCCTTCCTGAATGTCATTTGCTGGACATCAATGATCACACTTGTATGTCATAAGTGAACACTTGTGGGTTCATTACCTTAGGTTGAAAAAAAATTAACTTCTGAAAACCAAAATTCTTAAAGTGCAGCTCAAATATCAGTGTAGCTGTGAAGTACTTTAACTTCCACATCTCTAAAGAAACCAGTCACCTTCTCAGATAGGTTCCACTATATTCTTTAGACCTTTCTGTAGCTGTTTTGCTTCATGCACATACATGGAAATATCTTTAAAAGACTAGTCCAGAGTTTCTCATCCTTGGCACTTTTGACAATTTGGACGGGGTAACTCTTTGTAATGTAGAACTGATCTATTCATTGTTGAATGCTGACCCCTACTCTATTCCACACGTGCCAGGAGGACACACCTCTCTCATCTTGATTATCGAAAGTGTCTCCAGATTTTGCCAAATGTCTGGGGTGAGAGATGGTGAAATTGTACCCTGTCAAGAACCAGACGTTTGCATCTTCATCTTTCCTGGCCTTGGTCCCAAACCCAAGCTCAATAACTAGTCAATTTAACCTAATTGAATTGTTCTTATTTGGCCCATGAGGGTTTGATTGTAATTGACAAAAGAAAAAAAAAAAAAGAAAGAAAGAAAGAAAGAAAAGAAATAAGATGTTCTAAAAGTGCAGTCATTTTGGGAAATCTTGTGGGTATCATTATTGTCTAATTTTAGATCTATCAGAGTCAAACCTGAGAAGATACAGGGCAGACCCTCCCACTCAAAGATTACCCAGACCTTGGAAGTCTGTTTCTCCTTTTGAGGAATTTGTTATTCAAAACTTGTCTTTTGTTTTGTGCTCTCTCAAGTGTTCAGATTTGGTGAAGTGAATACACAATTGAGCCATTAAGACTCGTTAACTACATTGATTTGTCTTTTTCTTTCTGTTTCTCTTTCATTAATGATACATAGTGATTTGTCTCCAGGGACTTTTTTTATCTTTCAGGAAAAAAAAAAATCTTATAATTTCTTTCCCTAAACAAAGAGTTGTCTTGTGGCATGAAGACTCATCAAACTCATAATTACATTTCATTTGTCTGCATTGAACCGTCTGTCATCTGTAAGCATTTGAGCCTGGCTCACGTCTTGATGCATTTGTACTTTTTCTGAGTTCCTTTTCAACCTCAGATGATCCTTTTAGTAAGGATAAACTACTTTGGGTGCTTTCTACCTTTAATTTCCCTAGTTACCTAATGAGATTGTTTATAAGCTGAGAGCTGTCCCCAAGCCAAGATAATGATGAGGTCGTTTTTATTTTTTATTTATAAAAATTGCTAAAAGATAACATTTGCCATTAACCTTAGTGTTTGTTTCCATATCCCATCATCAGCAGCAACCTCTATTGATTCACAAATGCTAAATCCTCACGGTAGGTGGCAGGGATAAATTTAGTTTTAAAAACATTTGAGTGGCTGTGTTTTACTCTCAAATCTCAAACACTGAGTTGGAAATTAGATAGCAACCTCTTTGCTAGACTTCCTAAGTCTAGTCACAAACTAAAACAACAAAGGAGTTGGTTCAAGAAGAATTAGTACATGCAGGAAACTTCTGTACCTGGGCTGCTGGTATTTAATTAAAATTACAACAGAGGGCCCTCCCTGGTGGCTCAGCCGGTTAAAGCACAGCACTAAGAAGCTAAAGCCACTTCAGCATGCCTTTGATCCCCACCCTGAGGTGACCCACATGGCCCACAGACCTCTCCTGACCCACCTGCTGCTCCCCTCAGCAGTGTACTTTGTCAGTAGGCCTATTATGCTCCCCACTCTGTCTCTGGTGAAGCCTCTCACCGCCTGTGCACCTCTGGCCTGTACCCCAGTTCTGTATGCGTAAAGAAATAAATCTTTAAAAAAAAATATAACAGAACTCTTATCATTTGATGTAGAGTAGCAGGGACTCTACACGGGTGGAGGCCCCTCTAGGCCCAAATACTTTAATCTTTACTATCTGGGCTCTTCACCTGTGCATACAATTACAAGACTGCTCAGGCTTAGAGGATAACAAAGGGATTTATGTAACAAACCAGGAAAAACAAGAGTCACTGAGGTCAATATGGCCTTTGACTTACCCCAAAGTCGTGCCCAGCTCTGTCCAGCACTAATGATGACAGGCGCATTCCCGCCACTGAGCATGCGCAGCTCCTCCCCAACAGGCTGCCTGGCTAAGATGGCGTAGGCTGCCGCTGTGGACACCGGGCAGCCAGACTATGGGCCAGGATGTGATTCACGAACACAGCAAAGGATACAGCAGGAGATGTTCTTTGGTCTCCCAAAATGCCCCTGCACAGCAACAAGCAAGCGATACTCAGGACTGCAGCTTGGCAGCTGGATGACTGGACAAATGGCCACACTCATGTATTTTAGTAGGATGCCTGGATCTGGTCTTCCTTCTCCAGGGCACAATTTGACAAAGAACAGGTCTCCCTTTTTCCACCAGATCTAACAAAACTTTTCCAAAATGACTACTTGGACAAGGCTGGACTTGATGGCCTCTGCCATGGGGCTCACACCTACAAAGCCCAGCTCCACAAAGCCAGAGAAGGCACAGCGTCCTGGGCCCTCTGTGTCCTGTGGCCACGGCTCGGCTTCTCCCCCCACCCCCCGCCCCGGTGCACCTGTGCATTTTCTTCTCTTGCATGCCAGAGCTTCCTCTCTTGTGTGCGTGGAACTCCCTCTCAGGTATGTACCCAACTTCCTTATATACTTTTCTCATTGCTTCATCCTACTTTTAGCACCATTGGGAAGTTCTCTATATTTCTATTTTCTACCAGGAAAACCCTCCAGGGGCACTACCTGTAACAGTTTATGGTCTTCAACTACCAGTAACATTCCCCACTTTTAGTTTATATCACCATACCTATGGTGGTGATAAAAACTCTCCACTGACATTAATACAGGTAACATTATACAGCACAGTGACACAGCTACAGGTATCAATTTGATTTTGTTCAGCATGGCTTGTTATTTTATAACCATATGCAAACTTAGTTGAGGATCTGTTGAGAACCTTCAGTCTACAGAAGGGAAAAGCCTGGACAAGAAGCATGAAATGGTTTGCTCTTCCATGATAAAAATTAAGTTAAAAAAATAAGGGCTTAAAATAATTCTTACTCCTCCAGCTTGACCTTCCCATTCAGTTAAGGTTTAGCAATCGGTGTAGATTTTTCATTTCATAAGATTTTTGTCCCTGCAGATGGACAGCTGGCATTTTAAACTAAACACAAAATAATGAGAAAACAATCAGCACAAAATTATCTTTCTACTCCTCTCTCATTTATTTTATCTCATTTTTTTAACTGCTCACTACTTCCATATATAAGGACAATTAAATATATCTTCACAGATATCCTTTGTCCTCTTGGCTTTTCCATTCAGTGGAAGAAGAAAGCATTAACTGTTGTCACTACCCACTTAGCTCCACAGCTGTCACACTTTGAAATCAATATCTAATGTACAGTTTGCACTGGCTTAGAATTAAAATGCATTATCTGCCTCAGAAGTTTCATTAACTTTTGCTCATTTAATTGCATTTCTTCCAACAATGCTAAAAACTTGGAAAATGTCAATCCTCCAGATTAGTGTTTCTTGGAGAATGATTGTGTAGACCATCTGTGCCAGCAACATCCAGAATACCTGTCAAAATGCAGATTCCCAAGAGGACTCATTCCGGGTAAATGCATGAGAAGCTTGAACATAGAAACAGAACTCTGCATTGCAATAGGGCCTCTCCAGGGAATATTCGAAGGGACTGCCATAGAAACGGTCAAGTAGAATCCAAGCATTGTGCTAGGTGGCTTTTGCACATTACACTGAGTGTTTTAATGTCCTATCCATCTGTCAGCATATCATAAACATAGAGAATCCTACAATTTCTCCACCTCTATCCCACCAGTCTGGCCAAGATGTCATGTCTTTCCAATATCATCGCAAGGCCTCTTCAGTGGTCTTCTTCCAACCTTTCCCCTCTTGATTCTGTATCAACAGAGCAGACAGAATTAATATCTCTTGTGCTCTGATCCCTCCAGGGGCTGTCTGTCTCTCCCTGCGGCACACAATTCCCAGGGATTTTGCATACACCATACATACTCCTGCCTCTCATTCTCTACTGCTTTCTCCTGCCTTGTCTCCAAACAGCTCACTCCTTGCACTTGGTGGCCAAATCAGAATAGCTTCCACCTCCAGGTAACCCAGGCAGGTTGCGCTTCACTCTTATGTTTGATCTACCTCTTACTTTCTTCAAGTCTTAGTTTGAAACTCTTGCTAAGTCTTTCTCATCAATTCTGCTTGAAATGGATTTGCTCTACTTACACTTTCAGTCCACCTTTTCTGTTGTGTTGCCTACCCTGACTATATCAACATCTATTGCTTTGTACATTTTACTTATGTAGTCCCCTCCCCCCGACTCTAACCCATAACAGTTGGATTTTTTTTCTTTTTCTGTTCACTACTGTAAGCCAATACCTAGAATATAGAAATATGACAGAGACTCAATAAATATTCGTTAAATGAAATGAAGAAATCATATCATCTGTCACAACACTGTATTGTGAGTGCTGTCATCTCCTTTGACAGAAAATGAAGCCAAAGCTTACACAAACAGAGATGAAGCACTTAGCCAAAGTCATGTGGTCTGTGTTTCACTGGGCTGAGCCTGATGTTCTCATGACAGAGCATCTATTCTTTTCATGATCAGTGCTTCTTATGGATTCGCTTAGCTTAATTTCTTTGTTCACCAAATAAAAATATCCTTTCAGCCAACATTCCTGCATGACCAGGATGAAAGAAGGAACTTGAGACAATATAAGTGTTACAGGGCGAGCCCTCTATGAAATGGGTTGGCCTGATTATGGGTCCTCTCCTGCATGTTTAAAGGGACTTAGTGGAGCCAACTGTAGGCACACACAAAGGTTATTAAAGGGGCCTTCCCTGGTGGCACAGCAGGTTAAGTCTCAATACTATGAAGTTACCTGAAGCCCCTGCAACACAAGTCTGATCCCCAGCCAGGGAGCTGACCCATGTAGCTCTGCATGTCTTGCCTGCTGCTCCCTTCAGCTGTGTTTCAGGGGATCTTTCTGTTCTGCTCCCCAGTCTGTCTCTGGTGTATCCTCTCACCCCCACACCTCTGGGCTGTACCTCAGTTCTTGTATGCATACGGCCATAAATTTTTTTTAAAAAAAGATTCACTTAAAAAAGAGGAAATGAAGAGAGGAATAACCCAGGGAGAAGGAGCGAGAGAAGTTGGTGAATGTGTTCTACCAGTTCCACTGAGCTGAGACCCTCCAAGAGCACCCTGAAGACAAATGAAAAAACCAATAACCCAAGGCCCATTTGTCCATGCTTATACACCAAGCCTGGCTGCTAGGCTCCACCCTCAGTTCAAACAACCCTGTCATCCATGGATTTGAAGTTGTAGAGTCTTGCACCTCTTTGGCCTGGGGTTGGGGGTGAAGTCCATAAAACCTGAATTTGTGGAGTTCACTAGGGACAACCTTTCCCCCCAACACAAGGTTCTAGTAGACAGGATGGGGAAAGCTCCCCCCAGTCCTCACTGTCCCCTTCTCAGACCCTTGGATGCCCACAGCCTCTCAGGAGCTCCTTATTGCAAGAGCCCAAGAAGATACAGCTGCATCTAAAATAAACTTGTATTTTTTTATTGATTTTCAAAGAAAGATCAAGATGGACATTTAGAATTGAAAAATTTAGGATGAAAGTTTTCACAAGGTGGAAAACAGAGATGGGCATGGAGGTGGTTCAATCCATAAACCAGCCACAGAAGTTTCTAAGAATTGGAGTTAGATCAGAGAGGGCTGACTGTTCCAGAAAAGCCATCGAACCCAAAGTCGTAAAATCCACACAGTAATTTCATCAAATAGTAATATTTAAGGACATTCCTTGCTCTGGTTAAACACAGATCTTGCCTTCAGACTGCTCACCTGTGTCTTCTTGGTAATTCTGCCCTTGGAATATTTAGCCCTTGACTATTTGTGTTTGTGCAAATGTCTTTTTCCTGGATGAGATTGCTTGTGCCACTGAATGGGAGCTCTGCCAAAATCATTCCCAGAAGAACTCAAGGACCAAATGCCAACCTCCAGGTACAGAGATTCTGTTACTGGGCAGGGAGAGGGGGCACCTGTGAACCCCCAAACCTGTCTGCTCTAAATAGGTTCTGCCATCTGCCACATCAAGACAAAACATATAAGACTTTAATGAAAAGGAACTTTAATACAGTGAGTATGTTGCAGCGCACCCCAATGTGAATTGGGTTGCCTGTCTGGATCCTTACCCGCACGCTTAAGATTCAATCGTACTGTGGACACACACACAAGGTTCGATAATGAAGGTTTATTTACAAGGAGAGAGGTAAAGGAACAACCCAGGGAAAGTGGGAAAGAAATACGAGTTAACTAGAATGTTCTACCAGTTCTGCTGACTTGGACTCCACCAGCACACTGAAAGCTGATCGAGAGCTGCCAGCCGCGAACCAGCAGGCCAAGAAACCCCAGAGCCCACATGTCCAGTTTTATCCTAACTTGTCTGCTCAGCTTCGTCCTCACATCCGGTGTGCTTCTCCTTGGTATTGATGGGATTTGTAGTCCCAGTCCCAGTACCTGCAGTGGGGGCGGAGTCCATGAAACTTGTACCTGTTACAAGTATATAACACAGAAGAAAAGAATATATTTTCTAAATCACCAACCCCCCTCCCCAACCGTGGGCAAAAATCTGGCCAGGACCCATAGAAAAGGGTCAGAAATGGCCAGACAAATCTGAGAGGAAAAGAGCACAACCAAAATCAATATAAACTCTACCATAGGGAACCTCCCCACAGGTCTCTCACCCACATCTCTTTCATCTAGCACATGTTCCCTGATCCATGTGGCTCCCACAGGTCGCCTGCTGGCTCTCCATCCTGCTTCCTGCTTCTTCCAGATTCCTTCTCTTCTCTCCTTCTGGGTGGGGCAGGGACCCTGGAACTTCCCTTTTTCTTAGGGACCACCTTGTTACAATTCCAGTTAATCCCGCTTCTCTATTTACGCCAAATTATGAGTGTAGTTCCATCAAAATATTTAACTTGCTTTACTTTCATTTTCTTCTTTCATCCTTGGCCTCTCCTTTTGCTGCTTTCTCCTATATGCCAGTCCTGCAAGGTATTTGACATATGTCTGTAAATCCATAGAGTTTCTGGAAAGGGGGAAAAAAAGCACAGATAGAAGTTGAGTATTTGTATAAATTAAGTTTATGAAAATGTCATTATGCCATATTATTGCTTTTCATATCACTGTATTTTTTAAATAAGTCTAGTTTTTACTTCCGATATATAGTTTCCTATAGCTATATTTTTGACATTTTGTTATCTATTCCTTACTTTGTCCCTCTTGGTGTGCAGTGTAATAGGAAACCTGGAACTTCCCCTTTTCCTGGGGACCACCCTGTTACAATAGGAAACCATCCTGGACTTCTGTGGCTTCTTCTATGTTGTGGGGAGACTATCAGGGTGATGCTGGAGGCCTGGTGGTGAAAGATTCATCAGAGAAAAGGGGGAGGAGGGTTATTGAAAGATATGATAAAGGAAGCAATGGACAAGACAGGAGAGGTCTGCATAGGAAGAATTTGGGGCTCCCTTTTATAACCTATTTTTGCAGGCTTTTCATGACTGGGGAGTTGGTTTGGTTCAGTTAGTGAAGTGTGTCTGGTCTTGGGCATTGACATGGACAAGAATATGTCCTGCACTGCTTTGCATTCAGGTTCAAAGTGATCAGACTTCTGGCAAGGTTCCCATAGCAACCTTATCAGTTCCCTTTATCTATTCAAGCCTCCAAAAACTTTCTGCTGGGCAAGGGGTGGGGGCTTAGTTTTAACCTTATTAAATGATATCCTGATGTTAGTGCTGACAAATAATCAGAGGAACATCAGACAGGTTGATAAGAGAAAAATGCGAAAAGGAAATTTAATAATAACATATGTGCTTCCAGTGTACATGGAAGAGCTTGAGTTAAATAATTTGCCTAGCATGCTTCAGAAACCATCGGAAATAATTTAGTTAAGACAGAGATTGGGGAAATGAAAGAAGTTCGATTAGGAAGTCTATCAAGGAAGGCAAAGTTGTGCATGTTTAAGCTCTGCAGTCTCCTTGGAGAAGAAAGAGATAAAGAGATGAGTGCTTCCCAGCAAATTGAGGGAGAATGTGGTTCAGAGGGAAGTTGACCTGTAAATTCCCTTTGTCAGAGGCTCTTCCCAGAAAATTGACTGGTGGTTAAAAAGAACAGATTTGGAGGTTTTGCTCTCCTGCAGGCCTAACACATTACCTCAAACAATGCCCTGAGAAATATGCATTGTGGGGAGAAGATGTCCTTAATGAGCTCCACCAACTCAGGTTTTATGGACCCCACCCCCACCCCAGGCCAAAGAGATCCAAGCACCAAGAACTATAAATCCCATCATGCCATCTCCACAGGATGGAGGATTCTGGGAACTGAGGGTGCAGTTGAGGAGCCAAGCTTAGTGGAGAAGGAGACAGGTAGGTCTTGGTTTGGGTTTTTGACCAGTTTTCAGCATTTTCTTGGGGTCCGAGCTCAGCAGAACTGGTAAGACACATTCACTAATTTATCCTTCTCTTTCCCCCATTGGATTATTCCTCTCTGCATAGCCCCTTTTTGTAAATAAGCCCTTTCTTAGCCTTTTTGTGTGGCTGAGGTTGGATCTCATTACGGTAAGTTTTTTTTAGGCTTGAGGGTGAGAACCCACACTCAGCTCACTCATTTCACATTGGGGTTGCCCTGTAACATGTCTGCATACCTGGCACCCAGTAAGCCTTAAGGAACAGGCCACCTGCAGGTCATAAGGTCCATGCTGAATTTCTGTCAGTAAGAATTAACCTATTGCCTTCCAGATAGCCTGTTCTGGTCTTTGCACTCACCAGAATGCATGGGCAGGCATATTACTACACATTCTTCCCTGTGCTAAGTTGTGTAATTCAAGTGAACAGCCTCTTTCTAAATAACGGATTTGGAACTTTCTTCAGAGAATTAACATCTGAACTTTTTCTTATGTGAATTGTGTCTTTTAATATCTTTGGCCACTTTAAAAGGGATTTAGATTCTTTCTTTAAAATTCAGAGTTATTTCATAAGGAATTGATTTAAAGTTTTTAGATGAAAATTCTTGTTCAAGAAGTTTTCCCCATTTTTACAAGGTCCAGAAATATTTTCTTGAACATTTTCTTCCGTAGTTTAATTGTATAAACTCTTAATTGCTTTTTAACATCTTTTGCATTTTGTGTATCACTAGAGAACTGATGCTTTTTTATCTATAGAAGGGACTGTATTCAAAGCATCATACTTGGAACAATCCTCTTATCTATTTTGTTTTGAAGTTCCATCTCTATCACACTCTTTTTAAAGTTTTTCTGTGTTACTGACATTTTGTTCCTTTATATATGCCATAATTCATCTTACTTAAGCACGTATCTTAATAGGTAGTAGAGTAACTCTACCTAACCCAAACTTGATTCCCCTTTTTTCAAAACCTACATTATTGCTGTAAATCATTGTTATTCTACATTGATTTTAAGAGTTTTCATATTTAAAAAAAAAAAAAAACATCAGCTGAAATATTTGTTGTGATTGCTTTTGAACTTGTAGAACAATCCGAGAAGTATGGACATTGCCTCATCCACACGAATCCAGTTTATTCCATTTATTTCAAAAGAGTATGGAAATGTCTCCTTTTATTTGAGAATCTTCTATTAGCATTACAGGGCACCCCAATGTGAACTGGGTTACCTGTCTGTGGGTCCTCAACCTGCGCACTTAAGATTCACACAAAAAGGGTCAATAATGGGTTTATTTAAAAGGAACAACTCAGATAGAGAGAGAGGAAGAGAGAGAGAGGGCTACAAGTTAAGGAGAGTGTCCTACCAGTTCCGCTCACTTGGAACCCTAATAGCATGCCACAAGCTCATCAGGAGCCAAACCACCAGCCGCAGACCACAGGCCAAGGGAGAGAGAAAGAGAGCAGCCGAGAATCACCAGGCCAAGAGCCCCCTGGAACCCACGTGTCTGGTTTTATCCCAACCTGGCTGCTCAGCTCCGCCCTTAGGTCCCAGCGGGCTTCTCATTGGTATTGGTGGAATTTGTAGTTCCAGTATCTGGGGTGGGGGTGGAGTCCATGAAACCTGTGTCTGTTACATTAGGTTGTAGCTAATAATGTCTCGTTCTTGAAGAGAGGAGGATTTGGAACAGAAGAGATAGGTGAAGAGAACTTCTAGTTAGCAGAGGAACAAATCTGAGTGCAAATTCATAGGTTGCAAAAATTAGAAGCTATATCAGAAATGGAAAAAAAGTTTCATTTGTCTAGAACCAAAGCTGTGGAGAGAAGTGTGTTGGAGAAGCAAGTGGTGAGATGGGTGGTTTTAGTTTCAGGGGAGGTTAGCCTGCTGGTTGAAAACATGGATTCAGAAGTCAAACTGCCCATTTCCTGACTTTGCTACTTATTAGCTGGGTGACCTGGTAAATGGAGATTATGACAGTGCTGACCTCATTAGAGTACAGTGAAGATTAAATGAGTCAAGACATGTAGCATCTGGTGTGGAATAAGCATTCAGTAAATGTTAACTTTTATTGTAATTGCTGCTATTATTATTAGGAAATGAAAATCATTAAAATTTTTGATGTGATTTGTCCAAGGTCAGAAAATAGGTTAGCAATATAGCAGAGAGTAGAGACTTAAAATCTCTTGATTCTTAGTGTAGGATTCAGCTTTTACATTTTTGTGGAAAAACGTATTAAAAATATCTTTGCAAAATGGTCATTGATTAAATTATTTCCGAAGGTCCACTACAAGCACAAATGTTACAATGTCAACAAGCAGGCATGGTACTCAAATGCTAGCTGTGTTTGAATCCTGAGTACACAAGCAACAAATTTATATATAACCCCCTAAAAAATCATTTAAAATTTTTCTCTTCTGACAAGTAGAGATGATTTAGTAATGCTTGAAAGAATCTATTTAAACATGGAACCATATAATACAGTGTGATGAAAAATAAATTATTCATCAAATCTTCACTTTAGACCATAGAAAAGGTTCTCGTGGCACTGTTAGCAGTTGATGACTTCTCGGACGCTGAGAATGGAAAAATAAAAGATTCAAAGTGAGGTTTATTCACCCTCAACAACATGACTATATCCTTAAAGTTAGGCTAATAACAGAGATCTTTATGGAAGGTGGGGATCATGAAAAACTGGCTAGCACCAAGAAGTTGTAAAGTTTTTTCTTTTTCAATTAAAAAAATTATATATATATATAGATAGATAGATAGATAGATAGATAGATAGATAGATAGATAGATAGATAGGTAGATATAGATATATAGAAAGAGAGAGAGAGAGAGTCTTAGTTTTTCTAATAATTACCATTAGTAATAGGCAAGATTAGCTTATATCTTACTATCATAATACCCCATATTTACTTTTAAATGGCTACTTAGAATAGAGATCGAAAATAATCGGAATTTATAATGCTTTAGTAGTCAGTGTGGGCCTGTCTCCTCAAAAGGGTTAAGACTTTTCTCAGTGTGCTCAGTGGCTTTGGGCTCACTCTGGGAAAGGTTTCACCAGAGCTCCCCTTTCAGCAACACATGGCAAGTTTCCCCATGACAGAGATGTTAGTTACATTTAAAAGGGCAAGTTTATTAGGGAAAGGGACAGAAGAAAGAGCTGCCCTGAAAGGGACAGGCTTGCTGAGAGGCCTGCATAGTCTCAGGTGGGCATCCTGAGGAGATTGGCTTCCACTGAGGGAGGTCAGTGCAGGGAAGCCTCTGTGAGGTACAGGTCAGGCAGGAGGCAGCTGCCCTGCAGAGGGAGAGCTGGTGAAAAGAAGGACCTGCATAGTCACATGTGGCAGAAAGATGGCTGCTCCTCTGTGGGATCAGTGCTGGGTTTTATCATCTTTTGGTAGGTGAGTGGATGACTAGTTCCTTAGTTCACATATCTTCACTTTCAGGTCTCTGATCTTGACACTCTCTACAACCATCTGATAGTTTTTACACCTGGAACCTCATCTCCCTTATGAGACAGTTCCTGACCTTGTAGTGAGTGTTTCTTCCAGTTTTTCTATTTTTATCCTCCATCATTATCACTTTGTTAAAGAAGTTTCCAAAGTTCAGTTAAGACCCTATGAGATTCAGGAAGCCTATTACTACAATATAAACAAAGTAGATTGTATTGAAGGCCCTGGAGACTGAGGAGATGCTTCAGCCCTCCTCTGAGACTTTCACTCTCCTTAATCAGAGAAGAGTTCATCACTCCTGACATTGCTTTTTCCTAAATGAAGCAATAGGTATCCTCTTTTATGACCTGGAGAATGCATTTGTGGGGGTCTCATCCAGTATTGGTTTATCAGCGAGTTTATCCTCTCTTAAGAATCTCAGATTTACTCTTAGAATAAGGTTGAGGTCATCTCCTTTTCTTTAGTGTGAAATTTCCCGTCTGTCCTTGGCTTCCCATGTCCCTAAGTGCCGGATAAATATTCCAGATCTGCTCCATTACTCTTTAGAATTTACAACCATGCAAATTCTCCGTGCATACATTATTAAGTTGATTGTTTTTCATTTGTTAACCCATCTGACGCTATTTTAATTAATCATCTAAACCAAGAAGAACCCAAGGGTTTGGGAGATTTTCCCCTGACCTTGACTTCAGAATCAACATTTGTTCCATTCCTGACTTCCTACCCTCTCTTCTTGCTCAACTTTGTTATTTCTTTTATGTTAGATCTGCCTCCATCATTGGTCTGTAGGTTATAAGCTTATTTGAGGGCTGGAAATGTGTCTTAGAAACACTGAATTCCCAGACGGCACCGTACAGAAAACTCACAAGATAAATCTTTAAAAACAAAATGGGCTGGTTCTAAGGTGTGCTGACATACTTTGTGGTTAGTGAGAAAGGACTTATGTTTCAGATTGGAGAGCATTTAATGTAGGGCAAGAGCCAGAATTACAGGTCCTGACCCCAAAGAATGACTCCTGTACCCTCCAGGGAGAGAACTCAGTGCACATTATGTGTAGTTAACCAGGCAAGGCTCTTCTTGCAAGAAGGAGAATAGAGATAAGCATCTCATCTTCACTCTGATAAGAGGAAAGAGATTAGAGAGTTGGGGGTGATGAATAAAGGGAGTCCCATGTGGCAGAGAGGAAGGGAGCAGTGCCCTAGCTTGTTCTGGATAAGGTTATGTCCGGGCATGTGCACATCGGTTACACTCCAGTTGCACATGTGGGCTTTTGGTCATCTCCCTCCAGGAAACTGTGAGATAATCATTTGTCAGAATCAAATACTTTTTGTCTAGCATGGCTCCTTATGGTCAGTGTGGTGGGCCAAGTTGTTTGGACAGGGCTCATCAACTGTTCATACAGGATTTGGGACAACACCACTTTCCCCCCCCCAGGCATGGGAATGTCTATTAGAGTCATAGAAAATATGTAGGTCAGTGGAGGAGGTGATCAGTGACAACTGGCTTGCAGATAGATCTACCAGTTCAAGCTTTGAGTCATATAAACGGGATAATAAAATACTACAAGTGGTGTAACATTCTGTACCAGGGCAACCCGATATGAAATGAGTTGCCTGATTGTGGGTCCTCACCGTGCACGTAAAGTGACTTATGATAATATTCAACTGCAGGCATACACACAAGGGTTCATCAAGAGTTTATTTGCAAAAGGGGAAATGAAGAAATATTTCAGGGAGAAAGAGGGTGATAAAAAGGTTAATGCATCCTTCTGTTATAGAGCAGGGAGAGGGGCACCCCAGGACCCCCAAACTTGCTCATTTTAAGTAAGTTCTGCTATCTGCTGCATCAAGTAAAATAGTTAAGACCTTTAATGGAAAGGAACTTTAATACAAGCAGTGTACAATTCAGAAAAGATAGAGAATCTAGTTTCTAAATCTAGCACTCAAAGTTATCCATCTTCTCCTGGGTAAAAATCCACTGATAAAGGATTGGCCCAAAGCAAGACCTGAAGGTTCACCACAAGTCTAAGGCAGCTTCCAGTAGGGACTCACAAAAAAGGGTCAGAAAGGGCCAAACAAGTCTGGGAGGAAAAGAGCAAAATCAAAATCAAGATAAATGCTGCCATAGTCATCCTCCCCACTGGTCTCTCACCCACAGGTTTTGCCCAGTCCAGGTCCAAGAAACAAGAGCCACTTCTTGTCTCTCTTCTCCATATACCTTCCTCAAGTCACCTTCTGGCTCTCCATCCTGCTTCCTTCCTCTTCAGTTTCCTCTCAGATTCTTCTCCTCCCAGCTCATCTCCACCCTCCTTTGGGTGGACAGGGAACCAGGATCCTCACCTTTTCCTGGAGACCACCCTGTTACACTACCAGTTCTGCTGATATAGAATCCCAACGGCACACAGAACGTGTGAAAGGCTGAGAATCAAGCCATGAGCCAAGAGGCCAAGAGACCAAGAGACCCCCAAGGCCCACATGTCTGGTTTTTATACCAAACCTGGCTGCTTGACTCCACCCTCAGGTTCCAGCACCCTCTCTTCGGTGATGATGGGATTTGTAGTTACTGATGTCTCGATGGCTTTAGTCTGGAGTGGGGGGTGGATTCCACAAAACCTGTGTGGAGTTCATTCAGGGCATCCTTTCTCCCTAACAAAATTCCCCAAGAAACCACTGATTCCACCCAGGCTTTTACAACATTCAATCCCCAACTCCTCTCATGCACACATATAAAACAAGCAAGTTTTGAAAGTCTGAATGACTTGTGTTATATAGGACAACACAAATTATGTACAAAAGCTTCTGCCCCTGAATCCCTTCCCCTTTGGGCCTGATTCTAGGACCCCTATTCTTTGGGTAATAACTCTAATTTGGTTAATAAGTAGGATAGAAATAGAAGAGCTAAAAAAATAAATTTAGATAAAGCAACCACTCCCTAGAGCCCACCTTTTAATGGCTTTGAAATGTGAAGGCCAAGGACCTCTTTGATTTCATTCTTTTTCAAATTCTGCTTTCTTTGTGATTCTCAACAGGAATTGTAAGTCTACCAAAAAAAGTATATATCAATCTAACCTTTACATAAGACTTGTTTCTCTTGATCTAACACTCAAATACTTTTTAACACAAGGTAACAACAAACGTTTAGCATTTTCCAAACTGCCTGTGAATAGACATGACTTATTAAATTTAAATTTTTTTTAACTAATGGATTTATATCCAAGGCATTGAAGATATTCATTGCCAGAGTTTTATAAGTGATTCATTTCAAAACTCAGAGACAAGAAGAGAAACACACCCACTTTTGAAGAAATGAATATCGTCCATTGATAAATGCCTTTGTTGCAAATGGAGAAAATAGACACTTACTCTTTCTTGGCACCAGTATGTAGCAGTTGGCATCTAATTAATTAGTTATCAGGGTGGATTCACACTGGGAAGTAAATCCCTCTTCTGATTATAGATTGCATTTTGATGGTAAAATTGTTGGTTGTGTCCCTCCTTAGTGAAAGATTTTGTGTGATGAATGTCTTTTGTGTCTATTTTTCTTTGTGGCCTTCACATAAAAGATGCCACAAAATCAGCATCCCCAATCAGAATGTAGTTTTTACCCTTTTTTTTTTAAGTAACCCTCCATATTCACTTGTTATGGTTGAACTCTAGCTTTGTGTATTTGAAAACTAAGAACAAAATGAAAGACAATTACTACACCTATTACTGCCAGTTCAATTTAAGTTATAGCTATGTACTTCTGAGCTTCACTAGGTTTTTATACAGATGAGTTCATTTGCAAGAATAGTTCATTAAATGTACTTGTTTTAACAAATTACCTTTCAACAAAACATTGTTTTCTGCAAATGACCTAAATATTTAGTCATTTAACTGTAGTTCCTTGTATTATTTGCTTATACCCTCATGTAAATTTACCTGATTTAATAAGCATTTGCTCAAAAGCATAAGTAAGACAGTTTTTTTTAATATATAGCTAATATAAACATAACCTCACTATGTGCTTACCTGATGAATTTATTAGACTAGTTGGTTTGCAAGGAAAAGAGATATATTCAACAGTACCTTAAAAACACTGATTTATGAACAGATTGGTATGTTTCAGAAGAAAACTTCTCCTGGGCCTTCTTTGATGATCATTTCTGTATTCTTCCCTTGTTCCAGTTTTATTTCCCTGTAAATTAACTTCCTCTGAATATGCACCTGAATTTCCTCTGAATTTCTGCTCTCTGCCATGTTTGCGGTCCACATGGACCTTCATTGAAATGTCTGGGACATTCTTTAACTCTATCATGTGACCTAATCTCTTTGCTTCCTAAAACTGAATACTGAGAAGTCTTACTGGCTTACCTCACTTTCTTCAATAAAATGGAGTGATGAGAAGTTAACTCATAGAACCATGGTTTTCACCACCCATGAGGTGTGGCTCATTCCTGGTCTAATCAGTTAATTCTAAGGGACTATTACCATGTGGAATCAAATGACTTCTTCAGCTAGCTCTTAAAAAAACACTTATAGGTAGGAGATGCCCCTTAGAAGGGAAGTTCTATACAGATAATGTACTCTGTTATAGGGGAATTGGAGGGGCACCCCAGGACCCCCAAACATACCTGCTCTAAATAGTTTCTGCCATTTGCTGCACCAAGACAGACATACTGTAGGGCATAAAACCTTCAATGGAGGTCGTCCCTGGTGGTGCAAGGGGTTAAAAGCACAGAACTATGAAGCCACAGCCACTGGGCCTAAGTTGGATCGACCCACATGGCATGGCAGACCTCTCCTGTCTTGCCTGCTGATCCCCTCAGCAGTGTACTTAGTAGATCTGCCTATTCTGTTCCCCACTCT
>NW_004567114.1:12745774-12775386 GCF_000260355.1 Condylura cristata
GAACCTCTCCTTTCCCTGGGAACCATCCTGCTACAGTCTAAAAATTCATATGTTGAAGCTTAATTCCTAGCGTGATATTACTTGAAAATTCATATGTTGAAACTTAATTCCTGGTGTGATATTATTTGAAAATTCATATGTTGAAGCTTAATCCCCAGTACCTCCTGTTACTGGGAGGTACAGCCTTGGGAGATAATAAGGTCGAAAGGGTGGATATTACAGATGGGATCTAATGTTCTCGAGGAAGAGAAACAGAGAAATTGTTTCTTACCTCTCTGCTTTGGCCTTGTTTTACTAAGTGGGAAAGATAATGCATTTGCATTGATAGACAGATATCTGTTTATTGCAAGAGCAGCTGCCTCTTGAGCTATAGAACTTCTACATTTCTCCTGCGTTGACTATGGACTGAACAACAGAGCTGATGGAAGCTACAGAGAAAGTGATATAAGGGCCGGGAGGTGGGCAGAGCTATTGATAGATTTCCCAGTTCTTTTAAGTACTTCAAATTGTAGATACGTATAGGACACTTTGATAATAAACAAATATGTCAAGTGATTTATTTAAATAAGATGTAGCATTTATTGACAATAACACAGTCTTTTTTCTTTATTATTGACAAGCCTAAAGAATTTTTTTTTTTTAAGATTTATTTATTTATCCATACAGAACTGGGATACAGGCCCTCACAGGCCCAGAGGGTGAGAGGATTCACCAGGGATAGAGTGGGGAGCAGAACAGGCAGATCGACGAAGTACACTGCTGAGGGGAGCAGCGGGCGGGTCAGGAGAGGTCTGCCCCGCCATGTGGATCTCCTCCCAGGCAGGCGGGGATCGAACTCATGAGGAGTTGCCTTAAGCTTCTTAGTGCAGTGCTTTAACCTGCTGCGCCACCAGGGAGGGCCCAGCCTAAAGAATTTTTAAAAAAATATTTATAGTGTGTTACTTATACAGTTACTATATGGCTGCCCACACAGTTACTTAAATGTTGCAGCAGGAACTTGCTGCAGTACGGGACATGTACTAGAGCACATTTGCAAGGCCAGACACTGCTACTTGACAGAGGTTCTTCTGCCATTTATTTAATTTATTTATTTTTACTTTTTATTTTAATCATTTATTATTTATTTGTGCACACAGAACTCGGGTACAGGCCAGAGGCTCAGAGGTGGCGAGAGGCTCCATTAGACACAGAGTGGGGAGCAGAACAGGCAGATAGACGAAGTACACTGCTGAGGGGAACAGCGGGCGGGTCAGGAGAGGTCTGCCTCGCCATGTGAATCACTTCTGGGGCAGGCGGGGATCGAACTCATGTGGAAGTGGCTTTAGCTTCTTAGTGCTGGCTTTAAACCACTGTACCACCAGGGAGGGCCAGCCATTTATTGAAAGCACACAGGTTAGTAAAAGCTGCTCATGGTACCTGACTGGAATGGGGGTCAATGTTTTATGAGAGACAAGGAAGGGGATATCATGACCATAAGTCAAGAGACATTTGCATCTGCAAAGTATTTGATGTGGTCACAGAGAGGGTCATCAGGAGATCCCCATGAAGACAGTCACATAATCAGGGCATCCCTTCCTGGTGATAGGCACCCTGCTCTGTAGGGAGTCAGGAAATGCTCTGCTGTTATTTGCAGAGAGCAAATAGGTCACAGTGCCCATGAATGGCCAACTAGTAGCCAGCTCCTTGGAGCCCAAAGGTGGAGTATTACAACCTTTGGTTAACTATATAACCTCAGAGAATGCAAAGCGATTATTGTTGTATGTTACTTTTTTATACTCAAGAAATAGTCTGTTTACTTGGTGTCAGCTACTTACAGTCCTCAATGAGTGTTCCTCTTGAGAGGGGAAGTGTGCTTGTACCATTAATGTCACCGAACCTAGAATCAGCAAACCCAGATCTGCATTTGACTGACTTTATATTCTGGCTGTCTCACTAGATTTTTTTTTTTAAAGATTTATTTTTTATGAAAACAGGAACTGGGATACAGGCTAGAGGTGGGGTGAGGTGAGAGGATTCATCAGAGACAGAGTAGGGAGCAGAACAGGCAGATCCAATGAAAAACACTGCTGAGGGGAGCAGCAGGCATTACAGGAGAGGCCTGCTGTGTCATGTGGGTCACCTCCCTGGCTGGGGAATCGAACTTATGCTGCAGTGACTGTGGATAGCTTCAAGGTGCTGTGCTTTAACCCCTTGTGCCACCAGGGAGGGCCTGTCTTACTAGATCTTGTCTTTAAGTCCCACATGTAAATAGTGGTATTACATGTTGTTGTTAGTGCTATTTGAAACTACACTTGTCTGGCACACCCTTAGGTTCACTTTTCCCTGAAATGAAACCAACCATGTTATATATGGTTTTTAGTAATCTAGCTCCATGTGCCAGTAGTATGGTCTGGGATTTCCTGGGCATTTTAGAAATAAAAACCAGGTCCTCAAGGCAGAAGTTATTAAAAAGAAAAAAGGAAAAGCAAAAGCCTCAGTGGGGATCAGAGTTTTTAGCTGTGAAAACCCATAAAGAAATACAGGTGCCAGAGGCCAGGCCTGAGGTTTGTGGAGACCGCTAACGAAGATGTGCGCCAAGCTCTCCTGCCCACTGTGCACGGGGGTAGGAACCCTAGGGCTTTGCCCTTGGTTTCCTCATCTTCTGCAACTACAGTAGCAGATTTGGAAGATTTGGAAAGAAATCAGCTTTATCCTCTGACAGACTCGTGCTTGATAGGAGTGGAGTGCGGAAAAACCTGGGATAACTGAGCTACTGTATTATGATTTAGCCTTCTTTTAGTTTTTAGATATAGAAAAGTTAACTACAGAAAAGAGAACATAAAGTTCTTTTTGAGAATGGAGTTATATAACTTTTCTATAAGTCCATTATTTTTAGCTGGCTGTAGTATATTAAGTTTCTTAATTATTTAGGTAACTATAATATATGCTTTATTCTTATGTGCAGTGAACTTCTTCCTGCAAATAATTGACAAAGGTAATTCTTGACTTATCACTTTTACTTAGACCAGAAGTCACCTCTCTTGCACCCCATATTCCTAGCCTTAGGAGCATTAATTAATCTGCTCTTTCCATAGCTATACATTTTTAAAAGGTAAGGTTCGTATATTGGCACAGAGCTCAAGCCTTCATGTTCCCTTTTCTTGAAAGGATCTGAAGCTTTGTATTATGATTTCTTTATAGGGTTTTCTTAGAGAAAATAATATGATTTTGAAAATTTAGAAATCTGGACTATTAAAAATTTGAGAAATCTAGAGATTTCTTTCTTTCTTTCTTCTTATTCTTCTTTTTTTGTAATCTAGAGGTTTCTAGCTTATGAGAATACCAAGGAAGGAAAAAGCTACTTGTTGAGGAAAGTTAGAATTTTATGATATAATAGATCAGCAATTTGTCTCGGTTCTATTCTGGGAACACAATTGGACACATTTTGTGCCAGCCACTTGGGGACACAATGGAGAATCTAGTGAATAAAGTGACTATAATGGCATCTGTTAGAGCTGAACTCTTCAAAACCTGCTCCAACCTGGTTCCTGTGCCCTCCAGGCTTTCCAGGACAGTTAAGAGGGATCAGAGTCTGCAGTCATCAGTGCCTACCTCATCGGCACACCTTAAAATTAATCTGTTGAGCTGAAGTTTTCCAACCTTCTCTCTAATGGTAGTCTTCTGCCTCATTACAAAAGGAAGGCACACTTCTAGTGTTCTCCTATAAGGAAGAATCTCCAGGTGCCAAACAATGATAGATAATAAGAAGATAAAGAGCTGGAGACTATATCCTTTGCAAGTCTGATGGCTTTTAATTATCTGCTTATACAGAAATGAATGTGAATCTGCTGGAGTTGGAGGCTGAGGATCCATTATAAATGAACACCAAACCAATATAATTTTATTCAAAAAGCTGAGAAATGAAATATTTTTAGATGGGTAGATCACTAGGTAATTTTCGGTGTGAAACAAAAAGTAATGAGTTATAACTTGAGTGTCCCTAAATGCTTCCATTCACAGTGGCTTATTTATGGTGACAGATCTTCTCAGCACTGTATCTAAAATCAAAGACAGTAATGAAAAATGGGAAGGAAAGAAATTTGATGATAAACTTTGTGTTATTCTGTCAGTAATTCACATTCATTCATGACTCATGAGCCTGGGGAAATAAAAGGTTAAAATATCCTAGTCCATCTTTTCTTGGATCTTTGTACAAAAGAATTGTCCTTATTTTAATAATTTTAAGCGAGGGCCCTCTTTGGTGGCACAGTGGGTTAAAGCACAGCAAGGAGAAACTGCCACAGCTGTGCAGTCATTTCAGTGTGAATTTGATCCCTGGTCAGGGAGGTGACACACATGGCCAGCAGACCTCTCCTGACCTGCCCACTGCTCCCCTCAGCAGTGTACTTCAGTCTGCCTGTTCTGCTCCTCACTCTGTCTCTGGTGAATCCTTTCACTGTCCCTGCACCTCTGGCTTCTACTCTAGTCTGTGTGCATAAATAAATAAATCTTTAAAAAAATTTTAATCACTATTTTAAGTTAATCATTATTTTGTTACTTGAAAATTAATTGTTATAATGATAGCTCATCCAGGAGAAAAATAATATAATAGATTTATAATGATTTAATTTTTATAAGTTAAAATTTTATTTCTTTTTTAAAGTAATATAATAGTTTATTTTTACATCATTGTGTGCATTTTTCTATCTCAGTTGTAATCCCTGTGGGCTTTCCATCATCACATCACCCATGTGCACTCTTACCATAGTCCAGTGCATGTCCCTCCCCCTACTGTCTTTGATCCCATTCCCTGCTTCACCCCCATAAAATGTCTCTGGTATATAGCTGTACAAATATTTAAATTTTAAAATAGCTTTTACTATTTACATATTTTTGCTGTAGACTAATATTTTTGGGCAATGAATAAAAATTTTAATACCCACACCTTACACATTTGCAATTACATAATTTCATGATCAAGACTTTTGATGCCATCTTAATTGTGTAAGGATTATATGGCTTTTCAAATGAGGTGAGGAATCCCAAGAACAATAGATTTGAAGATTACTATGGTTTTATGTGTGTTCCATTCCTTTTAAGAATCATTCCGATTCCAGATTTTTAAAAATGCCAATAAATATCTCTTGAATCACTGAGTTAATAACTTTTTCATAGACTCACTCCTTAGTATTTTATTTTTATTTTTAAAATAATTTATTTATTTTTGCGTAGACCACCTGGGGTATAGGCCAGAGGTGTGGGGAGTGAGAGGACTCACCAGTGGGGAGAAGAATAGGCAGATCTACTGAAATACATAGCTGAGGGGAGCAGTGGACAAGAGAGGAGAGGTCAGCCATGCCATGTGAGTCACTTCCCTGGCTGGGGATAGAACTTGTGCTTCAATGACTGCAGAGAGCTTTATGATACTAAGTCTTTACCCCTATACTCCCTTTAGGCCATGATGGAGGCCGCCTAACAGTTTTTAAAAGCATCATCCATACTGTCTATAGGAGTTCTTCATCACACCTTGCCATTAGCTAGTTACTTGCATACGGGTGACTCCCAACTCTATTTTGGGGACAGTCCTTCTTGAAAATCAAGTTTCTGTTTCTCAGCCTGCTTGAAACCTTTGCATGGAGATCACAAAGACAAATCAGTTTCAGTGTGTTCAAAATGATTTTTTTTCCCCTTCCCCCTTTTCCCTAACAACCTGATGAATAGCAGCACCAACTAATAATTGTTCAAACTCTTGCTCTAGGGTTCACATCTGGTGCCAACCTGTCCCCTCCATGTTGTATGTGACCATCCCCTAGTTCTTACAGTTGCAACCTAAGCTTTGCTCCTTTCTTTCCTTTTTGGGATGTCTGGGTATCCCGCCCTGCCTTCCATGTGACTACTTCCTCCTTCCCCTACACCCACCCCTGACTGCTGTTAGTTTGATTCATCTCCTAAAATTACAAATAGGCAAACCTAGTTCTTTTTATCAGAGATTTAGCAAATCAGTTAACCTTCTGCAGAAAGACAAAACTTCAGCATGCTGTCCAGAGTTAATTTACTCAGATCTACCTTCTACCAAGTCCCCGATTCATTCATTATTTTTCCCCACCTCCAGCATCCACACCTACCTCACTCTTGTCTCTAGCCAAGCCAACCCCTCCACCTGTCCCAGGACCAGCCTCTTCCTGTCCTGCTCTCTGGTTGCATGGCTTCTTCTCTCCTTGGGTCTTGCCCCCTCTCTTTCTTTGGGATTCCTCTTATTGCCACTTTCTTCTTCCCTCTTGTATCACACTTCTTTCTTCTACTTTTTCTTTCTCACTTGCTGCTGCTTCTAAGGAACATTTCCCATCACCATGTCTCAGGTAGCTCTTGCTGCCTTGGGCTTATGCTTATTATAATTGCAAAATGCACTATGTTTCTAAAGATCATTCGATTACCTCTTACTGTTAGATAACTTTTTGTAGTAGGTATTTTAGTTTTATATGGCTACATAAAACATCCCTTAAAATTTAATGTTTTGAAACAATCCGCCATTTATTATTATCTCTCAAGATTCTGCAAGTTGATTGGGCCCAACTGGAACATTCTCAGAAGGGGTCTCAATCAGATGTTGTCCCATCACAGATGTGGCCAGAACGTCTCAAGACTGACCTGCCAGGCATATAAGATGTTCATTTCTCTCTCTGCTAGCTGATGCTGGTTGTTGCCTGTAAACTCAACTGGGGTTTTCTTCCAGAGCTTATATATATCCTGGTCTCTCAATTCAGCAGCAAAATTCTTAGAATGACCCAAGAGTGAGTAGTCCAAGAGGCCCAGCTGAAGGAGTTACTGGTGCTCCCCATTCCTGGACTCAGAAGTTCCAGAATTTGACAGCATGGCACTTGCCAAAGCAGTCATAGGGCTCACCCAGATTCCAGTGGGAATGAACACACTCCATCCTCAGTTGGGGTGAGGCGAGAGCCCTTTGCAGGAGAACAGGTGAGGTAAAGGATGTGTGTGTCCGTGTTCGTGAACACCGTGTCCCGTAGTAGAATTTCTACTTTGAGTTCTCTGCCCAGAGTCAAGAACCGTGTCTGACAAAGATGAATGTAAATTTTCCCTGCACACATACAAGTCAATCTGAGAGCCATATAGGCTTGGATGGTATATGGTCATTTCACTGTTCCAGTCTTGGCCCCTTTGATGTGGCTACCTCAGTTATCAAAGGGAGACTCTACCAGCTGGTGCAGTTCTGGGAAATAACTAGAGTGTGTGTTTAAAGGGTTCAGAACAGTGTTTGGGGCATACACTCCAAGGTTGACTACAATGAAAAGGAGCAGAGGGAGAAGGCAGAGTCCTTAACATTGCAGCTTCTCCTTCATTTCAGTATATTTTTCACACCTCCCAAATCTGTGCTCTTCTTTGGTAAACCAGTAAGTCATACCTGGCTGAGTTACCATGGCAACTAAATTCCTATATAGGATAGTACATTGGGGTAATCTAAAATATATTAAATATCCTCTGAATTACATATATAACACTGCCAAGTGTCTCAAGATTTGTTGAGTACATGTTATATGTTCATTTCAAAGTTTATTTAATACAACATTTTACTTCTTCAAGAATTTTGATCCTGCTTTCTGCTGCCTGTGTGATGGCTGGAAAGCCAAGTCCACCGCCAGAAATACACTGAGAATGGGTTAAATGCTTGTGATTATGAAGTCATTGTGTTGATATTCTGATCAGTAAAGAGCATCTATAAAGACATTCTACTTCATATGATTTAATATTGTTTTGGGGATTTTCCTTTTTTTTGGCATTAAAATTCATGCCTTTATTTTGACAGGTGCTAGTTAATACTGGGAAATCTAATCACTCTAAACATAAGGAAAAACTTTTACCACATATAATGTAAATCTAATGATAACAAAGTAGGAGTGTAAAAGTCCAATAATCCATTCTCATTTTAGGTTGTAATTTTAGCTTGCTTTTGTTTTATTTTTTAAATTTTTTTTTAAAAAATATATAATATATATATGGACTTCCCACCACCAGTTCACCCCTGTGCTATCACCATAGTCTCTGACATGCATCCTTCCCTCCCAGTTTTGATCCCATTTCCTTCATTGCACCCATCAATGTCTCTGGTTTATTGTTACTCATTGTTTTTGGTTTTACTTTATTACAATTACTTTTTATTTTTCTGGCTTTGGAGATTTTCCAAGGAAAAACAAATCATGGGACATCAACCAAGAAGAAGCCAGACGTTCAGCTCCAGCCCCTTGGCTTCTGAGGTGCTCATCAGGGGACCCCTCACTCTGGGCTTGGGAGCTGGTGCTTTAGCAAGGGCATCCCTGCATCTAGATGTGTGACAATGGGCAATGGCACTTGGCCTCTGCCGGAAATCTTGGACTATTTTGTGTGGGAGCCTCAGCTTACCTTCAGTTTCTGCAGGGGTGGTGAACACCCTGAAATCATCTGCTGGATCTTTATATGGGCTTGAAGAGGAGCCCATTTCTTCCAGCATCCCATGATTTTTCACGAGGTTCTCTGATGATCTCTCTGAGAGAAAAGGTTCAACATCATTGATTATAAAACATGGACAGATTCCTTGTCCTTACAGGACATTCCTGTAAGTGGTCTCCATCTTTCGCACACTTCAAGGCTGGATTTCCTTACTCTGTCTTTTGCTTTTAGGAGTGAGGGAGATATTTACAAAAATCCCATCATTCATTAGTAGCAGTTCCCTACTGTAGTGGTCTGTGCTGTGGTGAACAGGAATTTATTACAGTGTAATACTGGTTTAAAATTTGGACCATGGGAATTTAAGGGTGGGATTTAATTTTCTGACTCCACACTGTTCTTCAAAAGAATTTGGGGATTTAAAAAAAAAAATCAAGATAATACCAAGTGATACCAATTAAAAAGGAATTATTTATTGCCAATATAATATCCACACTCATGAGTGAATGCAAATGTTTATACAGTCCTTCTTTTTTCCTCAAATATATATTCTCATAAAATGCCACAAGATTATTATCTTTTCAAAGTGTGTGTGATTTATAGGAAAACAGAGTTATTTAATAATTATCAGGGACCTATGGGCTATGCAAACTCAGAGAAAACCTTATAATTAAACACCAGACAGCCCATCCATATTATCTTCAGAGGCAGAATTCCTGGGTATTTTAATACTTAGTCAGCTTCCCTGGCCTAAGAACCACAGAAAATTGCAAGTCAGTTTCCAAATGATTCCTTTTAATTAAGACTCAATATTTATAATAATAACAGTGCTGATTATAATAGATGGTTTTTATTTGAGCACCTGTTCTGTCCCGATGTTAATACTAAGCATCTTACATATAAGTATTCAGTCATTAATGTATGCCATAATGTCATTAAGGAATTCCTTAGATTAAGGCAAGAAGAGTAATTCCCATCCTGCTTTTTAAATGACGTTGTTTGCTGGCATAATAAAGTCTGCCCACTTCTGTGTTAAGTTCTCCTATGGGTAGTTAAAACCCCCTGTGGTGGTTTTCCATAGAATCTTATTTCCCTGACTTTTCTTTAAAGATTTATTTATGCATGCATATAAGAACTGAAGTGTAAGCCAAAGGTGTGGGAGAGTGAGAGAACTCACCAGAGACAGAGTGGGGAGCAGAACAAGTGGATCTACTGAAATACACTGCTGAGGGTAACATCAGACAAGACAGGCGAAGTCTGCTGTGCCATGTGGATCAGCTCCCTGGCTGGGGATGAAACTTGGGCTGCAGTGGCTGCATATAGCTTCATAGTGCTGAGACATAACCCCTTGTGCTACCAGAGAAGCCTCCCACCATATTTTTTTGCATATTTTCTGTTTGTAGTTATGGTACCAAGTTCGAAGAATGAACAAGTTAAGCATTGTCCATGACTTCAAGTAGCTTATTCATTAGGTTAGAACACACAAACTCAGTTAAAGTTTGCATTTGTGGACATATTGAACATTTCAAGCTATGAGGCTAGGTCAGAGTTATTGCTTCTAGCTATGTGATAGACAGTAGCAAACAGAGCTTCTTTTCTTAGAAATCTACTACTTTTGGAGACTATGTTGCTATCATTTCTTTTAAGAATACCAAAAACAGACCCTCTCTGGTGGCACAGTGGGTTAAAGCACAGCACTGAGAATCTGGAGCAACTTCCGCATGAGTTCTATTCCCGCCTGCCCTGGAGGTGACCACATGGCGTGGCAGACCTCTCCTGACCCATCTGCTGCTCCCCTCAGCAGTGTCCTTCGTCGATCTGCCTGTTCTGTTCCCCACTCTGTCTCTGGTGAAGCCTCTCACCGCCCCTGGCCTGTCCCCCTAGTTCTGTATGCACAAATAAATAAATCTTAAAAAAAAAAAATACCAAAAACATATTCAACCCGAGCACATCCTGACTGATGGTCAATGCTGAGTGCTCATTTGCAGAGGAAGCAGGGAGTTTGGTTTCACACTGGATCCTGAGCAACACTGTATAGGAGTGGGGAGTGTCTGTGATACTTGGGGTTGGTCTTACAGGTGGGGTGATGGTTATGTGATGATAGAGCAGAGTTACTTTGCCACCTTATAAGAACTTTTTGTGGAAGTTATGATTATTTTTCCTAAACACTTTTACTAAGCTTATTACATACATGTTGGGGACTGCTAATCTCAGTAGGCTAGCAAGCTGGATTGGTAAGGTGAGAGCTGTTTTTCAGGTTGAGCTTCTGAAATCTGCTTAAAATCATTCTGGTTACTGGTGGCTCAACAAGTTAAATCACAGCGCTGTGAAGCTCTCCACAGCCACTGTAGCATGAGTTCTATCCCCAGTCAGTTCTATCTCCACAGGGCACAGCAGACCTCTCCTATCTTGCTTGCTGCTCCCCTCAGCAGTGTTTTTCAGTAAATCTGCCTGTTCTGCTCCCTACTCTGTTTCTGGTGAATCCTCTCTCCCCCCCACATTTCTGGCTTGTACCCCAGTTCTTGTATGCAGAAATAGATAAATCTTAAAAAAAAAAAAATCACCCTGGTTACTTGTATAAAATGCAGATCCCAGTGATCCCCCTAACATCTAATCAGTCTCAGTCACTGGGTTTCAGGCTCAAATATGCATTTTAAAAACAATGGTTTCTCAGACTAGGAAAAATAGCCAGTCAGGCCTGAAAGATTCAGCACAGTGACACAAAACTAAATTTTGGCTCCACCTATGCAGTTAAGCTGCAGGCTGACTTGGGACTGAATGATTTTAATTATCTGGCTTCATTTTCTTAGTCTTCTCCACTACCTCCGCTTCCAACTATTCCCATTAAGTTGTATCAAAACATGACATTCTGATAAAGAAGTATGAGTAATTAGGCAGCATTATTCACAAGCCCAGTGTCAGCCAAGGACAGGTTCTTCAGCCAGTCAATTAGCATTCAATGAACACATAATATGGGAGATTGGAGAGATGGAGAAGACAAGGTCAGTGTTTTTAAGAGCCTACCATCTGCTTGTGGAAAATAACATTTATTTCAGCCAAAATAAACACTAGAAATGCTGAAATGGTTAATACAGACAAATGTTATAGGACACAAACTGTTCTCAGCCTGGGCTGTCAAGTAAGATGTCAATCAACGCAGAGTTCAAAAGACTCTTTGGGGCAAATGGGTCTAAATTGTTGGAAAGCAATAATTGGCAATTGCATAAACTCTCCAGAAAGCTATGATTTAGTTCTCAAAAGAGAAAAATACGTCCTCTGGGGAAAAAACATGCTTCATCAATAGGTTGCAACACTAATTGAACTGAACTTAGAAACTTTGAAAGATTCTTCCTCTAACTTGCCCCGTCATTATGTCTGTTAATGCTCAACTATACCTGTGCTATTTTAACTGCAAGAATCTATCCTTGGATTCAAACTATGAGTCAATATTTACTGGCAGGCAACTAGAGGTAAGAAGATAGAAAGGCATATCTACACTCTTTAAAGGACACAGATAGGGAGATAATTCACTTTAGCCTACTCAGGATGACCAAGAGGGCCAAGATTTTCTCCACTCATTCTGGATGATTTGGTGGAACTGAACAGCTAAATACCACCACTAGTGATTGTGAATATGTACCCCCCAGGCTATTGCAGTCTGAAAAACTCATCTGGGAAAACACCCTCGGGCAGAAACAGGGCCAGTGCCAGTGTCCACCATCCTTGGTGAAAAGGTGAGGGTTCCCCAACCGCAGGCCATCCGTTCTTCCCTGTATGCTAGGGAAAGGTCACATTTTCCCATCTGCAAGTTTTTTTTTTTTTTAAAGATTTATTTATTTGTGCTTACAGAGATGGGGGACAGGCCAGAGGCTCAGGGGCGGTGAGAGGCTTCACCAGAGAGAGTGGGGAGCAGAACAGGCAGATCTACGAAGTACACTGTGGAGGGGAGCAGCAGGCGAGACAGGAGATGTCTGGTGAACCATGTGGGTCACCTCCCTGGCTGGAGGTCAGGTCATCTTAATCCAGGTCACCATGGAGGCCCTGGGTTTAGAACTAAAATCCCAACTTCTGTCACTTGGCAAGTATGTGGCCTTGAGCAGCTCCCTTAACTAACCCCAGCTTAAATACTTTTTATAACCTATAAAATTGGAACAATAACTCTTAGAGGAAGAAGATTCATGTGAGTGTGAATTGCATATCTTAAGTACTCGTATAATTTAGCTGAATTAAACATCAGAAAGGAAGAAATCTTAGACCTGAAAGAACATTGAATACCCATCCTGCCCCTCATTCCACGGGAGAAAAGCTAAAAAATGGAGAAGATTTCTGTGACTAGTTAGCACGATAATCATTGGAGGGATTGGAAGATATTTACTGCAAATCCCCATTTTGAGCAGCTGGGGCCTAAAGACTTCGAGCAACTTGTGGTACTTGCCCAAATCAGAGTCTGAAACTGCTGAGAAGCCTGAATAATCTATCCTCATCAAAAGCCTTCCCCTGATTTCATACTTAAATCTTTATCCTGTGGTTGAAACTGTAGTCCAGGCACAGTGATGTGACATTCCTGATTAGTGAAGTGGAATTCTAGAACACTCTGTTAAAATTTTTCTACTGCCAAAGCCACAAACACAGTGTAAAAGCTGCTCGCAAAGTCCCTCTCACTAATGCACCCTGATTTCCACCTCAGCCCCTGGAATGAGTAGCACTGGAAATAAGCCAATCCATAGAATTCTCAAGCTGGTTTATCTCTAGATTGTGGATCATTTTCTTTTATTGGATCAGACTAGGGACAGTTATATGATAACACAAAATTATTGGCCTTCACTTTATCATTAGGAAATCAAAGCATAATGCAAGGAAATTAAATGAAAGGAGGCCTTGCCATCTCTCAGATTATAGGAATGGAGAGATTTTCAATCATGGTCAGACTCTGCTTGTTATCTCTGGGGATTTAAAACCACCATTTATTTTTTTCAGATTTTTTTCACTTATGCACACAAGAACCAGGGTACAGGCCAGAGGTCAGGGGTTGAGAGGATTCACCAGAGACAGAGTAGGGCACAAACAGGCAGATTGCCTGAAACACACTACTGAGGGGAGCAGTGGGTGAGTCTAGGAGAAGTCTGCTCAGCCCCTTGCAGGGGATTGAACTTGTGCTACAGTGGCTGCAGATATCTTCATAGTGCAGTGCTTTAATCAGTTGCACCACCAGGAAGGGCCCCTAAAACCACTGATTTCTCAATTTCATCTTTCTGGTTTCTGCAGTCTTAGCTGCAGTGCAACAGAGAAGTCCAAATCTAGCAGAAAAAAAGCAAGAAGCTATCCACCCAGTTTAAATAATACAAACAGTTTCTCATTACACTATTTGGCCGACTGAAAAGGGAAAATGATGCCTTGGAATCTGTCAGCTTCTATCACTCAATCCCATGCATTTGGTTAGACTCACAATAACTGGGCTGATATTCTTTCCAGGCTTTGGTCATTTTCACATTATTATGAATTGTGACAGGAATATCAGATAATCAAATTTTAAACCTGTCAGTCCGTGACATTTTATTTTCAACCTACAACAGTTTCACCAGCTCTTCCTGCACTCCTGGGTGTCATGCTGATGATATATCTTTTGACTGAGCATGAATTCCCTGGAGGCACATTTTGGTTCTTTGTTAAAACGGGGTTTTCATCTCTTTGGGGTTTCTGGGTCACTGTGTGTCTGAGATAGCTGTTACTGCTATTTTTGTGTATGTGTGTGAAGTTGAAAAGTAATAGTTCTAAGAGGGTCTCTTCAAGAAGAGCATCTGCCAAATCATCCTTGGAGAAAAGGGAATCTCAGGAGAAAATTGTCCTTAAGTTCCATGGCCCTGAGAAATAATCTCAAATTTTCAAAGACTCAGCAGGTCAAAATGTCACAGCATGATTCACAGCTATTTTGTACACTGTGACTTCTACTGCCCAAAGCATACAGTGGACACAGTATTTGTAGGCACTTGTGACATTTTCATTCTCCAGCATTCTAAGTGATGGGAAATCCCAGGCCTTCCAGACTCACTGGGAATTTCAGAACATTTGGATTTTGTAAAAAGTAAAAAGATTTAGAGATGAACCACCATTAAAAAAACAACAACAACAAAACAAAAAACAAAAAACAAAAAAAAACGTGGCCCTCCCTGGTGGCACAGCGAGGTAAAGCACTGCACTGAGAAGCTAAAGCCTCTTCCGCATGAGTTCGATTCCCGCCCGCCCCCAAAGGTGACCACATGGCAAGGCAGACCTCTCCTGGCCCGCCCGCTGCTCCCCTCAGCAGTGTACTTCGTTGATCTGCCTTTTCCTCTCCCCACTCTGTCTCTGGTGAAGCCTCTCACCACCCCTGAGCCTCTGGCCTGTACCCCAGTTCTGAATGTACAAATAAATAAATCTTTAAAAAAAAAAAAAAAAAGTGAGGATGCCTCCCCTAACTATCTTGCAATGTGTAAAGTTCCCAAGGACATTGTGGTTATGGTTATATAAATAAGGTGACTTATAGCCCCATAGTAGTAGGAATTTTGAAAAGTTCGTATATACTAGTCTTTCTGCTACTCATCTAACACACTATATTGAAAATCTCTCCATTCCTATAATCTGAGAGATGGCAAGGCCTCCTTTCATTTAATTTCCTTGCATTATGCTTTGATTTCCTAATAGAGTTTCAAATTGTGCTCTTTACAGACAGGAAAATATAGATATCAAATACATAGAATATCTGTATATTCTATATATATTTATAGCGATAGCTATCAAAGACATAAAAGAAGACAACCTTTATCATCACCAAACTGATGAGGTATATTTTTACACCAAAAAAGTTTAGAAATGCATTATAGTAACTCTACACATGAAATACATCTGGCTCTAGGTTTATAATGTTTTAATTTTTCTAATTTTGTTACAGATGACTTAAAAAGTTAGCCACTGACCACAAGCAGCATGTAGACCTATACCTCTATCTGGAACTTCTGCTCTATAGAGGCTCCATTCATGGTTTTATGAAATTCCTACCCTTTAAATGAAAACCACAATTGTTTTTAAAGAATGGCATTTTCCTGTCTGATGATTCGAGTGGAAAACGTGGTGTCATAGGAAACATGTAACGCTACAGGTGTCATTAAAAACCCCTCTTTGCTGTCTAACCTTTTTACAAAGCCACACTCCCTTTCCTAAGTCCCCTTTTCCTTCATATATATACTTTTTAAAAAACAAAATGTACTTGCTTGGTTTAGGAAAATAAGAGAAGCACCTGTTCAGTTCTCCCTTTTTCTACTTAGGAGCAGGTTTAGTTTCTGGGGAGCTGAGATGCTTGTGTTACAAATTTGCTTTCTTTCCTCTAAGGGAATGTAAATTTGGTGTCTAAACAACCTGGCCAGGCTAATGGGAAATCTTGCAGTTGGAACTTAGCTGAGTGCTTTGAAAATTTCCTCTTTCTTGGTTTTCTCAGTGGGTTCCACTTCCTCTGAACCAGTCAGTTTTTTTAGGGACAGAGCACCGACCTTTCAGGAATTATAGTACCCAAAGGACTAAAGGCAATTTCTTTTAACTAGTAGTACTTCTTTATAGTCTCTGGACGAGGACCTATTCTTTAAAAAAAAAAAAAAGAAAGAAATCATGTTTTGGAGTGTTTTGTTTGGCAGAAAATTGCTATTCCAGATTTGTTACAAATTACCCATGGAGATACACATATTGAGGGCATTTTATTTGAAATGCTACCTTTCAAGTCTGTGAACTCAGACTGGTGTTTGTGGGAGAAGGTAGCTGAGTAAAGGTCTGAGAAATGGATATAGGGGCCAAAGTCTCAGGGAGTTAATAAACATTGTAAAACATGGTTTTAATAATCTCATATCCAGTACATTTATAATATTGCCATTGGATCTCAGCATTTGTAATGAGTTCTCTTAAAACTGAGACAATGTAAAATTTCAAGTTTTTCATTTAAAATAGAACAAAACCTAGAATAAAGAGTGGTAGGTCAACTTCTCAACTCTTTAAGGCCATTCCTATTTTTATATCACATTTGCTCTTCCTTAGCAAGGAATTACCTTTGCTGGTAACATACTTATAAAGTCTTTATTTATTCCTGGATGGATTTTTGAGTTGTTGAGGACCTTCAATGATTTTAGATACATTCTAATAGGTATCAAATTGTCAAGGGGAGAATCATGGATCAACAAAACCTCTGTTATAACATGCTGTTGTTATTATAACCGGAGAGCAGGTAAAATGCATAATTTGAGGTCCCAGAAAACACAACCATAGTCACACAGACATCTCGGAGGTAAAACACCTCTTTTCACTACTTCATCTTTCCTTACCCTTTATACCATTCCTGGTACTAAAGAATATGGAAGGCAAGATAGAGTGAATCATCACAAACCCTCTCCACAGCACACCAACCCTTGGGAAACTCCAAAATTGTAATCTGACAACAGGCTTGTATGGATGGAAAGCTGCTTTGCTAGCAGGCAATTGAGTTCACTCTTTGTCTCATTCAATAAATAAATGAGTCCTCATGAGTCCATGCTCAGTTGCCTGTTTTACAGATGAGGAAACCAAAGTTCAGAGAAGGTGATCATTCTCCACCCAAGGTAGACCAGAAGCAATTTTGAAATATATGTTTTGAATTTTGGACTCCAGTTGAGGGGGACTGACGAAGCTGTCGGTACAAGCACAAATCTGTTCCCCGTGTGCTACCCCAAGTGTTTCCTAGATGTAGTGGGGACAGAGCAAATGGGAGAGAAAACAGAGGGAACTGGGGGAGCAGGAGAGTCCTCACTTCAGCAGTTTGCATGCTACACTTTCTGTCCAGACAACGCTTGTCTCAGCTTTTTATCTTTCATGAACTCAACTCTATCACTACTCTGAACCCTGCTCCTTTGTATGAGCGCCTCAACCTGGATTTTAAATGTGGCTTCAGAAAAGGGTTCTTATTTCATTTCCCAGTGAGGAAATATGTTCTGTAAAAGTAGACTTGAGCTCTTCCATTTCCATTGCCTTTCTCTTGACCCTGGCCACTCTCTTTTGTTTAGCCTTGGGTTTGCAATAGTAATTGTAAAATATGTACTTTAGTCCCTGTGATTATTCTAAATTTCAGCCAAAGGAAATGGGCTTGAGTTGGCAATAGATATAAAAGCTGTAACTTACCATTAGAACTGTAAGGAAACACATACTGTATTTTTTTAAGGTTTATTTATTTATGCATACAAGAACTGGGATCCAGACCAGAAGTACAGGGGTGAAAGGATTCACCAGAGACAGAGTGGAGAGCAGAATAGGCAGATGGATTGAAATACACTGCTGAGGGGAGTAGCCTGTGAGACAGGAGAGGTCTTCTGTGCCACGTGGGTCAGATCCCTGGCCTGGGATCAAACTCGTGCTGCAGTGGCTTCTGATAGCTTCATAGTGCTATGTATTAACCCCTTGCACCACCACCGAGGCCCCAGGAAACACATATTTTAGAAGATCTTTTAGAAAAAATCGGCAGTATTTTGGGCTTTTTGGAAATTCTACCAATAGGAAGAATATTTTCAACACTGTGCAGAATAAAGAGTCACCATTTTTGAGCCAACTGGATAATAATATAACTTGTACAAAGTTATTTTCAATCCAAACGGAAAGTTTTAAAAACTTCTCTGGTGAGACCTATCCCACATTTGGTGAATTGAGGAACTACATTGCTATTCTGGTTTTGTGTCATATAAAAAATCTAGACAAATTTAACCAACATTGTCCTCTTATCTTCCCTTTCACACACTACTAACAAATAATTTTTTTTAAAACAGAAAAATTCATCCCTATCAGTCTCTGAGCCAACAGGAAAATATTCACAAAAGGAATATCAGCTGTATGAAACACTGGAAGAGAGATTTTACTGTTTGGGGTGAGTGTTAAAGCTTATGCTTTACTTCTAAATAAAGTTGAGCCAGGGCTCATGCAATTAATCTGTCGAGTTTCCTGGAGATATCCTCTAATATCTGGGAAGAAAGAAGTATTTCCTGAACCCAAAGTGGTTTTAATAGCTCTTGCAATGAACAAAGAACGGTCATTCTCATTCCCAAGTTCAATGTACCAAAATTGCTGGGAAAGTTGTTTCTCATTGTTTCTGCATTAAGTCAACATTTAAAAAAATGGAGACTTATTTTAAAGTCAGAGGATTACTGTCCAGGGCATGGGTAATAGAAATCTCACCAGCTTTGGTGTGTTGGGCTTATGAAATTGAAACAAGTGGCTCTATTCATTATTAATAAAAATATATGGTTGTGTTTAAACTAAATATCAAAGTCCTGGTTGAGTCTTAGGGACCAAGTGGCTCCATGATATAAAGCCCCTTTGCTTCCCTTTTTATGATTTTCTGCAGAACTCTTCACACAATTTACAACCTTATAATCAGTGGGGTCCTATAGATCAAGGTGTAAGCAGGGTAAAATATGTTTTGTTAAACAAAAATTGTGAAACACTCCATTCTGACATATAAATTACTATTTCTTCCCTGCTTTTCTGCTTTCAGATTTATAGCATTTATCTGACATCATTTTTTTTTTATAAAGAAGAAAATCCAATTACTTACATTTATTTAAAGGAGAGCACTGGTTTAAACATAGCATTACTGGGGTGGTAAACCCTTGAACCCAATATGATGGCTATCTGTGAGCAATGTGGGATTTGTTGACTGTCAGGACATTAAAAATCAGTTTTTCTACAATGTATGTTAACAGAGGTTGGCAAGGGATTGAATATCATTTAGTTAACTGCATCACACAGGTAAATAGTTAATTTCCTTTCATAGCATACAAATCTTACCAATACAAATAACCATGTTTCACTTTTGAAGTCATTAACTTAAAATGCTATACTCAGTTAGATAGATGATAGAGATAGACAGACAGACACTAGGTTAAAAAAAAAAAAGATTCTGTTTTTTTTCTCCCATACTTGTCAAGTCTTATTTGAAGTCATAAAAATCTGGTAAATTATTTGTTCAACGCTCTGCATTATTGGATCCAAATGCTTGGAGATGCTTGGAGATGTGTTTAATATTAGGCTTTGCATTTATAAATTATAAAAACACATGAAAGGAGTATTTTCTTGCTAATCCCAACATTCTCCTCCTAACATGGAATGTTGCATTGATATTCACTTGAACAGGAGCCACTAGTTGGAGAGACAGATAAGAAATGGAAAAAAGGGGAAATTGGCAGTTTTTATCACCATCAATTAATATTTGGTGATGATCATGGAAAAAAAATCTGTGAGTGCAAGAATTCCACCACTCTAAAACAAATTGACTCACACAGTTATTTTAGAGTCAGTCATTTCACTTGTAAATTAATGTTAATACTACATATATTAAAATAGCATTTGTTAAGCCCTTCTTCTCTGCTAGCCCAATTACTTTACTTGTCTTATTTAATCCTAGTAAATAAGTCTACCAGGCAAATATATTTATCATATTTTACAGATGAGGGAATGAAGATTTTGGTGTGTTTGAAGGGCTCACCTGGGCTGACAGCTGGATGGAGAAGCCAGAGTTCTCTAGGTCAGAGTCTGCATTGTTAAATCTTATCCTGTGACATCTTGGTGTCTGAGCTTCATCCCCACAAGACGCTGTTGCTTGACAATCTCCCTACTCCCAATGCCAGATAATAAATGAAAGGTATTCCAGCAGTGCCCTGGCTTCCAGGAGCTTACCTAAGTTTCTTTGTCTTCTGATGGAATGCCACTTGTTAATATATAACATCAAGATTCTTTGTTCTCAGAAGATAAGCTATATTACTATGGATTAAGCTTTCCAAAAACTTGTGTGATTTCAGCTAAATTATTTTCAAAGTAGTCTGATGGTAAAGTGGAGTAAGAAGGAAGCTGACTAATTTTATAAGGACTTTGGGTGGATCAAGACTTTGCTCCTCTACTGGAGTGGACACTATGTCATTTGTACTTAGTCAGTTAGAAAGGTTTCCTTAGCTGCAGTTGAGATATAACTAAAATTAAAAAAAAAAATCAACTCAACGTTGCTGGGATGAGACTAAACTTTGATCATCTTCAGACAATGAGTGCCCTTCTCTGTCATGTTCTTCTTCAGAGCAAAGGCAAAGACACAGAAGTTTAACTTTTTAAAAAATATATTGTTCTGAAGCACTTACAATATCATATCAATCCACTCAATAGCTTTGATATTACAATCCCATTTTCTTAATCAGCAGAGGAAGATACTAAGAATTTATTACATGGCACAATAATTGTGATTGATAAGATTGGCAATTTGAAATTGATTTCATAGAACCAAACTTTTCTTTGGGCTGAGAAGTAATTAAGTGCCTCAAGATTTGTCTAAACAATATGTTGAAAGACATCAGCTATTTTATATTAAGCCATAACACTTTGCTTCAATGTTAAATGACTTAGTAAAAACTAAAATTTAATATGTATCAAAATGAATCTCCATTCCCTAAAAATAGCTCACGTCTACTTATGTTTAAGTTGCTGAAAGAAAATGAACAGAAATTTGAGTATATTCCATAATAATTATGTTTTTTCTTCATACATTTTCTGTAAAGACAACATAATTTCATTAATTAACACAAACGGTCATAAAAACCACTGCTTGCCTTTGTATTATTCCCAGTTAATGTTTCCATAATGTTGCATAATGTGAAATTTCTGCACAGTGTAGTCAGCCAGGACTGTCAGCGACTGAATTACCATGTGTTGGCAGTTGTTGTTAAAACTCGATCAGTGTAAGTCCTGTGAATAAAAGTGGGAAGCATGCATTAAAAGAAAGATGACCTATCTTAGATAAAATGCATTTGCTTCTCACTTTTGCTGTTAGTAGTAGTATTTATCCTGTCTTGTAGTAATCATAAATCAGCACCCTACGGCACTGAATAATTAGGTATTTCCCTACATTATAGAGAATGGCTCTGAAATGATTTTTGTTCCGTGTATGGATTTTGCTATTTTATTATTCTTATTAAAGGAGAAATGACCTTAAAAAGGGTAAAATTGGAATGGATTGGTTCATAGAAAGCCTCTAGAAGCTACTTAAGATAGCTCATATGAAATTGTTGCTCCCTCAAGTTAGCATGAGTTCTATTTACCTCAAATATCATTATCCTTTTTGCCAGGAACTCTGACAAGCTGAATAAATATATAAAGGGAATCTTGCAAGTGGGTAGACAGACTGGTGACTCATGACGGGGTCAGAGCCTTTGCTATTTGCTTAGAAACAGATCTCTTTCCCTGGCAGCCAGAGGGAGGAAGTGATGATGGAGAACGTTTAGTTCCAGATCAATGTGGGCTAGGCAGCTGGGAGGTCAGGGGTTAAACATGTGCTATCTCAGCTATGCTGGGAGCAATAACAACAGCAGGCATCAGGAGAATGATCTATCAGGGCAATTAGTCAAACAGGCCTCGTGGAAGGCCAGATAGGGCTGGCTCTGTTTGCATCTGTTTATCAGTTTTAGATAAGAATCCTTGTGAACCTTTTTGTTACCTTGAGAAAGTAGACACCTGGATGGTAAACACAAGACAAAGGTGTCTGTAAAATCTGATATGGAAAAATGACTACTGCTCCCAGATGGGACTAAATCACTATATTTCTGTTTATAAGAGACTTGTGTTGCTTGTTTTCTCTACCTACTTCTTGGTGTATTCTCTTAAGAGCAGAAATTACAGAATTGGACTTCTTTTGATCAAATGTGAAACTTGGCCCAAATGCTGTGGAAAGTGGGAGAGACAGTTTAGAACATTGTGGTTTTATGTTTTCCCAAGATTTTTCTATAAATGAACATTTTGCTGTCGTCCATAAGCTGACCAAGACATTCCAAACATTTGTCTTTCTTGGCTCACTTGGGCCTGATTTAATGTATCTTTTCTAACTGCATGCTCTTAGAAGATACCTACAAAGCCTTTCATTTGTTCTGATGCTATCACGCTGCGTCCCACAAGTGTCAGAAACTTGCAAAAGGGGTTTCATGAGAACTATGCGGGATGAATTTTAAGGTGATAGTTGTAGACATATCTTGGCCATTTTTGTGCCTTGAATATGTCGGTTCACACCCCTGTAGCTTTGTAAATGTGCTTCTCTGTGCCTGGATTCTTCTTCTACTTCTTATCAATTTGGCATGAAACTGGAATCACCCTACAGCATATCCAAAATAGAAGAAACGTGCGTAGGTCTTTAATAGCAAAAGAAAATTGATGGTTACATTCCTGAGCATCATTCCTAGCCCAATTTGATATAATGATCCCATCTGGCTTTACAACTTTGATTATCTTCACATCTAGTTTCATAAATTGTATCTGTATTTAGCCATCACAAAGCATATTTGGATAGAAAAGGATACTCTCTTCCAACCTTTCCATTTGTCTTCCTCTAACAAAAAGTCAAGCCTAAAAATTAGTTCCCTAGACATATGCAGCCATCATTTATTTACTACTCTGAAGATAGCTATTTGTGTGACCTTGTGAAATTTAACAACGCTGAACCATACTTCTTCTATACATAAATATAAGTAGGACCTATTTTATGAAATTCCTGGGTGGAACTCCTACAGCAGTTCGAATAGAAGAAGCCTTGCTAGAATATTCAAGCTCCAGCTGCCACTCAGTAGCTGACCAGCTGAGCAGTATAAAGTGACCCAAAGGAGCATGCATTGCCTCATGTTGTTTTTCTAAACCCAAAGTTACACCATGGGCAAAAATAGGTTTTTCATGACAATTAAGAGTATTTTATGAGATTAAGTTCTTATATATATATATATATATTTTTTATATATATATTTTTAACTAGAATTTTTTTAGTAGAATTTCAAGTTGACAGAAAATTGAACAGAATGTGCAAGTTTCCAGTGTGCCTACTTAACCATGTAGCACAGCCATGCCCATCCTAAATATCCCACCAGAGAGGTAGATTTGTTATGGTTGATGATACCATAGTGACACATCATTATTCAAAACCCACCGTGTACATTAATGTACAATCCTGGGAGAGGGTGGTCTTCAGGGAACATTCTAGGGAGGTTCTAGTTTCCCTGTGGAGCTGAGCTGGGGACTAGAACAGAAGCAAGGTGGGGAGCCGGAAGGAGACCTGGAGGGGGCCCATGGAGCAGACATGTGAAGAAGTTGCAGTTGCTTCTTGGTCCTTTCCTGGGTGAAACACATGGGAGAGAGACCAGCGGGCAGATCAAGAATGGCAGCTTTTATCTTGATTTTGCTCTTGTCCTTCCAGACAATCCAGTCCTTCCCTATGGGACTCACTACGAAGTGCTTTAGACTTGTGGCAGCTTTTGGGCCTCAGTGGCCCTGCTTTGGGCCAAGCCTGTTTGACTTGACATTTACCCATGAGAGGATGAATAACATTGGGTGCTAGAAACTACATTTTTGGACTTTTCTTTGTTGTATACTAATTGTATAAAAATCCCTTTCTGTTAAATGTTTTGCACACTAGAATATGTTTTGTCTTGGTGTTGCAGATGGTAAGAACCTATTTAGAGCAGGCAGGTTTCAGGGTTCTGGGGTAGCTTTCACCATGCCCTGTGACAATCCCAGCTAATTATTATTTCAGGAGTCCTGTATACTTTCAGTGACACCTAGCCGTTCCTTCGATCTTCACTATTGTTTCTACTTCGCCAAATTACTTTTCCGGAAGCTATAACATTTTTTTTGTGCTAGTAAGAGAGGTTCTTTTAAGATTTGGCTTTTAATGTTGTATTTGTCATTTTTATCCAAAATCTACTATGTTTCAATAATTAAAAAAAATTTATTAATTTATGCATGCAGAACCAGGGTACAGGCCAGAGGTGCAGGGCGGTGAGAGGATTCACCAGAGACAGAGTGGGGAGCAGAACAGGCAGATCGACGAAGCACACTGCTGAGGGGAGCAGCGGGTGGGTCAGGAGAGGTCTGCCGCGCCATGTGGTCACCTCTGGGGCAGGCGGGAATCGAACTCATGTGGAAGTGGCTTTAGCTTCTTAGTGCTGTGCTTTAACCCGCTGTGCCACCAGGGAGGGCCCTGTTTCAATCATTTTTTAAAAGCATGTTATTCTACCATTACAACATACCTTTATCAAAAACTTGTCTTATAACTACACACTTATGAAAATATTATAGCTATAGGTCTGTGCCAAAGTATAAAGAAATATGTTGTTTCAACCATACTGCTTATAGTAAAAACAAACATTTAAATCACAACTCTGATAACTTGCTTTTGCAAAACATTTTAATTAAGACCCTTTCAAAGTTCTAGACAGATGTTTGTCTTTACTTTGAAGGTATTAGACTAGAGAGAACACATCCAAGACCAGTTACAACTCAGCCTTGCTTTAGCACAGACTCCGGGATAAGCAGATGTTCATGGACACTCACTGATTCTCTAGAACAGTCTTCATTATGAAATTTGGTGCTACTCTGGGTGAAACAAGGGCCTTGTGGATGCTGAGAAAGAGCATCTGGGTGAGGTCCACATACGAATCTGAATCAAATTGCCAGATACCCAGTGCAAACTTGACCCAACAGGAAAACTGGCAGTTGTCTTGGCACAACTGGCCACCTTTGAGGGACTGCATAGGAACAGGGCTGGTAGAACAGAGGGTTGGACAACACAATGGAACACACATCCCTCACCATCTTGGTTCCAACCTTCTGGCTTCCTCAATGTAGTTTGGGGTGATATGCACCCTCTAAAAGGATAATGGACTTGTTCCTTTCTGTCTGTAAATCAAGTCTCCCCCCAACTTCGTTAAATAGTTCTCCTTAGAATTCCACTTCCTAAGTCACTACATTCCATACTAAGTCTGTTATACGTATTATCCCATAATTTTACATAATGCATTAATGTCATCAATATGGTTAATCAGCAAGTGCTGGTTTCATCCAGCAGAATGATTCTCCTGGCTCAGATCTTTGTTACTTTGATCTCACTGATATGCAGGTGGAGCTGTCTACTCAACAAATGCCTACTGAACGAATGAAAGAATATATATTCTAGTAACATTAACAGACAAGGAATTTCAAGTTATTAGATTATTATACTGATTTTTTTTCTGGTATATAAAATGTTACATAATTTATTAATTTCTTAGAAATATCAAACACTTGGACATTGTATAATATGAAATGAAAATGAATAAATTCTACTATGATAAAGTAACTTTACTTGTAATTATAGAATTATTGCCTACTCATGGTGAAGGAATGCCTGTAAAATCAATTTATGCAGTAGTGCTTATTCTTTTCAACATAAAAGTTTAATTATCTGGCTTTCAAGTTTAATAAGGGCATCAGAGCTGGTTCCTCTTTTGCCTTTAGCTAATCTTCTTAGAGACAGGTGAATCCAAATTTCTCCTGAATTCGGATATAATTTGCAAGAATAACAAGTAAAACATCAGCAAACAGTCTAAATACTTTAGTCTTTACCTACAAACTACAAATGCATGGGTACATTAATTCTTGGTGATGGTTTATATTGCACAACCTTGGAGTCAAGAATCCATTTATCAAACAAGACATGCCTTCTGTAAATACATTTTTTCTTAAAGTGACAATGAGGCAAAAGAATGTAAAACTTTGAATAATCATAATCATTTGTTACTTTCAGATATTTTGGTTCAGGTTAGTGCATTAGCTCATTAATATGATAAGGAAAAGCTGCTGAAAACTGGATTCCATGCTGATGAGTGAGAAATAAGTCATTAAAGATTTAGAATTCTTCTAATGATTCTGGGAAAAGAAGATAAGTTAAAGAAATCCTTATCTACAAATCCCGACCTCTGAAATGATTTACCAGACAGAAGAATCTAAGTTAGCTATAATCTTTATTTTATACAAACTGCAGAGCATACCATGCTTTGAGATGAGTTATTGTGATTTAACATCTAATTGCTACATGCTACCTTATAAGGGGGTGAGTAATCACTGAAAGCATTGGCTGAAAGGAGCATCAACTATTAGGTATCAAAAGGTAAGAAGAGAGCAGCAGGTGGTGGATGAGTTCTGGAAAGGTAGAATGTAAATGAAGAACCCATCATAGCATGGATGAGTCAGCTAGTGAATAGACAGAGAAGGAAAAATCTGGTATATGTCATGAGTCATCCACTGAGACCAGGAGATGATCCAAAAGAAGGATCAGCATTGCCACAGACTTCCAGAACAATGGATCAAGTTGATTTGGGAAAGTTGTTGATATTCTTACTCATTACCACTTCTCTGCATCTGTTTTTCTCCCAGAACTTTAACTACCCATGATGTCTTCCAGATTGCTAATTGCTTTGTAGCAATTATATATGTGCAATTGATAAAGAACTTGTATAAGCTCCATATAGTTTGCATTTTAGGTTAAATAACAGAGGCGTTTGATCAAGTGTATGTCTTTCACTTTCAAGTTTAAGTTTGAATTGCTAGTCTCCTTGTGATAGATAATTCCAAATTTAATGCTCTCATGATTTTTCATGATTTTTTATTTTTTGATTTGGGTATCATTTTAGTTTCAATCTTCCAACTCAGTACTGTTCATGTAGATGATCAGTGTTGTATAATGCAGTTAGCCTGGATAATCCAATATTTGTTGTGAATATGAACTTACCTAAACAGCACTTTTATTTATTTTAATTTTTAATTGAAGTAATGTTTGGATATCACCATCAGGTTTTACCACCATAGTGCACACCTACCACCAAATAACCCCTCCTCCTTCTAAGTGCTTTAATTCTTAAATTTTCAAGGGTTAGTTTGTAAATTTGCTTTCATCTGAGTCTTAGTTTAACTGCTCTATATGTCATATATAGAGTGGTGCTTATCTTTCTTCTTCTGATTTACTTCACTTAGCATTATCCCTTCCAGCTCCATTCACATTGCCTCAAATGGTATAAGTTTATCCTTTTTGATCACCGAGTAATATTCCACCATGGATGCTTACCTCATCTTATTGATCCAGTCATCTGTTTGGAGGTATTTAGGTTGTTTCCATAATTTAGCTAGAGTACATAGTGCTGCAGTAAATAGGGGGATACAATTTTTCCTTCCAAATTGGCAGATGCCTGTGAGTGGAATTGCTAGGTTGTTTGGCAGGTCCTTAAGGGCTGGACCAGTTTGCATTCCCACCAACAGTGAAGAAGCATTCCCCTTTCTCCACATCCTTGCTCATACTTATTTCTGGACTTGGCATATGGGCCAGTGTCACAGGTATGAGATGGTATCTCATTGTGGTCTTGATGTGCATTTCCTAATGCTAAGTGAAGGTGATGATGAACATTATTTTCATGTGCTTCAAACATTACCTTTGACTAGTTAGTACTTTTAAGTAACTAATACACACTTTAAGATAATAGTCCATAATGTCTTTGTTTCCTGAGTTTCAAAGGGCATATATTCCCTATAAGACACAGATCTCCATACATGTGTAGATCAAAGAATCTAGGTCATAATAAGAAGTTTATGGATTCAGTAAGATTCTGAGATTAGACATTTACATAAATTCATACCTATCTGATCTCATGAGTTTCAAAGAAATCTCTAAGGATTGAAAATTGAAATACACACACTTTTTTTTTTTTCTAGGCCAGTTGAGAAATGAAAACATTCTTAATTATTTCAAGCCCATATAGTGGTGTACAAGTGTAATTAACTCAGATGTGTTTTTCATACCCAATTAGAAGATATTTTAGCACCAAGATAATTGGACCTAGCAGCACCTGGGAAGTGTAATCAAACAAGTTTATCACCACATATTACTGTCCTATGATCCTCTGCACTTTAAGTTGTGCATAAAAAGAATGGTGAAACCATGTGGGGAAAATAATGCTCATTATCCCAACTTTACTAAGGCCTCAATCCAAATTAAGGTATTCCTGTTTACTTAAAATCTATAAGCTTTTGCTCAGACTTCATAAACCTTGTGCTATTTTTACTATTAATTTTTTCTTTCTTAATTTGTATATTACGATGATACTACACATTCCCCTTTCCTTGGTAATTATTGTTTTGTGACATTTTTGCTTAACATGTGTCTTTGGACATTTGGATGTTCAAGTACAAAACTGAAGTTGGAGATGTAGCCCATATTCTGGAATTTTCAGATACCACCCACGGCAGGACCGCTGGTAGAGGCTTATGTGTGTCTGTGGGCCTGCACTGGGAGGCTGGGAATGCATATCCGTAGCCCCTCCAAATCCATTGTTTTGTACTTTAGAAAGATCCCAGACAATGCTTGTGTGCATTCATGTTTGAAAAATATGGGTCCATCTGGAGTTAGAAATCTTCTAGAATATAGCCTGAAGGATAGTTTGTCTTCATAGTCTTGGCCGTGGTTGAATACATGATAATATAGAGAGAGAAGGAGGGAGGAGGGGGGAAGAAATCCTGGAAAGAATCAAGGAATCAAGAAGGATCTGGTGCTTCAGAATAGCTGGAGGCTTCAGATTCTATCTGACTACAGTTGGTTTCAAAGTCCACTCCTCTGACCTGTTCTTCCTCATTCTGCTAGTTTGACCTGCTAGTTTCTCGAGTTTGGGCTGGAGAATTCCTGGATCAGATTTTCAGATAATAGTTTTGACCCAGCTACATTGTTGACGACTGATCTTCTGTTTTCAAAACTCTAGGAAAATGACTTTCTGGCTTTACAAGGCAAAAAAAAGGCATTGCTTTTCTGTATTACATGATTAATCAAATCTGTTAGAGTGTCTTTTTATTGAAATCTTGAGGTTTTTGTTATTGTTGTTGTTCCTGGTTTGAGTAACATATCATGTGACCATCTTGACAACAAAGACATTCTCAGTACATAAAAAGTTTTACATTCGTTGCTGCCTTAAGTATGAAAATCAAATCTCAGTTGTTACTTTTACACAACAGAGTTCTGTAAACCCTGTCTTTGTTCCTGTAGGCAAGACTGACATTTTTATTCCTCTAACACATTTTGGAGGGAAGATACGCTCTCTAATAATTGCATTGCTCTGTTATTACACTGGAATATCTTAGAAGACTGTAAATATTGTATTTGGTCTAAATTTACAACATCCACCAAATCAACTGATCAAAAAATAGACTAATGCTAAACTTAAAATGAAAGGAAGCTGAGAAAACACTTCTTGAGAATTTAATGCCTTCCATCGTCTGTTTGTAATTTTAAGTTTGTCAAAACTGAGAACCTACTGGGTATTCAATAAATGAATATATAT
>NW_004567114.1:12775486-12780391 GCF_000260355.1 Condylura cristata
ATATATAAGTCTAGAGATAGTCATTGCCCCTGGGAGATTAACAATATATTTAAGAAAATAAAATGTGGACATAAATTGTATAAGTAAAAAATGACACTTACCATGATTAGCTTTTTTTTGCATCAAAAGTAAAAGATCACTGCCAGTTTGGTTGATGTGCAAAGGGTCCCACATGGGGGAATAGCAGAGATCAACATTTTTCCAGAGCAAATAGTATCATTTCTTGCCTGGAATTTGAAGGACTTTCAGTGGTTATTTCACATTGGGAAATTTATTGAGTAAAACACATAAGCACACGACTCTCTGAATAGCTAAGTCAAGTTATTGCTTTAAAAGTCATGCTATTCTATACCCATATACTTGAGATGAACTTCTGGCTGGGAGACAGTAATAACAACAAAAGAATATCTGTTATAGCCTTTAACAGATTCTGGTAACTTCATGGATGTGATACTCAGAAAGCAGGGCAACAAGAAATATAATCAAAGCTACAAATATGTAAACAAGGGAGCATATTTACATGCAAGGAAAGACAATGGTCTTGTATGTACTGTGGGTGTGTGTCCATGTTTATCAATGGGTGTAGGCTACTCTTACTTAGCATACTTATTAATCCTACTTAGGAGTCACATATTTAGTATTTGGCAAATTCCCACATTTTACATAAATAGCAAATTATTTGCCTCCTATTCCTGGTTTTACTGGAAGCCAGTAGGTGTTTTCCAAACCCTAGTTTTTCTTATTAGAAGAAGAAAAAGAAAAACTAAACTGAAAAGTCATCCAAAGTTTGGATCTTAGGACTTCATAGACATTTCCACAAGGAGAAATCAAAACTTCTAAATATTGATCTTCAATGTAAAACTTGTAACTATTGATCCCAGTTTCCCTGTCAGGAGCTTGCAATTATACCATCCAGGGCAGATCTCAGCCAGAATGATTTCATATTTAATCAGCTCTTTGATGTAGTAAAGTATAAAAAGCTTGTTTCCTCTACCATTCTAAATCTGCTTTTCTTTACAACCATGAAGATACTTGCAGTTGGGTTTGTGAAGGCTTATTTTTCCTTTGACTCTTTTGCTGTCAGAGTTCTAACTCTCCATCTCTTGACTTCCCAGATTTGTGAACAGCCGGAACAGATTTTAAAAACTTAATAGTGCTTGGCCAACATAAACTAATTTTCATGGAACATCAACATACTTGCTAGAATCTACAATTGCTCTGGGCCTGACATCCTCACCCCCTTCTGTGCGTCACTCAAGGCATAACTTTGGGGGCTCCTGGGATGTCATTTTCAGAAGCAGATGGACTAATAAATGCACATGATATCTTAGAATCTAAACAGAGAATTAGATTAATCTCAGTACTCACCCCCTCATGAAAAATATAGAATTTTAAAGCATCTCTCAGTTAAAGGCTGTCAGAATTTTAATGCTTGGTTTCTCACTTTCTCTGTCTCTCTCTTTCTGTCTCTGTCCCTCTCCCCCTGTGTGTGTGTGCATCTGTGTGTGTGTGTGTTGGGAAAGATCATTTCTAGAATAAGAGTATTCTAGAATAAAACATTCATAGTAGAAAAAGTCTAGGGATTTCAGGTACTTATCTGAATGATTATAGTGTTTAATACAATAAGGAAATATTTTAAAACAGAGGAGGGATAACTTCCCCATTCTTTTTTAGCTGGTGTGTAGATTAAGTGTGAAATGTTATGACATTTGGGGACTTGCTTCTCAGAGGCTCGCTGTTAACAAGGCAAGATTCTCGGTGCTTCTGTGGTTTGATGTGCAGCTGTTTAAATAGAGAAGGCTTAGACGGGTGACCTGGTGGAACATTTGCACTTGAGCTTGCTTCCTCAAAGGATAAAATAAAAGTTTTACTTTCAAAATGTAGAAAAGGGCACAGGGAATATTTCTTCAGCAAAGGGAATTGAGGAAAAACAAGACTAAAACAAAATAGAGCTAAGAACAAATTTCCATAAGGTATCAGAGCATCTTTGCTGTGCTCACCTGATCTGTCAGGTGTTCTGTCTGCAAAGGTGGGAAATATTCATCAAATGCCTGTGAAAATAACCTCTCTCGTACTATGATGGTCTTGCTTAGATTTTTACCTACAATATAAACATTGGCATGCTACTCTGAGTCCCTGGAGTCGGTTTAATCTGTGCTTTTATACAGATAATTTGCTTGAGCTACTGAGTTGTTTTGTCAAAACCTCCAGAAAGGATGGTCTGACACTTGGAGGTAAATCTAAGTGAAAGGAAACAGTAGCCTATGGAGGCTGCCTGTCTTTGCTGTATTTATTACTCATCCCTTCCACAGTGAAGAAGCCAATTGTGTTTGGGAATCTTAGTGTCCACAGGTTGCTAAGGTCCTGGGTGGGCTTACACATTTCTTCTGTTCCTCTAGGGTCATAAGACCCTCAGAGGCGATCTGATAGTGCACTTCTGTGTGCCCCTGGGTCTCTTGCAAGAGATCTCCAAGCTTCTCCTAGTTGCCAGTCTTTAACTGATCTTGTCTTTTCAGTGTTCATCTGTCTGTTGGGAACTTTTAGTGTTCTCTATGCCATAATAGGTGCAAAGAATGAACCTATGTGGTATTCATGGCACTTAGTTGTGTTAGTTGATTTACTCACTTTCTATTGCAAATGTAGACCATGTTTTCTTTATCTACTCCTTTATAGGTTGCTTCCATGACTTGGCTATCATGAATAACACTGTAGCAAGCATAAAGCTACAGATATCTCTCTGAATTCTTGTTTTTATAATACAATCACATACACACACGTACACTCAGAAGTAGGATTGCTGGGTCATACTGTGGTTCTATATTTAAATTTTGAGAAACCTCTAATATCTATATTATATGCACCTAATGTGCCATTTCACAAATTATATTGATCTTGGCTTTTAAATTTCAATACAAATGGTTAAATTTCCTTGTTTACCTGGTATATAGGGCTTACAGATATTTCCTAAAATAGTGATAGAAATATATATCCCTGACATGTATGTTATAAATAATTCCAAATTTAGAAATTATATCTATAATAATTCATCTTGGGATCGTTCTACTTAGCCATGGACATATTGTAACTATCCTCTTGCATGAAATTAAGCGAATAGAAAATTATAGACAGGGTGGCAAAATGGATTGGAGTTAAGATTAGTTTGTAAAATCTATTTTGCTATACTATTTAATAGAATTGGGATGTAGGTGAGGAGGAAATTATTTTTAACAAGTAGAAGCAGTTTTAACTTTTTCTAGTTTTTCTTTCTGACTTTTCCTCTAATATTCTGTTTGCTATTTTCTTGGCTAACATCTTCAGATATTTTCCTTTTATCTTGCGCTAGTAAACTATTTTCTAGAAATGGTGACCTTTGCAGCACTGCTCATACAGGGACTGGCTGAGCAACTGATTGCAATTTTTTGGAACTCTAGGAACACGTTGGAACCCTAGGAAAAGACTATCTGTTAATGCTGCACTTCCAGACTTCACAACCATAGAAATGTTAGACTAAAGGGACCTCCCTGGTGCTCAGGGGTTAAAGACTCAGCACTATGAAGCTTTCTGCAGCCACTGCTATATGAGTTCCATCCCCGACCAGGGAGCTGACCCACATGGCACCGCAGACCTCTCTTGACCCTCCCGCTACTCTCCTCAGCAGTGGATTTCAGTAGATCTGCCTGTTCTGCTCTCCACTCTGTCTCTGGTGAATCCTTTCAACCCCCTTCACCTCTAGCCTACACTCCACTTCTATGAATAAATAGATAAAACTTTTTTAAAAAAGGAATAGTCATTGCAAAAGAGGGGGCTGTACCAGAGGTATCTCCATAAATGGAGATTCTAGGTTCCCTACCCCACATAATGGGAGGAAGAATAGAGTGGCCAGGTTAGATGAAGATATGGCAGAGACAGGACTGGGGCACATGGAACAGAAAGGCATGTGATGGAGGACACTTTTGCTTCTTAGCTTTGGACTTGAACCAGGGACTTAGGTGACAGAGGCTAGACATGTGGAGTCAAGACATGTATAGGCACTAGAAAAACACGTGTGTGAGAGACGCATGGGGAGGCTTGTCCCTGAGGGTGTCTTGTACCTTGAGTTGTACTTTAATTTTGTACCCATTGTCCCAGACTTGCCTGGCCTCTTTCCCGCCTTTCCTAGGGACCCCCCACCACTGGGTGCTTGAGACTTGTGGCAATCTTCCATGTCTCAGTGGTGCCAACATCAGCTCAAACCTGTTTGATTGGACATTGACCTACATGGGGATGGATAACTTCAGGTGTTCCATTGGGGAACTATTATCCTTTCTTTCTTTTATGCACAATAGACATATAAAAGATATTTAAAATAGAAATAAATCATGCACTTGGACTTTTTAGTTTGGACTCTAATTCATCTATGTGTGCATTGATGCAATGACATTAGCCACTATTAACAATTAAGTCCAGAAATAGCTAAATGGGGCTTGACGTAATATGGAGTTAGTGATAAATCTGTATTGCAAGTGTTGCCTCATCTGTATGATTTCATCTCATATATAGAGAGATAGATAGGTAGGTAGATAGGTAGGTAGGTAGGCAGAGAGACAGATGGACAGATTTAAGTAACTGTGTGCTTTCTTGGCAATGTGGAATCAGTAGTGTTGGAGTTTTTCAAGGACGTTTTGAATAGACATAAATTTACTTATATATGACTAAGATGCATACCTCAGATCGAGCTGTGTTACAATATGCCTGTAAAAACCATTTATTTTAAATACATGCTATGCTGGCAGCAGCCCTTGTGCCCACCTGTGCCTATGCAGGTGTGGCCTTGGCCAACTCCCTTCTCAAATGGCAGCATCTGAGCTTCCCTCCCCAGTGGCTGCCCACTGGTGACCATGCTGGCCTCTCTCTCTTTTTTTTTTT
>NW_004567114.1:12780636-12845063 GCF_000260355.1 Condylura cristata
TTCTTTGTGCTGTGCTTTAACCCCCTGCGCCACCAGGGAGGGCCCGCTGGCCTCTCTTTTAACCAGCCTTTCCCATTAGGGGACAGGTCTTTCCATTTTTTTTCTCCCTTTTTATAATGAATCTGCCCTTTGAATGTAAAAACCATTCAATCAATCAATCAATCAATCAATACTATATTGACTTCTATGGGAAAAAATGATAAAATGTATTATATTTCCACTTTTCCCCTAGCTGCCAGGAAACTTAACTCCAAAGTTAAATGGATGATAATACTAGTCTGTTGTCCCTAGTAGCTGAAACCTTTATATCATTCTTTTAATATGATTTTAATTTCCTGATTATAGTCTAATATTGTTTTATATCTTTAAGTTATTTTTAGTAAAAAAGCTTCAAGGAAAAAAAAATCAATGGCAAAAAGTCACCTAGTCCTAAACTTTTCATTTTGTCATCCAGTGGTTTTATGTTGGTTGTTAACATCTGCATGAGTTTCTGAAACATTCTAACCCACCATGTGGTTTGACATTGGGACCCTCAGGGCATCTTAATATCCAGTAAACTTTTAATACCCCAATCATTTTGTGAAAGAAATAAGAAATGTTACAGATGAGCAGCTTAGACAAAGGTTTGCTAGAAACAAACTTAATTCCTAAAATGGCACTTTCTCTTTCAATGAAAGAAAGAAAAAGGGCCACAGATTTATTTGTAATTGATTTGAAGTGACCCAGGGTTGGTTCTGTTGAAGAGGCACATTTCACAAGGAGAAAAGATGAAAGAAATCCTCTCAGGTTGGGATTTATAGCTCAGCTTTTGTACGTCAAAGAAAAAGCATCACAAATGGAGTTGCCAGCTGTTTTGTAACCCACATGGCAATCAATGATTCAGGTAAACATTAGCTGGGAGTAAACCTGATTTCTTGGTACCTTCACGTCTGCAGGTCTGAGAAGCCAATCTTTTTCTAAGGGAGAAAAGATCCATTTTTATCACTTCTTAATAAAGTAAAAACAGTCACCTGAACTGCTTGGCACACTCTCAGAGGGCCCTCATCCATGACTCTTCCTGTCCCAACCAGCCACGGGGTGAGTCTGTCCCAGACACCTGAGAGACCCACAGGCACTTGGGATCAGCTTTCACCTTTTTTGAAACAAACCTGTCAACCCTGGATAACATTCAGTAGCATATGTCTTAATTAGATGCCACAAGTGAGGTCACTTATGGAGTGTTAACTAGATCAACACTCTCTTGTTAAATCAAACCAGGCTTCAAAGAGGAGAGGGGACCATGAATTAATTCACTGTTTTTTTCTTAATTTTTAAGATTTATTTATTTATGCATACAAGAACTGAGGTGCAGGCCAGAGGTGTGGGGATGGGAGGCGAGAGGACTCACCAGAGACAGAGTGGGGAGCAGAACAGGCAGATTGACTGAAGACACTGCTGAGGGGAGCAGTGAGCGAGAAAGGAGAGGTCTGCTGTGTCCTGTGAGGGTCAGCTCCCTGGCTAGGCTTCAAACTCATGCTGCAATGGCTGCCAATAGCTTCATAGTGCTGAGACTTAATCCCTTGCACTACCAGAAAGGCCCAATTCACTGGTTCTTTAAAATACACCCTAAGTCTCTTGTCTTTTGACATTTCTAAAAAGGAAATGACATTTGCAAAATGTTCCTGCAGTTACTGCTTAAGTCAGATGCAGTGTTAAAACGGTAGTCTAGTCTTTAACCTTGGAGTTTCTGTCACTACCATTCACAGCAACAGCTTCCCGTCTGGCAGTGCCGGGTCAGTGGACGAAATAATGCCTCTTTTGGACATACCAAGAATTAGCCAGAAGGCAAGTAGAAATACCAGCACAAAAGGAGATTGGTTGAAATATTTCCTTGAGACTGTCATTGGAAGTGAATCTCTTGGAAAAACTGAAGCTGAAAGCTTATTATTACTCTGACTAGACATTTGTTAGATGCTGCAATTAGTATTTTCTGCCCCCCCACCTCCACCCTGGTCATTTTTTAATTTTCTTCCATAGTGCACTGATCATCTACACTTGGCTTAGAGTGAAAGTTGTTATTCAAAGAAGTAAAGGTGTTGCCAAACTCAGCTTTGCTTCTCATCATAACATTTTTACCAAAGCTCTTCTCATTGAAAGAAATCAAAGCAGATATAGAACTGTGCAAGGCCCAGTTCTGTCTTGTTACTTTTTAGCACACCTACAATTTTTTCTTGTCTCTTTTCAGCAATAGGGTGGCAAGTTCTAGGTTTCTCACTTCTGTATCCACATACCCTCTCCACTCACCATACTGTTCAGTCTAGACAAAAATCCTAGTCTGGATATCAGAAATATTAACTGATTTCTTCAGCCTAAGATTCTCGGTGACCAAGGAATGGTGCTATTATTTCTTTCTTTTTTTTTTTTAAGATTGATTTATTTGTACATACAGAACTGGGGTACAGGCCAGAAGCTCAGAGGCTGTGAGAGGCTTCACCAGAGACAGAGTGGGGAACAGAACAGGCAGATCGACGAAGTACACTGCTGAGGGGAGCAGTGGGCGGGTCAGGAGAGGTCTGCCATGCCATGTGGTCACCTCTGGGGCAGGCGGGAATTGAACTCATGTGGAAGTGGCTTTAGCTTCTCAGTGCTGTGCTTTAACCCGCTGTGCCACCAGGGAGGACCAGTGCTATTATTTCTAAAATAAATAACTGAGCCAGACAAAAACTAAGCCAAAACAAAACAAAGAACAAAACTACTAGAGCAACAGAACAATGTAGTACTTACCCATTCCTTTCTTTACTGAATATAGCTCTGTGGCTTGAGATCTTTAAAAAAAACAATGCCTTTATTTTTCCTTTATGGAGCTATAAGTTTGTAAGAAGCCAAGTTGATGATTTTCTTTTCTTTCTTTCTTTTTTTTTTTTTCCATAGAAGAACTGGGGTGTAGTCCAGAGGTGTGTGTGTGGCAAGGTGAGAGGATAAAGCAGAGACAAGGAAGCAGGGAATATAGATTGGCTGAAATACAGTGCTGAGGGGAGCATTGGATCAGGGGAGACAGGGGGGTCTGCTGTGCCATGTGGGTCAGCCCCTGGCCAGGAAGGAAATGCAGGCTGGAGTGATGATAGTACTGAGACTTAGCTTCAAGGCCACTGTTGCAACAGAAACTCTTTTGCCTCCTCATGGTGGGAACAAGATGAGGGACAATTTTGGAGCAAGTTTGTAAGGCAAGACTCAGCTGTTTAAGCAGAAATTCTTGTGCCATTTATTGAAAACATTCAGGCTAGTAAAAGCTGATCATTAAATAATGGTATGAGGAGTAAGGTCCGGAAGGTGGGATTGGAATGTGGGACAGAGTTTTACAAGGGACAAGGAAGAGGGTATGGTGACCATACGTCAAGAGACATTTGCGTCAGCAAAGTGATGTTATCGCAGGCAGACTTATCCGGAGACCCCCATGGAGGAGTCACGTAATCTGGTCAACAATGGCAGGCGTTCCCAGGCCTGCCTGCTGCTACAGCCTACTCTCTGTAGTTAGTCAAGGAATGCTCTACTGTGATTTGCAGATAGCAAATAGACCACAGTGCCCATGAATGGCCAGCTCACTGGAACCCACAGCCCACCAGGGAGGTGGTGATCAAATCAAGTTGATGATCTTTAAAAAATGTATAGAGGCTGCATCCATCACTGCGATTTACCTTTCAAATCTTCCATCATTCTCCAAAATCCCCTGGAGCAGGCCCTCCCTGGTGACACAATAGCTTAAAGTGTAGCACTATGAGGCTCTCTGTAGCCATGTCAGCATGAGTTTGATCCCCGGCCAGGGAAGTGACCCGCATGGTGCAGCAGATCTCTCCTGACCCACCTGCTGCTCCCCACAGCAGTGTGTTTTACTCAATCTGTCTGTTCTACTCCCCACTCTGTCTCTGGCAAATCCTCTCACCATCCCTGTACCTCTGACATGTACCCCATTTCTTTATGTATAAATAAATCAATCTATGAAAGAAAAAAAAAAGGAAATGTTGAAAAAAAATTATCTGGAGCCCATTTCCAGGCAGCTCCCCACATAGCATGTGGATGAAAGGAAAAAGGATCATTTCCTGTGAGTCAGTCAACATTTGAGGTGAATGTAGTGAGCAGAAAGAACGCTTGGCAGTGAACTTATTAGGACCATGGAGAAAATGAAGGTACTGTGATGGAGAAGCAGTTCTAGTTCATAGCAAGAACCATGCGGAAGAGGAGAGGGTGCTGAAATTTCACAGGGAAAACATGATAGATGATACTGAGTGAGGGTCAATATTTGCACAGCGCCAATGTTATACCAGGTGCTGCATGAACCACCTGGCTAACATGGGTTCCTAGCTACTACGAATCACTGCACAGGTGATTGGAGTGTTGAATTTTGTGGTGGGTTTCCCAGCACCCTGTACACGGCCCCTCCGGTTTCAAAGAAAATGAGAGTGGATGTCTTACTTGTTGTTGCAGGACTGGTGGGATATATTAGAAATCAACTACTCTGCAATTGATGGAGTCAGCCGCTCTTGTCAAATGAGATTTTAATGTAAATAAATGATTGCTAATACTTTTTATTAAATTATTTATGTAATTAGAAAAATCTCCCTTTCGTGGAAGTTTCCATTAGGAATACACATAACACTGTGAGACATAGCTTTACCATCCTACCTCACATGTTAGGAATCCTAGACAAAGGCAACTATCATCAGTCAGCAGAGGAGGAACCGGACCTGGATTAGAGCTTTAATATCCACTCTGTCACCTGCACTGGGACAGGTCTCATCAGCGCCGTGTGGGTTACAAAGCCAGACTAAACAGCAGGTAGGAACATTGTATAATTTGGAGTCAACTGATGAAAGATGAGGGACTCAGAACCAGCAGACCAGAAAGAGGTGCCCTTGGGCTAAGGTTATATCCACCTGGCTGCCCAATCAGGAATACAAGCAGGGGCCCTCCCTAGTGGCCCAAGATGTTAAGGTGCTGCACTATGAAACTACTGGCAGCCACTTCAGCACGAATCCAATCCCCAGCAAGGTAGCTGACCCACATGGCCCAGCAGACCTCTCCTGTCTCTCCTGCTGTTCCCCTCAGAGTGTATTTCAGTAGATCTGCCTGTTCTGCTCCCCACTCTGTCTCTGGTGAATCCTCTCACTCTCTGCACCTCTGGCCTGTACCCCAATTCTGCATGCATAAATGAATAAATCTTTAAAAGTAAAAGGAACACAAGCAGAGGCATCTGTAAGGTAGAGGTTTGGTGAGTTTGAGCGGGAAGCAACAACGAGAGGAATCAGGCAGGCACATGTGCAAGTTTGAAGCTTGGGAGTTGTCTTCTCTGCAAAGCCACATTCTCCATTTTTGCAAACACAGCAATATCTGCTGATATTTGCATCCATGTTAGCTTGATGTTGTTCTCTCTCTTTTTTGCCTTGATCTGCTCAATTAATATTTCCCTTTTTCTAGTCTCCCTCTCCTTCCCAGGCTCACCCTGTACCTTTTTTCCAGATGTGTGACAACCACTTCATAGTCTCAAAACAGATTTCAAACTAATTTGTTTAATGGTCCTGTGTTCTCTTTTTTGCTGATGCTGGAGGATTTTAGAAGTCTAAGGAGACTTCCATGGGGCTGCTCGTGGCAACTCAAGTTTCAAGTTTGTGAATATATATCCTGGCAGCTTTGCGAACTCTTGTACTTCCTGGAGTCCATGGCCAAAATGGAAAATGCAGCTGCGGCAGATGTTCTGAACTGAGAGTTGCCTTCTTGGTTTTAAAAGCTAAGCGATTCAGATCATTTGTTGGTCTCTGCAAAGCTAAGCCAGGTGAAGTTTGGAAGCAGCACTGGAGAATTTACTTTCATATACTCACCGCCGTAGGCCATTAGGATATTTTGGCAATAGTTTGTGAAGTGGTTGGCATATCCGATATGTAACAGGTACAGAAGTCAAGGGAAAGGAAGATTCAGTCATGTAGACAAAACAAATGTACTTTAAAAACTATCTACTGGAAAGATATGCCGGTTTGGAAGATCTACTTAATGAAATGGATTCACTCCTAAGAAATCATTAAAAAGCATCATAATGAAAATATGTGTTTCATGGACAGAAAAGAATATCTATCCCTGTGGCATTTCTTCCAACAGAAATAAGTACCCAGTGCTTGCTAACTTCTATCAATCAAACCACATCATCAGAAAATGTTTCTGAAACCACTAAATTTCTCCACAGAAAAAGATTAGACTCTTAGGCACTTAATGCCTATATAATACTCTTTTCAGCACATCGCTTAATTTTATTTCCCTTTTCTGAGTAAAATAAGTCTTTTCTACCATAGAAGGAATTTGCAAGGTTTTTTTCCTTTAGCTTTTTAACCACAATTATAAAGTCCCCTTGAACTGTTTGAATAATTATACTGTATCATGTAAGAACACTTTCATAAATCAGAAGTTTAAAATGGTCGTCCCTTGGAAAGCATGTCTTGCTAGAAAAATAGAAAGAGAACACACAACATAATAAATGGGACCCATGTTTAGTGGGGCCTGAATTGAGTACAAAATTCTTGAAACCAGAAAGAGTGGTTTTAACCTCTCTGTTCCTTGGCTGTCTACCCTTAGCTTTATTTTATTAAGGTTCTTCTAGATTAAAGTTGTAAGTGGAAGAAACAAACCAATTCTGGCTTAAAGGAAGCATAAAGGAAATTTGTACAGGATGCTGATGAGAGGCTGCTCATAGATCCTTGGGGATGGTCACAGATGTGGTCTTGCAAATTAAGGAAACAGAAACAACTTTGGTCATCAGGTGGCAGAATGGACCTTGAAAGACAACACCCCACTGTCTTGGGGCATGAACTCTACTATCCGAGCTGATCACAGGTCACTACTAAATCCACCCTCATTTCTGCCTCTGGAAACTGAATGTAGCTATCTGTTATCATCGCCTTTACCATCTGCAAGGACCTGAGCAAGCTCTGCTTCCTTGTGTCTCTGGTCTGGCTCAGGCAAGTCTGAATGACAGGGTCAAGTTGACCTGCCTGTGCTTCAACTGCTGAGCACAACACAAAGATCTTGACTGTATCCTCCAAAAGATGGGACATACCCCAATTGTAAAATGTAGTTTCTGGTGTTGCACAGCCAAAAATATTGATGGCATTGAAAAAAATTCACATTTCGGCCTCTTCTAGATTTCTCACTGTACTTGGTGGGATGGCATTACTGAAAAAGTCATGAGATCGACCTATTATCATCCTATTGCATTTCTTTATGGCATCTCATTTCATTCATTTATGTCCTGGTATATACGATAAATTATAGTCAAGCTACCTAGAATAGATGGCAATAGAGGGGAATGTATTTGCAATTATTATTATATGAATATGGATTTGTTATATCTCAAGTTGAATTTATTGCTAGTCTCCGACCCCACAAGAGTTGCATGGGGGGTAGGGAGGGTGGTGAGGGCATGACACCTTAGCTTCTTTTCTTGTGTAAGGAAACTGCTACTTGACAAGGGTGAGCTGGTGCTCATTGCTGTGTGGTGTGAAGAGCTCTCGACCTCAGCTGACTGCTCACTGCTGCCCCCGGTGAGTCTAACATGCTACTTTCAGTCACAGAAGAACCTCACCTTTATCATATTTCTTTAAATAATTATTTTTATTTGTTTTTGCATACAAGAACTAAGGTGTAGGCCAGAGGTGCAGGGGTGGGGGGGGGGGCGTGAGAAGAGTCTCCAGAAACAGAGTAGGGAGCAGAACAGATGGGTCTATTGAGATACATTGCTGAGGGGAGCAGCAGGGAGGCAGAAGAGGTCTGCTGCACCATGTGGATAGCCCCCTGGTCCGGGATCAGGGATCAACTGGTGCTGCAGTGGCTGGCGATAGCTTGATACAATACTGAGGCTGTAATCCTGTGCCAGCCAGGAGGCCCAGAAACTCACCTTTAAGTCATGAGCATTGTCTGCAGGACAATAAAGAGGGATGAAAAAGCAGGAGGGTGAGATTTCAGCTCTCAAATTTTGTGCTCTACATCAGAGCTGCTTAGCTTGGGGTTGGGGGAGGAAGAATATACTCAGGGGCGTGAAGTGTGGGTGTGGTCAATGCATTGGTGTTCTTTGAGTTCCCCACCCTCAGCCCTGTTGAGGCCTGTGACATTTGCCTCAGGTGAACTGAACACCACTTTGCCTTCTGTCTTACTCAAAAATGCTTGGGAAATACTGCTCTAAGTAAGGAAGTTCCAGTTAACTTGAAGCATCTTCCTCACCCATTTATTCATTTAACATCTATGATTAAAAACTGAAGTTCCAGGTGTGGCTGCAGAGGTGTCAAATGAGGAGATGATAAGACTCAGTGCCTGCCCTAGGAGGTTCCGTGAGGGAGGCTGGTCAGCACAGGGCAGGTTTTTGTTCATTAATTGAAGAGGGGAAATCAGATGTGGCATGGGTGGGATTCTGCAGGCTGTCAGTTATCAGTTTTTTCTTTCAGGACAAAAAAAAAATTATCTCATAAATATTTTATAAAATGACCTCTACAATTCAGTATTTCAAAGGCTATTTCATTGGGTTCATTCTTTTCCAAGAAGTAGCTATGGATGAGTTTGTGACTGTTGTTGGGGACTATGGATTTGGTAATCATGGTCCAATTTCTGTTCAGTCATTTTTAATCGACGCCTTGCATGAGTCTATTGCTAGGGAACAGATTTACGCACTGCTTGTTGTTAGATCAATGAGCATTACAAGCAATCAGGGTAAAGAATTACAAAGCTCCATGTTGTTCTTCCTTAGGCAAAAAGCAGTCAGTTGACTTCAGGTCAGAGTGGAATAAGTTATTCATTTTAATATTGTTGACATATACACACCTGAAAGAGATGGCCTCCCTGACTTAACATAAACCTGGCTTGATTAAATAATTCTCCTAACCTGAGTTTTTCTGCAGTTATTTATGTTTTCTTTGCATCACAAATTCAATCATTTGCATATACCAAAAAAAAAAAACCCAGCTTCAGTCATAAAGAGCCATCATTCATTGAAGCTGCTGCCACACTTAGTTTGAAATTTTTCATTTCCATAATTTAGACAATGTATATTCTTTAACCAGATGTGAAATTTTACTGCCCTTCCTGGGACTATTTAATACTGAGCTTTAATTTTAAATATCATCTAATGCTCTCTAGACTAACACTTTGAATCATCTTTATGTTGCAAATTAAAGTATTTTCAACTGCAAGTGAGATTAGTCCATTCCAGTATTACTATGGATCTGTCAAGTCAACCATATGCCTTGGGCTGAGATGACTTTGACCTGGATAATTATTGCATTGTTGACCAGATATGGATAACAGCAACAGTGTGAGGTCTCTTTTTTCCCTTCATAGTCAGAATTGAAGCATTGACTGCAGAGAAAGCCACCCCTACAAGGCAACAGAAACCTAAGAATGATGAAGTCCTGGGGTCCTTGGAGCTGGGTTCCTCCAAGCTGATTCCTTTATGTGCATTTTTTAAGTGACTTGTAACTATATTTAGTTTCACAAACTCTTCAGGCCATTATATCTTTGCCACCTTATTATTTCCTCTGCAAGAAATGGCTGCTTCAATATCCTCTTCTAACTATGTCTGAGTCATCAAAATTGCAAAGCTCAGCTCCAGCATTACCCCTTCCAGAAAGTCCTTCCCAGAACTCATCTCGATTTCCCAGTTCCATGTTCTAACAGATAGCACAGGAGAAAGCACCTATCAATGATTTATGGGACTGTTCGCTCCCTCTCTAATGCTAGGTCTTTGGGAACACAGCTCCAATAAATTATGTAACTCTTTCAGGCCCAGTTCTTGGTTTATTTATTCAGAGCCTGAATACATATTTGTTGAATGAGTGAATATTTATTCAATGAATGGGTGGCTCGCTTGGAAACATGACTTTATTTAAATGTTATCTTAAAGGAAATACTCATTGCTAGCCCACATGGAGCAATTTTGGTGTGCTAGGAAGTATGCACTGTCTCACTGCAAGTTTATTCAAAAATCCAATTTACTCACTGCAAGTTTATTCAAAAATCCTATGAAGTAGATACTGTTCTTACTCTCCATTTTACAGATGAGGATGTAAAGTTATGGAAAGGAGGAGTTACTTGCCAGTGTGACGGCAAACACAAGTGGTAGAACCCCAGGACATGTAAGCCAGGAGACTGTATTGTCTCTCCTCGTGTAAGCTTCTAGAAGTCAATACAAATTTAAACTCTGAAGACAAAATTCGTATTTCCTGTACTTGCCATTCCTAATGGCTGTTCTTTTTAGCTGATGTAGAAAATTAAGCCGTAACATGTGCTTGTATTTATGGTAGCTCTGGTAATTTCAGGTTGTAAATTTCCTTCAAAGTCCTAAGTGTTTAAATATTAATCAAAGTTATGAAACCTTCTAAGCAAGTGCTTCAGAGAAAGATCGTCATTAGTTAAGAGTTTTACTTGCTGATGTTAAAAATAAGCTTATAATAGCTCTCCTGCCTCCTGGCATCATTGTGGGATTCAGAAGAAAATTTTAAGCTTTTTTCACCTTTAAAGCAGAGATATATATATGAATCACCAAATACATTTTAAAAAGTGATTATCTTTATTAATGATTTAAAAAGTGATTATCTTTATTAATGATTTAAACCAAAAGAATTCTTGATGAAAGTTTTCCTTCAAATATAATTTATTCATGTGTAGATAAATGAACTTAAATGACTACAACTCACTAATATCTATAGGAATTTTCCTATAATGTCCTTCTATCTCCTTTTCTGAGAGTTCCAGAGATTACAAGATCAATTAATAACCAAAAAAAAAATCTAAGTTGTTTCACATCTGTTAAAGAAATACTTTTATTTTTGTTTGTTAGTTAGTTTTATTGAAGAGACATCCCAAGACATCATTACATAAGTTTCAGGTGAGCATCATTAGATTTTAAACTCACAAATGTACCTTATCCCAGGAAAAGGATTTATCAGCATGTTTTTCAGCCCAGTTATAAAGTTTGAAGTATATTATTTGATTTAAGAAAATATATATTCTTTTTATGTGAAACTGGGGCATCGGCCAGAGGTGTGGGGTTGGGGCTTGAGATGAGTCACCAAAAACAGAGTAGGGATCAAAATAGTTAAGGGGAGCAGCAGGTAAGTCAGAAGTTCACTGGGACATATGGGTCACCTCCCTGGATTTAGCAGTAGGGGGGGGATAGTGCTGAGATTTAACCCCTAGGCCACCAGGGAGGCCCGTGGTATTTGATTTTGATCTGTTACTTATATTGTCTTTGACTCACTTTCTTATTTGTAAAACAGACATAATTATAGGACACTTTATGAAATTCAAATATTTAGAAAAGTGTTCATAGGAAAACAAGCTCAGTAAATCACTGTTATTGCTCTTTTTGGCTTCAGGCAAGGTGCGTTCATAAATGAATAGGTACTTGGAGCGCATCAAGCATTTTTTTTTTTTATGTCAAATTATCTTCTGTGGCTACAGTTTACACTAATCTATCTGTCATAACAGAATAATGCAGGCAACACAATTTAAATTTCTCACAGTTCTGGAGGCTGGAGGGCCAAGATAAAGGTGGCAGCCTGGTCGGTCTCAAGGGAGGCCCTAATCCTGTTATACGCTGGCCTCAGGTGAGGCCCTCGTCCTGTCACGTCCAGGTCTCTGGCTGCATCCTCAGGTGACCTTTGCCCTGCATGCCCACCCTGGTGCTGCTGACTTTTCTTAGAAGGACGCCAATCCTATTGAATTAGGCTCCACACCTGTGGCATAATTTAACCTTAGTGAACTCCTTAAAGGTCTTATCACTGAATGATTCATTCACCTTAGGGCTTGTGCTTTAATATATGCATTTGGGGTACACGATTCAATCCACAACAAGGTAGATTCAGAAATGAAAGTACATTGTGGATAATAAACATATACATTTGAAACACTTTTTATGAGACCAATTACCCCAACTCACCTCAATAGAAGCTATTAAGAGATCATTCGATTTCCATTTTCAGTAAATAACCATAGCTCCTGTTTAAATTTCCAATCATTATTATGTATTTCTGCCTCTAGTTCTGTGTCAATAGAAACTCTGTTGGTATTTTCTATGGGTTTTATTTTGCTTTATTTTTTTTCGCAGGCTGGTAGGGAGATTGACTACTAATTGACAAAATAAGGGATTCAGAAACGAAGGGAACTAGACACATGCTAAAGCCCTGCAGCTTCACCCATATCAAGAATGTTGTTGGGGTCCTCCTTGGTGGCACAGGGGTTAAAGTCTCAGCACTATAAAGATCAGTAGCCACTGCAGCATGAGTTCAATACCTGGCCAGGGAACTGACCTACATGACAGAACAGACCTCTCCTGTCTTACCCACTGCTCCCTTCAGCAGTGTATTTTGGTAGATCTGCCTGTCCTGCTCTCCACACTGTTCTGGTGAATCCTCTTACCCCCTGCACCTCTGGCTGGCATCCCATCTATTGTATGCATAAAGAAGTCAAAATAAATCTTTTAAAGAAACCCATGTTGTTGGGGAAGGAGGGCTTCACAAGCCCTGAAATGGCTATAAGTTCCACACATCAGTTCTTCTTTTGTGTAAATGTGAAATTTCTAAGGTTTCAGAAAAAAACTGAATAATTTATATTATTGTCATTCTAACAAATTGAATTTCTCTCACAATTATAATAAATAAGATTTATGTAATGACGACACTTAAAATGGAGACTGAAGTGTCTCTGGCCTGAAAGCAGTAGTGACTGATTTCACATGGTGCAGAATAATCATTCGTCAGGGAAAATGTAACTCCTTGCGAAGACTCCCATCATTCTTTTTATGATAACTGCTTGGAGTCTGTTTAGTTGTGATGCCAATTTGTTACTTCATGTAATATTAACAACTCATCACATAAAATGAACAGTGAGCTAATTTTCTGAAAGTCTCCAAGTAAATACTGATTTACAGAGAATGTCTTAAGTGATTCACTTTAGGAAACTTCATTTCCTTTCTCAAGTCTGCCTATTCAAAACATTTTCCATCATCTTCATGTGTTTTGTGTAAAACCTCAGATGAAACTATCATATTATTTTTTGAAATATGAACAAAGATTCAATTTTAATTTAAGTACTGTTGTAGTCTGGATAAACTACACACCCTATTGATCTTAATGGTATCGTTCAGTCACTAGTTTTACAGATAAATTAAGACAAAACATTAGTATTTGTTATCTATACGAAGTCCCCAACTGGCCACATTTTCATAAATACAGAAGGAGAGCTCTATGGATCAATACTTTTTAGTCAACATTACAAAAGCAAAGTGAAGCGAGCCAAGATAGTCTGTAGAAAAGAATAGAGACGTGTTACTGGAGGACGTTTAATTAGTGCTGATTTACAGTACCTGAACACTGGTTCTTATGGCTTGTTTTTTCTGCCCACAATATGAGTCCTTTTCCCCTTCCCTTTCCAGGTCCGACAGAACCAAGTAAGTAGCAGAGAAGTAGTTCCAGAAAGGCCACAGGCCAGGACATTTCTGGCAGCTGGGTTTTCTGGCTGAGCCCTGAAGAAACTGAACCTACATTTGTGTCCAAGAAAAGATGAGTGGGGCCATGGGGGTAGCAATTATGTGAGAAAACTGGAGCAAATGCTAGTGTGATTCTGGACACGGACAGTTGGGTTTTCCACTGGGGAGTCTTTGTTGTTCTCTTTCACTCACATTTCAGTGACCAGTTCTGCAGGAGCAGCGGCCTGCGCTGGTTCCTGTTCCAGTGCTTTCTGTCTCCTGTGTCTTTCAGGGCCACCACCCATCACTGAGTCTTTGTTCCAGCCTCTCCTTGAAGGTTTTACCTTTTTCAAAGACGTTCACCTTCCCAGTATTTGGAATCAAAGCCTAATGACACAATGGATGAAAAATAAGGCATATACTCTGTGATGATCTTTGAGAAAAGTAAAAGAGGATGACCAAGGAGGAGGATTGTCTGACTTGGGAAAGTCATCCCCAGCTGGCAATTGTTGGAGAATGACTCAGCTGTCTGGCTCTACCTTTCAGACAGATTTAGATGAGCGGGAGACAGAACAACTAAGGGTTATTCACACATCAGCATGCCTGGATCGGCCGAGTCCAATCAGTGCCTAGGAAGGGCAAATATCTACTACAGGGCCAGGCAAATCCTGCTCTCTCCCTGCTGAAATGCTGTCAATTTAAACTTCCTACAAAAAGCTAGGACTGTCAGGTTATATTCAGGTATGTAAGACTATGGAACGAAAACACACTACGTATTTCTTCACACATTCATCATGTGTTTGTTTCATTCATTTATTGACTGTCTGCATGTGACAGGTGCTAAGTGAGGTATTTAATGATGATTTGGGAACATTTATCCTCCTTTGGCAGACAAGCAAGGAGATGCCTAGAAAGGTTAAATGGTTTTCTCCAAGTCACACAGCTATTACATTCTACAAAAGACACTCATCCTAACAGTGGTACATTGTGTATTAAATTTTACTCAGTCTTTTTTTTTTTCCTCACTTTACTTTATATTATTCAGTACACCGACTACCTTGTATAATCTAGGTACTGTTCATACCACTTGTGTGTGAGATTGAAAGAAACACACGCTGTAAATAACATGGGGGAAGAATGGTATGGTGGGACTTTGGGGGCATAACGGAGCTTGAAAGCTATCCTGTGAACCCTGACCCCCACTCTCCTGTCATGGAAGACAATTGTCTGTCTTGATTGTTTATTTAAATCAATCACTTGACAGTCTTTCATTTGTAGCACAAAATTCTTGACAGCTAGACTAAAATAGCAAAGACAGAACAATGAAAGATAGTGAAAAATGAAATTAAAGTATAAAAATTATCCTGATCTTAGCATGGGCCAAATGACTTAACATCTCTAAATTCAGTTACAACTATTGCTTCCACTTACTAGCATGTCTGTGTTACATGTACACAAAATGGATTTTTGCTCAGATGGTTGTTGGATATCTGAGGTACTGTTGCCTGAAAGTGACGTCTTAGGTTTCTTATAATTAAAAGAAGATAACATCTTGATCAAGATTGAGCTGGGAGACAGGATAGAATTGGAGTCAGGGGTGTGGTGTGGAACAGCTGATTCTTCTTTAGTCAGTTTCTTTATTCTCTTTCTCACACTAGCCTGTGAATCTGTGTAAACTTTGTTAAAGGAGAAACCAAGTCGGTCTTGGCACCTAGTATACCATCCATGGACATCTGGACATGTGGGATATAGAACGAACGGGATATTTAGGATTAGATAAAGCTGACTTTAAATTTCAGCCCATTTTCATTTATCTATCTATTTATTTATTTTTACATCATTCTTCATTTTGTGCATTTTTCCATCTCAGTTGTAATCGCCATGGGCCTCCCATCTCAGTCAATTTTCTAATTAAGTCTTGTTTTCCTCTAACAACATTATGATGATAATGCCTTTCCATGGCATAGAAGGGAGCTAAGGATATGTTTGTCCGTATAGTTATCAAAAGAATTGTTCAACACAGAGATGAAATTATAAAGTTTATTTTTTAACTTTTAAACAGTCATAGCTAATATGTGTGTGTGTGTGCATGTGATATATGTGTGATATGTGTGTGTATGCTATTATAATAGTTTTGACATTAGATGTTAGATATTAGATATGCTTCTTATAATAATATAATATTTTCTTACTAGCTAATTAGGTAATAATAACTTGTTGATTTCTAGTTTACCATCTCATTTTAACCTTCCTTATCTCTGTGCTCTGGTTCTTCATGACCTCTCAGGAATTCAGTAATTTTTCTTCCTTCATTTTCAGTTTGAGAGGGTTTGTTAATGATCATCATCCTTTGAACTATGAAATATATTTTAATCAAAGTGCTACTAAAGTCAACAAGCTTTTGTCTCTAATATGTTGCTATCCCCTCTTAAATAGTCTGGCTAAGAGTAAAGGCTATAAGAAATGTTTACAGAAAACTGTGGCTATAGTTCCAGAAAAGGAATTCTTTAAACCCTGTAGGTTTTTATGCTCAATATAGGTAACTTAAGAGAAACACAGGTTGGATAGACTTAGTTTTAAGATGTGCTCATAGAGAAAGAACTGGACCAGTGATTATGTAAAGGAGTTTTTATCTTGAAATCCATGATTTTAATCAGTTTTGATAACTATTCTCATCTCATTAGATGTCTAGATGATTAAATAAAGCAATATATACCTATATATATATTTAGCATCCAGCATAGAACTTATCATACATTAAATACTTTTAAATGCTAGCGACTACAAATGCTGTTTTCTCTGTTAAAGAGCTATAATGATAGCTTTGTAATCAGCAATGATATGCAATGAAGAAATTAGTAGTCTTATCTTCTGCTGTAGGAGTTATTATTTTCTCTTCCTTTGCTTTATTTTGATTTGTGATTCAGGAAAAAACGACTTCCCATTTAACAGATGTCTGACTTCTGCTAGGCTTTGCCAGTCTGGGGGCCAAGAGGAAGATTGGAATGCAGGAGGGAGGAGGGACATGTTCTTATCTATTGTTCTTATAAAAGTCAGTAGAAATTTCCACTGGCATCCACGATTGTTTCCAATTGCTGCAGTTGGTCCTAGTTCAAAGTTTTTCCACAGTCTCCAGAAGATCTTTTATATTAGAGTTATATATCATTCATATTAGAGCCAACTAATAATATATGTCTGCTCCAAGTGGCCCCACTTCCAACCCAGTCAAGGCCGAGTCACTCCATAGAGCTCTGGGTTCAAACTCCCAGACCTACAAGATTTTAATTGTTAATAATAACATCTTTTGCTCTAGGGGTGAAATTTGTCTCACCCAAAGACATTTTCACGAATCAACAGTGTCTCTCTTTGTCTAATATTTGGCTGATCATTTTTTTATTTAAGTCTACTAGATGGCAACACGTTATTTTATTACTAATGATTAATATTTGAGGACTTTACAATATTAATGGAATGTAATATAATAGAAGCTCAACTATTTTTTACATTTTAAGACGAAGTTTATGATAAGAATCAATTGAAACAACTTTGGTCAAAATATTATGATTCCAGAACTTTAAAGCAAATGCTTTTGTTAGTCTACATACCACAGAAGACCTGACCAACCTTTGTCAGGTCGATGAAAGGGAACTTTCTCTTTTTCCCAAGAATAAGCTATGTTCTTTACCTTAAATTTGTGAAGAAAAATAAAGTGAGGGCCCTTGCTGGTGGTGCAGTGAGTTAAAGCGCAGCACTGCAAGCTAGTGTAGCTGTTTAAGTACAAGTTCTATCCCTGGCTGGGAGGTGATCAGCAAGGCCCGCCAGACCTCTCCGAACCTGCTTGCTGCTCCCCTCAGCAGTGTACTTTGTCAGTCTGCAAGTTCTGCTCCCCACTCTGTCTCTGGTGAATCCTCTTACCGCCCCTGCATCTCTGGCCTGTACCATAGTTCTGTATACATGCATGCATGCATGCATGCATGCATGCATGCATAAATAATTCTTAAAAAAAAAAAAACATACAATGATGAAAAAAAAAACCCACAAAAATAAAGTGAGTTTTTTTTTTTCCTAGAAAATAGTGAGTGCTCTCAACATAATCAAATAAATTTCTCTTTTCATAAAATTCAGTAAAACCTAATGTGGAGAGAGTGTAAGACAATCCTACACACTGATCTAGTTAGGTCACACCTGAATAGCTTACATACAAAATCAGTCAGAAAAACATAAACAAACCTGTCAAGTTTAGCCAACTATAAGTTAGAAATGGATTCTTCATGTGTCATGAGTGAAAATCAAATCAGGATTGATGAGATTTCTGCCTGACTTGGTCAGCTGCAGATATGAATATAATGGGGTAAATATTTGAAAAACACTTAGATCTAAAACTAATAGGAAATGCCACTGTTTATTAAGGGGAATGAAAACTGTATTAGCAATTACTTTGCTTAAAAATATATTTGTGATCAGATGAGAAATAACTAGAGCAGCATTGCAAAAGTGAAGCAAATTCTTTCTTATGTGATATTCCAGTTTTAACTCAAAGTAGAGCCAACTAAATTTAATTACCCCTAGTTGGCAGTCTATGCAAAGTTACATTCAGTACTTTCTATAGATATTATAAAGAAGCATTTGGCTTCTTCTTGAGTTCCTTTATGAAATGCCTGAGTTTCTTCTTAAATTAAAGGCATTGCTCCTTGTCCCTCATCATTTACCCATTTGCTAAGCTTTCAGTCACTTGTATAGTCCTAGCATAGATTAGGACATCTACTTAGTTTCTTTCAATTATCTTCGCTTTCTTAAATTATTGATTAGAGTTTGTTAGGGAATCAGGATATACTAGTTAAAGTAAAATGGTTTCTGAATGGCAATCTGAATTCCAGGCATGTTTCCCACAAAGTGGATGATAGAATTATTGTAGGTCTCCATTTAGATGATATTTTCGGATAGAAACTTCATTAAGGCAGAGACCCTTGCCCTCAATCAAAATAACCAAGAATAATGTCTGATGCATAGTAGGTATGTTAGCATTAATGAATGAATAAAAATTGACTATAATACTATATTGAAAATTCTGATCTATTTAAATATTATTATCAATATCTGTTACTGAGTGCCATCAAAGTTAGATATATAATATCTTTTCCTGTTAAATAAATCCTGCCTTGTCTACTGTGTGATTGTCTGTGTTTCTGTAAGTAGGTTAAGTGCTTGAGAATGTCTTTATGTGTGTTGCTATTATTTTGGTTGTAAGTCTCTCAAACAAATGTGAGGAGTTAGTTTGTAAGATTTAGAATTGCAGGGCCAGCCAGATATATGTAGCTCTGACTTTGCCAAGTTTTTTTTTTTTTTTCAAAGATTTATTTATTTATTCATATGGAACTGGGGTACAGGCCAGAGATGTGGAGGGTGAGAGGATTCACCAGAAACAGAGTGGGGAGCAGAGCAGGCAGATCGAGGAAGTACACTGCTGAGAGGAGCAGTGGGCAGGTCAGAAGAGGTCTGCCGCACCATGTGGATCTCCTCCGGGGCAGGCGGGGATAGAACTCATGTGGAAGTGGCCTTAGTTTCTCAGTGCTGTGCTTTAACCTGCTGCGCCACCAGGGAGGGCCGGACTTTGCCAAGTTTTAACTCAGCACTTCTAAGACCACCTATCGTTGATAGTTTAATATGGAGGCTGTGGGGCAAACCAACAAAGTTAAGAAAGATCTGCGTATTATTAGAACTGCTTTCTATAAATTCTGAGATAATAAAACAAATTACCAAATGAATTCACTTAGACTTCTGTTTTTATGGTTTGAATTTAACTGAATTTTCCATCGTCTCAAGTTCCTACATGAGATACTCTGTACTTCAGGAATACCAAATTCCTCGTAAGTCTATGAATCCTTCTCTGTATATTTTTGCAAAAACTATATATTTTTAAGTCTTTGAGTGGAAGGCACTTCTTTCTTTATTTGCTCTCTCTCTCTATAAAACTCTATCTAGAAGTCTAATATACTACTTTTCATAAACTAGACAAGCCTCCATGAATGATGGATGGCCTCTTCAGAGTCAGGCAGAACCTTCTGGCAACAGAATTAACTATTTCCTCACTTTTAGGAAAGTGAATCAAGAATGAAAAAAATGGGCAGATGTGGTATTTGAATGTGTCTAAGGTTATGGATCTAGGATATAACTTAATTAGCAACTTATATAATCCTAGATGTTAATCTTAGGTCCAATTGTCTGCTTCAGGGGACTTCTAATATGTGTTTCCAGGTTTCACTTTATTATCTTCCTTGTTGGTTCTGAAGCAAAACAGTCCCTAAGGTCCAAACTTTATATTGATTTCATCACCTCACTGTCCTGTTCTCAAGTACCCAGCAAATTCTTATAATGTCTTACTTATGCCATGAAAGGTATTCAAGTCCTGGAAACACTATGCAAGAAAATGCACCAAAACTCTAAAAGGTGGTAGAGAGGAAGGAAATAAAATAACACAATTTGTGGGAACCTGGTAGAAAGAGATATGACTCAAGACATTGCTCTCTAGTGTGTTAGTTTAGATATTGATAAAAGGTTAACTAACTGCTATGTTCTTTCCTATGCAACTCTAAAAGGCTGTTTTTTTTTTTTTAAGATTTATTTATTTGTGCATACAGTATTGGGGTACAGGCCAGAGGTGCAGGGGCAGTGAGAGAATTCACCAGAGACAGAGTGGGAAGCAGAAAAGGCTGACTGACAAAGTACACTGCTGAGGGGAGCAGTGGGCACATCAGGAGAGGTCTGCTGCACCATGTGGTTCACCTCTGGGGCAGGCAGGGATCTAACTCATGCGGAAGTGGCTTTAGCTTCTTAGTGCTGTGCTTTAGCCCACTGCACCACCAGAGAGGGCAGGCTGGGATTTTTTTATATATTAAAAAAAAAAAAATCCATGCAAAATATTGTTAATTCTTACCTTTTCCATTCATCTGTTTTTGCACTCTGTCTTTTAATTTCTGGATTTCAAAGGGTATACAATATTCAGATGGAAGTCAGAAGTGGAGGCCCATTGTTATGATTTTGGAAGCATGCCACTGTAATTGTTACTAATCAAATTAGAAAATTTTAATTCTCATTTTTTATTTAGAAGCATACTGGGGTTAGTATAATCTCAGTCCATTTTGGGTTGCTATAACAAAATACTGGGTGTTTTATAAACAACAGAAATTTAAATACCTTACAGTTGTAGAGGTTGGGAAGTTCAAGATTGTATGGTCACCTTCTTGTGAGTTATCCCTTTCTGATTCATAGCTAGCTTCTTTTCCCTCTTTATCCACATGGTAGAGGGGCTGGGCATTAATTTGGACCCTCTGTTATAAGGGCATTATTCCCATCGTTAGAACCCCTCCCTCATGATTTAAGCCTCCCAAAGTTCTCATCTCCTGATATCATCATTTGTGGATCTTCGGGGGCTATAATTTCAAAATAAGAATTTTGGGGGACACAGATATTCAGATCCTCACAGGTATTACATGGTGCTTCCACTAAGTGTTTCAGATTACTGGCTCCAGTACCTGCCTATGGAATTGGAACTTTGAAGAATTTGACTTCTTTCTGCTTTTATTGTGGTATTATTGATTTGCAACACTGTATATAATTCAGAGGTATAGGATTAGATGGATTCTCAATTTTTAACAATTGACTGGTAATTTGCTCATTTGTATGCAGGAACCATGACTGAACTAGCTGTTACCCTTATGGCTATGACAGTAGAAAAGATGACTTACAGCATTTCTGTCTCTTTTTTCTTACCGTATTCCTTTGTGATTCTAATCATCACCCTTGGTTATGCTCTTTTAAAAACTCATGGTACCATGTGGTCAGACTTTTTATACAAGGCTTAAATATAATTGAAAGATGAGAAAGTCTGCTACTCTTAGTGCTGGAAACAAAGGGCCTGCAAATTGATTGGGATCACTCATGCATCTGTTGCTGTCGGGACTCATTTGGTTATAAGAAAAAGAAACACATTGAAATGAGTTCAAGTCAAGAAAATGAACTTTGGAAAGGAAATGGAAATGGGCAGTAGCACAGAGTCTCAGAGAGGGAAGTCCTGCCAGCCCCCTTGATCCAGAGGATGAACAACTGAACAGTCATCATCGTTCTCTGTTCTCTTTCCTCAGCCCTTCCTTGTGCTTCCTCCTGCATTCCTTTCCTGCTTTAATTCCTTCAATACGTATGTGTCAACAGCCCTATTAATTTTTAGGAGCTGGTAATACACTAGAATACAAAATATAAATATCTATGGATTTTATCCTTCTATGGATTCTCTAATCTCAGCTGTATGAGTAAACAGAGTAAATAAATACACATGTACAACATATAGTTTGTTGGTTACTGATAGAGTTTAGGAAGAAAATTAAAACATGTAAAGGAAAATTAAAACATGGCTGACTTCTGAGCCAGAAGTCAGAGTTATGGGTAAAGTGGACGTCTCTTGGAGTAAGGCACATCTGTTTTTCTGTCATGTCAGTGACATTTGTCTTCTCTTGTATGTCTGTTTTACTCTAGTCCTCACTGCCCTCCATTCTAGCTGTGTCTGTGAGATCTCTAGGCTCATTTTGTGTCTACCTAGCCCGATTATACTTTATATTTTAGCTCTTCTCTATGACTAACAACAATTTTATGTGGTGTCTCTTAGTACACACACTCCTGAAAAGGTCTGAGGAATTTGAACTTTGTCTGGACTAAGTTCTTCCTCCAGCAGTATCTCATTATAGGATGCTGTTCAGCCAATGGACGGAGTCTCTTGTTTACATATGTTTTAAAAATTTATTTACTTATTTTATACATACAAGAGCTGGGAAGGGTGAGAGGATTCACCAAAGAGGGAGTGGAGAATATAACAGGCAGATCAACTGAAATACGCTGCTGAGGGGAGCAATGGGTGAGACATGAGAGTTCTGCTGTGCCATGTGGGTCAGCTTGCTGGCTGGGAATCAAACTCCTGATGCAGTGGCTGCTGATAGCTTCATAGTGCTGCAATTTAACCCCTTGTGCCACCAGGGAGGGCCCTGTTTACATATTTTTGCATCACCATGTGGATGTGTCTTTGAATCATTGGAGAACTCTGATTACTATCTCTTTTCTTATGTGGAATTTATTATTTTGGAGAACAGTTTAAAGATTAGGACCTAGTTCTCTTTTTCTTGGAGGGCAGCAAGATAAGTACCTAAATTCACACATTCTTTTTGATACACAAAGATTTTTATATGAGAGAAACATAGAAAGCAATATTTTTAGTTTTGATACTTCCTTGAATATTAACTGATCGCTTTTAATTTATGACATATATGTTTAGCAAGAAATAGCAAGAGAAAAAATTCTAAAACCTAGTTTTTTATCTTTAAGCTAAACTTATTGTTGAGATCATTGTTAGAAAATGAAATTTTTTGTTGGTGTTTGAATGTCTAAAGGTATTGAATCTCAAAAATCATGTCCATGACTGACTTGGGTTTTAAGTAATGGGATTCCACAAAAGCATTCTCTCTCTGAGGGTCAATATCTGTCTAGGTTGGGAGAGAAGAGGAAAGAAAGTCAGTGGGTAGAGCAATAAAATAAATTAGGGATGTGAATATCTGAGAGGGGCCCTGAGTCTTGTCACATCTTTCTTCTTGAGTCACATCCAGGGAGCTGGTGAGGACCTAGAACCAATAGATCATTTATGGGCCCGGATGATGTGACTTCTCTGGAATAAATATCAGTGATGAAAGGTTAATAGTCACCAGTTCCCCAACTCTTGCCTTGCCAGCGTAAAGGCACAGCAGTAAAATAAAAAATGTGGCCCATTGAATCCAGGAAGGGACGTCTTTTATGGTTTCCCAGGGTTCATCTACCACAAAGTGGGCCGAGGACTTTACCACTTCCCAGCATGCTGGAGATGTGAAGGGACCGAGAAGGCACTAAAGGAGCAGCACATATTTCTTAGCAATGTCAGTGACATAGAATTTTCTCTAAAACAACCAGTGATACCATGGTTATTTGGATGCTTTGTGGAGGCAAGATATGAGGTGTTCAGAATAGTTGGGGTGTTCCACACCTCAGTAGATGCCAGTGTTCATAGCCAGCACTGGGAACAGAACCCAGACATTCAGTAAAATCCACGAAACTGAGCTCTACACAGGAGACCACGGGCAAAGTCAGAATCTGGTGTTAAATGAGCTTCCCATGAACTAACTTCAAGTTAGGATTTTCGATAAAAGCAGAAATGAAGATACCAGACAGAAATTAAGCAACAGAAAAAGTTACATTCTTGGCACATCTGATCCTGTGGCCTGGGAAACTCATGCCCAAAACACATGTCTAATTTTGCACCAGCTTCACTTGAAAAAGAAAATTCTTGCTATCGTTTTATCAAGGGCGATTCATCACATTTCTCTGACAAATGGTACATGTTTGATAATCTTCTGCACATGGCCCCAAAGTAGCTAAAAGCTTGGTTAACTGCGAACACTTTTTTTCCAGCACAATTATTTTGGAGGATTCAATTTTCGTAAAATAATTCTAATTATACAGCACAAGTTAATGTAAACAGCTGTTTTAATAGCCTGTGAGTCTTTAGTTAATTTCCACATTACCTTTGAGTCATGTCTATTTGTTTGGTCTGATGGGTTCTTCAGTCATTAAAACAGAAACGCCTGCTCTGACTTCCTTCCTCAACCATATATTTTCATTCTGATTTTAGTTTCACTGTAGCTAGAATACTCCGTGCTAACCAGGTTCAAGAGTGAGCTACTTCACATTAAAATTTTAAATTGTTGAGTACACATTGAAACTGTGTAATAAACATTTAAACATTCCATCCTCACTCCATTTCACCAAATTTGAAAAAGCAGTCAGAGAAAATACTCTGCCCCTTTTTCAGTAATTATGTCCAGACCAGACCTTCCGCGGTCAGCAGGAAACGCTGAGAATGGAAAACAAATGGATCCCAAATTTGTAAAGAGCAGAGCACAATGCAGGGAGAGGATGAGTGCTAGGTCCTCATCCTTTCCCCTTTTAGTCCTGCCAGACATTCCCTTTGTTCTATTTTCTATCTCGCTGAGATTAAAGTGCTGATCTCCCCCTTTTTGAAAATGATGTCACTTTTTTTTTTCTTTCCTTGGCAGAGAGCAAGTTCATTACAAATCTGCTGTGTGACTGATGGCTTTGAAGAGATAAGGCGGAGAGGAAAACACATTCGGGAAAGGTATGAAACTCAAGAGATAGGTTGACAATTAAACTGGCAGTAAGAGAGATGACGCAGGATAAGGAGAAACAGAGGCTGGTGTAAATATCTCTTCCATATTCTTTTTACAGCCACTGACAAACTATTTTTTCCTTGATAGTTTTATCCTGAATCGACGCCTTGGGCTAAAATTCATTTCATGCTTTTCCTGATGCGATCCATATACTTTAGATGACATTATTTCAGGCGGGTCATCTTGGGTATATTTGATGTTCAGGAAAGACAAGACATTTCCTTTTGTTGTTAGAAAAGGGAAAATATTTGGTACTGAATCTGATTTACTATAATTGCTAATCACTGGATAGGTTATACATTAAACATTTTAGATATAGAATCAGTTGAAAGCATAATACACATCTAATGCCATTTGTGTTATTTAAAATTATTAGTGACATACATAGATTGGAATTTAAAAATCGTCTTTAACCACACAGGACCAATCACAGTAGAGGCAAAGGAAATAGAAGTAATTGCAAAAGTCAATTTATTGTAGTGTTTGACATCTATTAATTAAACACACACACAACCCCTAATACTGATAGTATCTTGTTTCTATAATATTGCCATCTTTCAAACTTCAATTAGATTTCATTCAATTATTGCATCCAGTTAAAAGTGTTAAAATGTCCTCAAATTTCCTATGGATGGATATTCCTGTACAGATCAAAAGATTGGTAAAAATGTGTTTCTGGGTCAAGATAGAGTTGTGATGTTGCAGAGAAGTGAGCAGTGAATACAAAGATGGAGAAGAGACTCCAGAGACAGATATTTCTCCACTGGGATTGTGTATGCGACAACACGATTCCTTCTTTTCTGTCAGTCTTTTGTTCCCTTCTGTCACCCCCATTCAGCTCCAGTCTTCAGTTTTAAATATTTTCAGTAACAATAGAAATATTTATGATTGCTCCTTGCATGACCTTAGAGGGTGGAATGTGCTTGGTAGACGTACTTTCCATTCTCCATGCTCATATATTACTTACCAATTGTTAATAGTATTATTTTTTTAAATTTTCTCTTGGCCTTCAAGAAACCATTCTCCAAAGCAGTTGCCATGTTATTCCATGGCTCTTACACCCTCTCCCATATTCCCTAGTGCCCCTCTTCGCCTATGAGAGAAAACCCACCCTATGTTGACTTTCACTTTCTGCCTTATTCCAACCTCTTGCTCTGGCTTCTTGCAAAATCTTCTATTCAGTACTTACTTGAATCTTAATGAATGTCTCGTTCCTTAATGCACTTGACCATTTCATATCTTTGCTTGTACTTTCCTTCTCACTGTGATGTCCTTTTGGCTGTTCCACATGTAATGAGTGTCTTTCCACCTCTCCAATAAAAGTATTTGAATGCACATTACCTCTTTTTGAAATTTCTTATTTCCCAGGAAGAAATGCATATTCTCTCCTGGCTACACCTTGCTCTCAAATTATACTTTGAGTTTAGCATCTCTACTGTATTTAAAACATTTTACCTGTCATGTTCTAAGTGTCTGGATATACCTAGTAACTATAAACAAGACTAGTCAAATTTCAGTACTCATTTTATGACTGGTGAGTAAATGGATATGTATAGCCAACTTGTGTTTGAATGCATGCAAAATGCAAAAGGACTATGGAATTGTATACTTGGTTTCTTGGTTTCTTAGTTAAATATGTAGACTTCCCAGTAAGATAAAAACCCAGTGGAATTAATGCAAATTAATACACTAAATTATTTAGCAAAGGCCCCCAGATAGGAAGGTTATATATAAAGATATAACTTGTGACAAAACAATGTTTTCAGTGAGTGTTCAATAATTGCTTCTATTGTTTCTTATTCATGAAAATTACTTTTCATGAATTATTTTTCATGTGACAACAGATTCATTAGAACTCTCTACCCAATGCTTCTGATTCGTTTTGCAAGCACAAATAAAATATGGTAAAGCAAAGCAAAGTCAAGAAACCTAGGAGCTGGATTCTAGAAGGGAGAGGCATGCTACCAGTTCCCTGTAAGCAGACTGCAACTTAGACCAGTGTGGTTCTCTAGGGGCCACTGGGCCAGGTATTGCTCATGGTAGCCACAAAAGAGGAGGGGCAAGAAGCAAGGGCTTTCATACCAACTCAGGCCAGTCAATGCCAAGGGCTGCTCCTAGAACAGCCTTTCCTGCAGCTGCTACTTTGCAGATAGAAAAGGTTCTTATGAGCTGAGAAGTGGCACAAGAAGTTGGAATCAGCCTTCCAGGCACAGACAGGTCAGATCTGGGAGCTTTGGGGCGTGACTTTGACAGTTTTGATTCCATCTGGCATGGTATTTCATTACCTTATCAGAAAAGATCAGTCCCTTATCCATGGCACAGAGTGCAAAGATTTTCTCCTGATCCCTGGGGTATCTCTTTGTTTTGGTTAATGTCTCTTGCTGTACAGAAGCTTTCCAGTTTTGACGCAGTCCTTGCTGCTTATCTTTTCCTACATTTTTTTTTTTCCTTTGGTGGATGAGCCTTGAAAGATGTTACTGAGAAAAATGAGCTATGTGATAAAATAAATATAAATAAATTAATTTAATTAAAAATTATAAATAACATATGGTTTCTAGACTTTTAAAGGCTTCTAAGATTTCTAACTATACAAAATAGGAACTCTTGTTTCCATGTGGTTTAATTTTGATTTTATTCTTTATGTTAAAGTGGCTTTTGAATAAACTTAATTACTTAAACTTTTACAGAGAAAAAAAAAAAGACTGGAGTCCCTTAAGTACTGATTTTTTTTTTAAAGTTTTATTTATTTATGCATACAGAACTGGGGTATAGGCCAGAGGAGCCTGGGCCATGAGAAGCTTCACCAGAGACAGAGTGGGGAGCAGGATAGGCAGATCAACGAATTATACGGCTGAGGGGAACAAAGGGAGAAACAAGAGAGGTCTGTTCATCATGTGTATCAACTCCGGGGTCAGGGATGGAACTTGCAGTGAAGCGGCTGCGGCTTTCTTGCAATGCTGCATCCTAACCCGTTGTGCCACCAGGGAGGGCTGAAAATGTGATTTCTAATGTGACAATGAATGAAATCCCTTCAGTGAAGGAGACACACTGCTCATTTCCAACAGGGTTTATAGCAACCTCAAGAGCAAGGTCATACACACCACCTTAATCACCTTAATCATGGCCAACACCCAATAAGCAGAGCAGTGTTCATAAAACACCTTGGACATCCATCAGTTGCCATGAATTGATGGCAGGGTCTTGATTCATGATGATGATTATATAATAAGTGCTCAGTGCTCATTTGTAAAATGAGTAATAATAATTCTAATTATTTGCTATTAGAGGGTTCATTCTTGTGGCATCACTATGCACATGATTCACAGATCACAAGTACACTTGAAGTATAATAATGGTGTTTAAATTTTCATAAAATCTAGGATAAATGAAAAAATAAAATCCATAGTCACTGAAAGTCAACGTTCAGTCAGTATGATCATCATACTAATTTTCATCTTTAAGAGTGACCTGAAGTTGAAATTTCCCCTTGGATCCCAGCTGGTAACCTGTGGAATATATTCCCAACACATCTCACTTTAATGCCTTTCACTTACTGTATTTCTGTATTTCACAGATTCTGTGTTTTGACAACAGAAACTTTGTAACAGCCCCACATCTACAAAATGCATCAGTGCCATTTTCCACAGCTATGCTCACTTGTGACACTGTCATGTTTAATTAAAGTAGTGCATTGTATTTTTGCACACTGCTATTGCACACTTAGTAGACTGCACATAATCTAAAGCAACCTTTATGTTCATTGAGCAACCAAACAATTTGTATGATTTACTTTGCTGTTATATTTGCCTTATTGCAGTAGCCTGAAAAACAAACCACAATATCTCAGAGGCCTGAGTGTGTGTGTGTGTGTGTGTGTGTGTGTGGTTTATCACTCAAAACAACTTATGTTCCAGAGACCGTAACTCCATTCTCTAGGCAAGCTGGGCTTGCTTTATCTGCATTTACCTATGGACTCACTGACAAGTATTTAGACCTTGTGATAGTGTGCAGGGAATTTTATAGGCATTCTATATAAGCAGCACTTACAACACAATGGACTCTTTAAATTCCTGCAATGTTGTGATAGAAGTTTCTGGCCAGAGGTTTTGCTAAGACTAGTTTGTATGTTAAATTGCAGTCCCTCAGGAGATAAGATTGGTATGATTGTCCCAGAGTAAATAAAACCATGCTTTAGCAAAAAAGTCTTGTGAAAATATGTATGGGAAGGTAGGACCTGACTCATCAGTACAAGCAGGTATTTCCCCCAAGTTGCTGATTTTACTGGCAAACTTTAATCTAACCAAAAACAGACACAATTTAGGACACTTAGTACCTTCAGTGATTACAAAATTTCAGTTCCCCTTTATCCTTTTTTTGGTAAAGATTTATTTATTTATTCATATGGAACAGGGGTTCAGGCCAGAGATGTGAAGGGTGAGAGGATTCACCAGAGACAGAGTGGGGAGCAGAACAGGCAGAGCGACAAAATACACTGCTGAGGGGGAGCAGCGGTCAGGCCAGGAGAGGCCTGCCACGCCATGTGGTCACCTCCGGGGCAGGCGGGAATCGCACTCATGCGGAAGTGGCTTTAGCTTAGTGCAGTGCTTTAACCCGCTGCGGGTTAAAGGGCCCACCTTTATCTTATTTTTTATTTTATCTATGTTTGTATTGTGATAGAAGCCTTTTTTTCAAACCACAGCAGGTTAATTTTTAGGAAGAAATGATATTTAATTGGTTCAAGAGCTTATTATTAAAACTTAGGGATTGAAAGATGCTGAGGAGAAAACAAGTCTTGTCTTTGTGATTCCTGCTTTCTTCTCTTTGTATTAGACTGATACCTTGCCTGTGAAGTTAGAGACACAGATACTGTTCTTTAATGTGTTAAAAGTTGGTTCTAAACACACTGAATGTGTGTTTCAGGTTGTTTTAAAAGCACAGGCTATATACACAGCTGTGCATTAGATTTAGAGTAGATTTTCACATTTGTTTCTTTTACATATTTGTTTTCAAATGAAATTCAACTTTACCGTCCAGTGAGATAATGCTATTCTTCCTTGTTTCTTTTGGTAACAGAATAAAGGGGAAGCAGAGCAGAACCCCTGGAGATTTTATTTTTGGTTGTGTTGTTTTCTGATATTTTTCTGTTGCACTTGCCCATATCTGATGAATGTCTATAATGGTAATGAGACAACTGGGTGCTAGCAAATGGTGAACGAGTTAATCAGCCTATTTCTATCATCTTGTGGCAAAGAGAAATGACTTGAAAGAGGGCACCAGTCGTTCTTTTGCAGTGCTTTTAAGTTTAACAGAAATGCCACACCTTACCACTACCAAAAACAGAAAAAGCAAGCAGACCTGCAACCTGTTGAATTTCATAGTTGGCTAGGAAACAACATAGCACTCTCTAAAATAGTTATTGGAGGAACAATCTGGTGGTTCAAGGGGGTAGAGTATCTGCACTAAGAAGCAATCTACTGCAGCACAAGTTCGATTCCTGGCCAGGGAGGTGACCCACATGGCGCAGCAGGTATCTCCTGTCTCCCTGCTGCTCCCCTCAGCAGTGTATTTCAGTCAATCTGCCTGCTCTGCTCCCCGCTCTGTCCTTGGTGAATCTTTTCACCTGCCTTGCATCTGTGGCCTACACCCCAGCTCTTGTATGCATAAATAAATAAAATAAATATTCAAATAAATAGTCATTTGACAAATCCAACCTACTGATTAGGAATTTTTATTAAATAAAGAGAAATGCTTCCATTGTTTATACTATTTCAATGATCTGGATGACTAGTGAAGTCTTTAAAAGAAGCAATTGTTTAACTCTTGCTTCTTTTTCTTTTTTTCTTGCATAAACTGATCAAGTTAGTGGCTCAAACTTTTGAACATTTATTTTACAAGCTCCATATGTAAAATTTTGTATTTCCAAGAGAATGGTATATTTCATGTATTCATATTTCTGAAATTTGTCACATATGGAAAGCTTCAATTTTTCAGTGGAATTCTTATTTGTTACCCAAGACAGCTTTTGTGAAGAAAGCAACACTTATGCAAACTCAATTTGTTTTCATATAAAATATAATGTGAAAATTAATATTGCACTATGTTTGCAATACTGTGAAAATATCACAATCTTATTTTGACTAATTATAATCTTATCCCATAATGAAATATTTAGCTTAGACATATACTTGTTTTGCATTTTCTTTTAAAGTAGAGGTGTGAGTTTTTCTATCTTGGCTGTGCTCCAATTTGTTCAATAAAATTGCATCAAAAATAAAATCCTCTACTTGAAAGCTACTTTTTCTTTTCTTTTCTAGAGTTAACATTTACTCTAGAGATGGTTGCTTAGCATAAAAGAGTGTCTTATAATAGTATTTTTTGGATGAAAGATAACAATAAAAAATGGTCATTATATAGATTTTAAAGGTTACAGGTAATAGCCCACACTCCAAACATGCCCCACAGACTCTTTCTGCATGAAGCACATGCTAAGGCATACTTTTTAAATGATGAAAAATATATCTTACAGCGTATAAATATATAAAATTCAATATTCAGTGTCCATAAACAATGTTTTATTGTACACAGTGTTCATTTATTGTTTATGATTTCTGTCCTATAACAAACCCAACAAGTAGAGTAGTTACAACAGGAATCATAGTGTCCCTAAAGCATAAATATGAAATAGCTGACCTCACAGAAAAAGTTCACAAATGTGATCTTTCATTTTCCTATGTATATTCTGGTATGAAGAGAGCACAGATCTACTTATACCTGTCTATGATCTCTCTACCATAAGTCTATCTTTACCTACACATCTATAATCTATATTTATATAACTATGATCTAACTATGTTTTTACTATCACAATTCAGTTTTACATATATTCATTACCTATCATAACTATATACTTATGTATATTTGAGCTACCTATGTTTATTAGTGCCTATATTTGTACCAGTAGCTATACCAGAGAAAGAGAAAAAGAAAGTTTGACCAGTCAATCAAAAAAGTTGCAATTGATATTCCTGTCCTAATTTACACTCCTTGTAAATGTAACGTACAAACCGGGAGACAAGAGTCTCCAGCCTGTTGCCATGTGAACACACAACTAGCTCATCATCTTCTACTGCCTCCAGGCAAAGATGTGGTTTGCATCATTACCCAGACACTGAAGTTTAAATAAATTCTTTTTTGCCATGCCATCTTTTTCAGCTACCACAGAAGCTCACACAGCCTCATAAAAAGCTTTAAATTTACTGCATTTCTAAAAGGATACAGTTTGTGCAGTAGGTAACTGTCACATTCTATATAGACATGGGTGAAATATAGTCACAAAGCAAGTCAGTTATTCCTCTCTTGCCCACAGATAGAAAATCATTTGATTGCATCAAAACTTTCTGATTTTATTTTTATGTTTATAGCTGAAAAGATAAAGCTGAGTAGTAACTTGGATATTTGTTAATCTTCAATGTCTTTTTACTAATCTAATAGCTGGTTAGCAGATATGAATGCATTGAGGGTCACTAATATTTTTTATGTGCTCATAACACTTTCTTCAACTAGGAAACCCATAGACAGTGTACCTGGAGGGGTCTTTTACTCTGTATGCCTAGAAAGAGCCTTGTTGGAAACATGTTAGAGCTCACAATTTAATATGCTGACAAATCTTAAATTGTAAAGAGACAAAACATTTGTTATTTTTTCTAAATTACCAAAGTGTACTGATTAACACTTAAAATAAGTGGATGGCATTTTGCAACTATAATCAATAAGTAAATTTACTTAGTATTCACAGTGTCTTAGTAATTAATTCAGGCTAATGCCAAAGATGGTCTAGTAGTGTAGACGTTTATCACTTAATAATTTGCAATGCAATGGCAATGCAGAGTATAGAGGTAAGTGCTGGTTAAAATGCAACTGGAATAAATACTTCATTTTTTTTTATTCTGTAATTGTCTTGTATGTAGGTTTACATGAGCTGAAGACTCTGAAATCACTATTTGCTCTGTACTATCAAAAATAAATTTTCTGTGTTGAATGAATTGACAATAAAGATCATTAGGTATGAGAGTTAAGTGCATATTTTTTAAAATATTTATTTGTTTATGCATACAAGAGCTGGGTGTAGGTCAGAGGCATGGACATTGAGAGGATTCACCAGAGAAAGACTGGGAAGCAGAACAGGCAGATCGACTGCAACCCACTGCTGAGGGGAGCAGTGGGTGAGACAGGAGAGATCTGCTGCACCATGTGGTCAGCTCCCTGGCAGGGATATCTCTGTGGGGTTTTGTGGTGGTAACACTTGGATGTAATGCTTAGGCCACCAAGAAGACCCTGTGTGTGTGTGTGTGTGTATTTTAATTACTGAGATAGCTCTGTATTTGTAAGGGAATAACTTACAGATCTCCTCACATGTAAGCCACACCCACCACCAACCCTCCCAACATCCTTTACCTTACATCATTGAGCCCTCTCCCTATTTAATATCCTGTAGCCTCAATTCTGCAGTCATATATCTACGGTTTGTTTAATTTGGTCATTTCCTTTGTTATGTCCCTCTGTATTCCACTATTTTTGGACTTAAAATAGTTCATATGCTTTTTTCTTAGAGGTAGGATAAATTCTTACAAAAAGTAAGGTTTTAGTAGTTTTGTTTGATTTCTCAAAGTGTTTCATATCTCCACTGTCTTGTTAAAAATAAAGGATCCACCCTTTCTTTTTAAAATAGTTCATTAGAAAAAAATGAACAAGTGACTTCATAAGCAAGTGATGTTTATTTAAATATATATCTACATATCTCTATATAAACTATTTTGTTCAGCTACCTAGTTACATAGTAGTTCTAATAGTGTTAGTTTTTTTTTTAATCAGGTTCTATCAATTCTGTGTTTGCTATTTTTAAAATAGCCCCTAAGTATTATCCCTGTCAAATTGCAAATGTATAAAATTACACCTGAATTTACTGTTGCAAGCTATTAGAATAACCGATCATGTGACCGTATATCCACCATTCTCATTGTTGCTCCAAATACTTGGTAATGGAAAAGCAGTTTTCAGTTCTTGCTTATATTTGGATAAAGAAGTCTTTAGGTTGGTTAAGGCTAAAAGCACCATAGACGTCTGAGATAAATTAGTTTCATTTTTATTTTTATTACTGTATTGCCACCTTCTCTTCCAAATTACATTTTTAATAAATCTGATCTATAACCACTTTGAAGGGAGAAAGCCCATAAACACATCTTTCTGCTTTAATTGCCTTTATAAAGCACTTACTCAAAAGGGCAGTTTTTCTTCCCAATTGGGTCACCAGTTTTTATAAGCGAATCTGCCAGCCTCTCAGGATTAACCGACACTCGCTACTGAAAATGAATCATCTACTGTAGAGCACTAATATATTCACACTTAAATTTCTATTAAAACAAGAAAATAATTGCCTTTTCGGGGAGGTGGTGTGACAATTGTGGGCAACAGGAGTCGCCTAATTTCTTGACAGTAGTATATATATTTTATTCTACCAATAACTGACCCAAGGTGAACTGATCCAAGGTGATATCACGGCTTTGTGTACCTGTGTACCTTTCATAGTCACAGAACCACACCTTTTGTTATAGGAAAACAGGCTCAAACAAGTTTGCTACTGGGCACTGAGCCACACATATTTTTCTTTTTTCCCTTTCTCTTATTTATGTGTACCCTCCTCCCTAGGTGATCTCATCCAGAGTCATGAACTTAAATTCCATCTCCACACCCGTAACTCCCTTGTCTGGCTTCCTGCCCTGGCCTCCCCCTGATTTCCGGCACACACAGCAGCTGCCTCCTCTCAGTGAATGTCTGGCTGGTACCTCAAACCCAGCATGTTCAAAGCAGAGCTCACTAACCCTCTTGCATTTCAGTCCATGTTCTAATTGTTAATATGGGGCCCCAAACCTCAGGGGACTCTAACTTCCTGCTGTCTCCCACATTCCTCACCTATTCTGGTAGTCTCACCAATGGACTCGTTCTCCACAACACAGACTGGCTTGTAGGACTCTGACCATGTCTGCATTGCCTCAACACCCCAACTAAGTCACAATCTTCTCTCCCCTGGAATGAAAGATGTTGCAGCAAGATTTCCCCGCTTCTAGCCAATTCTCCAGATACCAGTTATTATTGAGTTATCTGACGATGCAAACTGGAAAGTTCATACTCATCAAAATTTGCCATCCATCTCCTTCATACTCAAAAATCTAAGCACCGTGGGCTGTCTGGACCTTCAGAAGCAACTTGCTACCTACTTCCTATTGTCTACCTCCTTCCCCATTCACCTCGGTCCATGGACCTTCATGCTTTCTGAAAATAAGCTGAGACTTCCCAGTCTTGTCCAGGTGGGTGTAGTCTATATCGGGAAGGCGAATGGTACAGTGAGACCTGCAGGGTGGACTTGCGGCTTTGGGTGGGTGGAGGTGAGTAAGTGTTGCCAGAGGAGGGTTAAGGCGATGTTCTGGCAAGCACTGAGTCAGGGACATTTCAGAGGATGGTGGTGCTAATCCAAGATGCTGCTACCAGGAATATTTTTAGCTGACAATACCTCATCTTGATCTTGAGGGATCTTGAAGTTCTATGGGAATGGTTGGAGTGTTCTGGGATGTGAAATGCTTGCGAGCAGAAGACAGCAGGAACACCTCATCCTGCTCCACAGGTAGGGAGTCACCTATCAAGCAAATCCCAATCTTAGTTAATGCATTCCGCCCAGTCTTCTCCTTATTTCTGTTCTTTCTGTCTAGAACATATGTCCCAAGATTTCTGCATGATTCACTCTCCTATGTTTCAATTTAAATATCAATTGTCTTCTAGCTAATCTTGTTCTTCCTACCCCTTTCTGTTATTCCACAATCTTACCTTTCAAAAATTTTTCTACATAGCTTATAGCATATAACTTTTCATTTTATTTATTTTTCATGAGACATTTATTTATTTACTTATTTGTTTGTTTGTTTGTTTGTTTGTTTAATGCCTTTACCAATAGAACGCCAGTTCTGTGAAAGAGTTAGGTACACTCTTCCCACTCACCAGCTATCATTTTCCATCCCTGTCTCCATTGGAATAACAAATAAAGCCACCACATGGAAACATTTACTTCCACTATCAAGAAGGCCATCACATTAAATCTAAACACCTCAGTACTACAGCAAGAGGGCAAAGGAACCTTCAGCCTCTGTCATAGTTTTTTGAAACGTTTCAAGAGGAGGCAAGAGGGGAGAAGTTGGGGGAGGTAGAAAAGGAGCTTGAGACACTGTCCTTCCAGGCAGCTTATTCTGAGACTTGAGGAGTGGGAACGGCAGTCATGGAGAAGCCGCCCGCATGCCACTTGCGGACAAACCAAAGACAGATGTGTTACTGGCAAGGTGAAGCTCTGCAGCCCACTGGCTTTTTCATTGATGAATTTCCATATAAACTCAGCAGTTACATTGGACTTAATGCTTGTGTCCCCTTAACATTCAAGTGTTGAAGCCCTAACCCTTCCCTGAGGTGACTGTGTTAGGAGGTGAGACCCAATTAGGCCATGAGTGTGGAGCCTCTGTTTTTTAAAATTATATATATATATTATCGATATCAATATATATATATATATATATATATATATATATATATATACCTTTTTGTTTGTCTTCTTTTCTCAGGTGTAGTGCCCATAGAATTTCCACCATCCATTCACCCCAGCACCATGATCCCTTATGCTCTTCCCACCCTTGTTTTGATCCCTGTCCTTCCTCCTCCAGAATAAGGAGAAAGAAAAATATTAGATGGTTTCATTTGTAGAAGGTATATAGGACAATCAAATAAGGCATTAGAGAAAAAAATAACAACAATGAAAAAATAACAACACAAACAAAAATAAGCAGACAACTATAAATCAGAGCTCCCATTTATGGGTTTCCTGCTCTTAGCAGGGGTCAGAGTGCTTGTTAGTTTTCTTAGCCAGTCTGCACTGGCTGGGCCCAGAGAAGCCACTGCATGCTACCTCCTGCCTGCAAGAAGTCTCTCAGCAGAACCCAAGTAGGCTGGCTGGCACCTTGATCTCCACAAATGTGAGAAGTAAATTTCTATTGTTGACAAGTCACCTAGTTTTTGGTATTCTGTCATAGCAGCCTGAACTGACTGAGATAGCAATCATCATATTGTAAGAGTTGCAAGAATCCTGAGAAACATTTGAACAATGCAGCTGGGAACCCTCAATGAAAAATGTTGTTGCTTTATTTCCAGAGGATTCCAGGTAGGGGATCCATGTTTTAAAGAATGGTGACAATGGAGCAGTAAACTCTCTAGAGCATTTTATTTGATAACAACAGGAGAAATAGTATCTCCTTTAGATGCACTATCAAAAATATTTTCAGGGTTTTCTATTATTAGTGTTGAATAATAAGGTCTAGGAAATGCTAATCCTCCCTGAGTTATTTACTGAGTTCATAAGAAATAGTTTCTCTGAACTTATTGGTAATTTGTGTGCATGGTTTTAAAATACTTAACCTTGTGTCAGCATGTCCTTGTTTAAAATTGAACAATTCACAACATTTATATAACATGATTATTCACACAGTTAAATATTGTAAAAACACATTTGAAAAGTGTCTGTATATATAACCTCAAAAAATTAGTGATCACTATTATTAGTATAATAAAATACTAGTATTACTTAAGTATTCATATATATAATTATTAAAACACTAAATTTGTAATTAATAAAATATTAATAGAAATACATTAGATGGCTTCAAAGGTTTTGCTAATATGATTATTCCTGTTCTTAATTTGCTTAAGCAGTTTATGCTTGGGCTATTAAACTGATGTCTAAATTTCTATAGTCTAGCACTTCATAAGAAAATAACAATACATGTTATTAGAATCAACCTCAGTTGGTATAATAACTAGCCTAATTTCTACCATGGGAGTGACTTGAAATTGGCATTTACTTTTGGATCCAAACTGATAAACTGTTGAACATACACACCCATGCCTTGTTGCTGTGTGACTATGGAGAACAACTATTAGGAAGTGGACCGTCCATTTGTACAAAGGCAAAGGAAGATAGAACTTTAATAGATTCGGAATGTTTAGAGAAAGAGAAGAAAGGTATTCCCAATAAAAATTTCCCGGCCTCCCTGGTGGTGCAAGGGGTTAAGTATCAGCTCTATGAACCTATCCTCAGCTACTGCAACAAGAGTTTGATTCCCATCCAGGGGGCTGACCCACATGGCACAGCAGACCTCTCCTGTCTCCCCGCTGCTCCCCTCAGCAGTGTGTTTCAGTACATCTGTGCCCGTTCTGCTCCCCACTCTGTCTTTGATGAATCCCCTCACCCCTGCATTTCTGGCCTACACCTCAGCGCTTGTATGCATAAAATAAATGAAATAAATCTTTTAAAATAATACATATATTATTTATTGGGTATCCAACAAAAAACTTCAAAAGTCAACCATCCCCTCGTGCTTGGGCACAGTCCCAACCAAGCAGGCTCAGCCTGAAAGCCTTCCACAATCTAATTCAGTTACCTTCTGGTGGCAATCACAAGAACTGGGACCGGAGAAACTCAAAATTGAAGATAAAGATAAAAAAGATAAAATCAAGATAAGCACCTGCCATTGTCTCTGCACAAAACCAGAAGCACCACCCCCACCATGTCTCTTACTCTTACCTGAGGAAAAAAGGGGAGGGGGAGGCTGTGTCTTACTGTAAATCCTCCAACCTGACCTTCCAGGTCGTCTCCAGGAGTGAAACCCCTCCAGATAGACAGACCACCCTGAGAGCATCATCCAGGGCCAAGCTGTGTGTAACTAGTGTCTTGGGGATCACGAGTGGCCTGGTGACTGCTTTGAATAAAACACTTCCTTTAATTATGCATGGTGGAGAAAATCTATTTGAATGGAAGTCAAGTAACACTTAATCTACTTTAATTATGTATTATTCAGAAAGAATCACTCCTTTAACAAGAACTCTAGCTCAAATTTGCGCACCTCCTAGTCGTGGGTTGGGCTCTTACCACACACGCTTTCTGGTGCTCAGAGACACTTTGCAGACTAGCAGGGGATTCTCTTTTACTGATGAGTGGAAATCATGCCAGAATTTCTTTCTTTTCCCTTTTTTTCCCATTTATTGTAGTCTCATGCTCTCTATAGACAATACACCCATCCTTCAACTATACTGCTTCAATATAATTGTATTTCCCTTTATTTCTCACTTTTATGTCTTTGTTTTGAAAGGCAATGGTGTGTAGATAAAAGCTTAGGACTAAGGTAGACAATGAATCTAATTTGAGCTCTACACTTACTGGTCGTGTGACCTTGGATAAGTTATTTAACTGACCTACTTTTTGATTTTCTAATTTGTAACATAGAGGCGATGATACATTTTATCATTTGGCTATAAAATTGGAGTAATAGGAGGCCTAGACAGCTTCTGACACTCTCTGCAGCTTCAAAGTAACTTTCTGTGCTTTTATTGTGTTGTGGTTTTCTCCCTATATTCTTGTGTACCTATTACATATTTTAAATGCCCTCATGTCTTTTGCTTCTATTTCTTCCAAAATAGTCCCAGCCACTGGGTATATTCGAATGAATAGTCGAATGACAGGGTCTATTTGACTTATGCTTGTCTTTTTTTCATCTTCATATTTTTTTCTTTCCAACTGTACATGTTTTTTTCCTTTGGAAAAGTCCTGAAGTTTTCTCATATAGGTGCAGGAAAATAGAGTTGGACCTCAGACTCTTATCAATTTAATTTTCATCTTCACAAAGTGACAGTTATAGACTTGATATGCCACATATTCTTCTGTATTCTCAGCTTCACTGACAGATCACCCTCTTGCTAGGTTTTTTTTGGCCTGAATGGAATGAAATAACCATAGAGATGATACCCAGGAATGCATGAGTGACATCACTCCTTTTGTTAGACCAGCATCTTTTCCAGCAAAATCATTAAAATTATCTCAGTGACGTTTGTGCTTGTTTTCTGAATTCTTTCCTAAACATCCTTTAAACATATCATCATACAAACCTTATCAAATTAGCTTTTTCATTTCTCCTCAGACCATTTATCACTGAACTTAGTTTCAGTTCAGGCCACTGAAACTGGGGGTCCCTCTCCTTATCAATTCATTGATTTCCTTATCTCTTGGCTGCAGAATAAGGTCTCACTGATTGTGTGCCTTCTTCATCGTCAACCCTTCCCTGGCAAGAACCGCAGTTTACTTTAAAAGTCTTTCCTTGTAATTGAAATGGTGTACTTACACCATGCCTCCTTCCACATCTCTTTTCCACCCACTTTGGTCTCTAAATTCACAACAGTGCTCTCCATGAACACAGTAAGAAGATTCTAGATTGTCTATTTTTGACTTGACCTTTTCTGCTGTCTGTTACACTGATCCTGTCAACACAAACTTCATCTTCCACCCTCCAAACTGGGCCCCTATTTCTCCTTTTTGTTTCTTCCTGCTGCTTTCATACAACAAATTTAAAACTAGAAATGTCTGGACTGCTGTTATTGCCATTGGTTTCATTCCTTCTTCAAGCACTTCTTCCAGAAAACTTTAGCATTTCTCTAGACTTGGACACAGGAGGAAAATTGTTCTCACCTTGATTTTTCCTCCAGCATTTCTTTGTTTGTTTGTTTACTGCGGTCCCATTGCTTTACAGCACTGTGATTTGGGGGGGATAGGCTCACACCTCCTCACATGTCTATCACCTCCCCACAGCCACCATCTGTAGGTGCCTTTATTTCCCAGACACCTTTTCCACTTTATCCAGATGTTAAGGAAGCAATTAGGGGTGTGACTTGAAAAGCACATTTCTCCTTCATCAAAACCTCTAACCATTGCGGGACCACCCTTTATGAGTATTTTCTAGGATTTATGTAAGTGCATGTGTGTAAACATTTTAAATTCTATTTCCATGCCAAACTGAATTGTTAGATCTGAATTATTCAGCTTTAGTTATTTCTAGTCTTATGAATTTATTTTTTAATGAATCTGATGTTTTCTCCAAATGTGGCCATTTTTCTTCCTGAAGGAAAGGCACACACATATCCTCGAGTTATCTGTCTATCTGTACTTTCCATGCCACTGGCCTCTGAAGTCAGCTCTCTTCCCACGATGCACATCTGTGCTCATCTGCAACAGAGGCCATCTACCCGCCCATTGACATGCACTGTCTAGTTACGGGGTGTTTCCAGTTCCTTTTGGTTCCTCTATTACATAATTCCTAGACGCACAGTAAAACAAGTTTATTCACTTTCGCATCCAAAGGTTATAACTCTGCCTTCTGTGTGTATGTGTATGTGTGTGTTTCAAGATTTTATTCATGCATACAGAACTGGAGTGGAGGGGTGGTGAGAGGATTCACCAGAGGTGGAGGGGTGGTGAGAGGATTCACCAGAGACAGAGTGGGGAGCAGAACAGGCATGAACAGAACAGAAATGCTGTACCATTTGGATCACCTCAGGGTGGGGATCGAACTCTCATTGAAGTGGCCACGGCCAGCTTCCACCCAGCATCGCAGTGCTGTGCTCCAACCCCAGCTGGCTGCGACACCAGGGAGGGACCTGCCTTCTGCTTTAATCTGGTTTGTGATCTTGTTTTTAGCTCCTCACCATACCTGTTCTTCAGGATTCTTTTGACACCTTGAAGATGCCTTATGAAGCACTGTACTGCCTCAGCATTTGCATCTTTATTCAGACATCAGTTTGTTATGAACACATTTTGATAACTATGCAGCCGTAATTCACTCTCTCATTTATGCCCTCTTTTCTCTGTACATCACTCTCAAATTTGTATTTGTATTTGTATTGATTTGTATTCCCCTTCTTGTTGAAAAATACTGTAGTTTGTTCTTCTTTCTTAAACCTTTGGCCAACATGGTATTTTTTTTCAATATTTATTTATTTATGCATATAAGAAGTGGGATATAGACCAGAGGTTTGTGTGTGTGGTAGGGGGTAGGAGAGAGGAATCACCGGAAACAGAGTGGAGAACAGGAAAACGTGAAATGACTGAAGTATACTGCTGAGGGGAACAGCCAGGAGATAGAAGAGGTCTGCCACCCATGTGGGTCAGCTCCCTGGCTGGGGATCGAACTCATGCTCCAGTGGTTGTGGGCAGCGTCACAGTGCTGCACTTTAACACCTTGTGCCCCCAGGGAGGCCCCATATTGAGATTTTAATTTGCTCCCCTTTTTTTGAGATTTTAATTTGCTCCTTCTTTTACCTGTAAACTTGAAACTCTGCTTTAATGTAGCCCCTAAATATTTATTTACAGCCATTGGAAGTACTGGGACTTAGAATGTTTTAATGGTGTGTGCCTCCCTTTAAATTGGGTATGCTTTTCAGAATTTCCATAGATATACCCCTTTTGTCGTAAGAATTACGGAATATACAACAATATCAGCAACTAATATTAATTAAATGCTTACTAATATTGGTTGAGAGTTTAATCTATGTCTCTTAACTCTTCCAATTACAGATGGCAAAATTGAATTTTGCAGATGAAACTACCAGTCAGGGCACATTTTGCTGAAGGTCACCTAATGAGCTTAAAGTGTAATAGGGTGGTCCCCAGGCAAAGAGGAGGTTAACAATGACAGCTTTGGTTTTGATTTTGATTTTGATTGTTTCCTCCGGCTGATTCTGACTCTTTTCTATTGGCCCTGCCAGAAGAAAGGTGCTCTAGACTTGGGGTATGCTCTTGGACCTTGCCTTAGACCAACCCTGTTTGTGGGGACATTTACCCCCCAGGGGTAAATGTGTGTATAATTTGGAAAATATGTCTTTTCTGTATTACACATTAATTGTATTAAATTCCCTCTCCATGAAAGATATTGCATGTTTTGTCTTGATATGGTGGGTGACAAAACCTATTTAGAGAAGGCAGGTTAGGGATTGCTGGGGTGCTCCTCACCCTATCCTGTAACAGAAGCATATCAGATCTAGGATTCAAATCAGACAATCTGACATCAGATTCCCTAAAAGTGAAATTTCCCACTCATACAAGCTTAATTTAGGCATCCTTATGGGACAAGACAAAAATAAATTGCCAACAGAGATGTGTCAAATATTATGATATAGAGTGAGGCAACAGATCAAACCAATCCATTAGAACAGTGCAGCCAGCCCTTACACAGCTGAGAACTGCCATGTGCTGATGGAGAGGGACTCAGAATTTGCTGGAGTTTCTGATTAGCCAAGGAAACTAAAATTGCACTTATTTTGTGTGTCAAAATACCTATTAAAAAGTGCATCTAATGGGGGCCTCCCTGATGGTGCAAAGGGTTAAGCACAGCACTATTTAAATTATCTGCAGTCACTGAGCATGAGCTCAAATCCCCAGCCAGGGAGCTGACACTCATGGAACAGTAGACCTCTCCTGTCTTACCTGTTCTACTTCCCACTCTGTCTCTGGTGAACCCTCTCACTGCCTCTGCACTTCTGGTCTGTAAACCAATACTGTATGCATAAATAAATACAATCTTAAAAAATAAACTGTCTAGTGTTATGCTTTATAAAATGACATTCTTTAAATAAACATCTGTATTACTTATTTTGCTGCATATTATGCTTCAAAAGTGTAATTACGTTATCACACATATAGTAGTTATCATTGCTGCATACTATTCCCTTGTGTGAATACAACAAAATGTTTATCAATTTATTATTTTGGTGATTGACATTATTTAATTTCCACATCTTATAGGTATACTATTGCTAGTAATATTTTTGTAACTTTTACCTGGGGCCCCTGTGCAAGAGTTTTTCCAGGGAATGTATTTTGGATTGGAAGTGCTGAATCATATAAATTTGTTATGTGGAGTATGGCCTACAGATCAGTATAAAGGCAATTTTTCTGAATGATGAATTGCAGATTAAATTTAAATGAGAGCCTGCATTTTACCTAGATCCAGAATACCAAGGTCGGGTATGTTTCCTATGGCAATCTCTTTATTATATGTCACTTAGTCAATTATTTATTTACACAACATAATAGTTTTAATAGGGTCATCATCTACAAAAAGCTTATTGCTGAGAACATTGACTCAATGATCCTTAGATGTGTTTTACCACTAAAGTGTGTATTTGCTGGTTCTTTTCATTTTAACTCTAAATACTATTATATCCAACATATATAATATTGTCCCAAGTGGCCAATGTTTGCAAATCGATAATACCTTGAACCATGTTTTCAGCAAAAATTGGGCTGCCATTTCTATCAACCCAAAGGAAAAGTACATAAACATGATTTAACCTCATTTCTCTTTGAGAAATTTTCTGTTTTTCCCATCATGTATTCCTTGGTCTTAGCTAAAGTGAATTAAAAAAAAAAAAAAAGATTTGGGACAGTTAAATTGCTATCAATTATAACCTGCATGGAAATACTGAGACAAAGAAATGTTGAACAGTTTTCCAGGCTCACAAATGTTGCTACTGTCTGCTCTGAAACTAAATTTTCTTACACACACTCTCTAAGACACTGTGTTTTTAATTTGTTAGAGCATGTCTAAACCTTTGTATTTTACCGTAACAATTATTATAATATAGATGTGCATGATCTGGAGATGTTTCTCCCACATGGAAAACACTAAATAATCAGGCCTGATAGCATGAATCTGTAACTCGTGCTAATATAATCTACTAAATTCTAAACTAAAATACATTTGTGATGATGTATTTATATTTCAGATATTGAGAAAACTTTCAATGGTATATAATTACACCAAAAAATTTGTATTAGTTTAAAAAAAGGAAGGGACATTATGTTTATTATTACTGAAAAGTCCTAAATCATTTATTTTAACAGTTATTAACTATAAGGAGTCTATTAACCTGACATACTGAGTTAGCATGATTTCTGAAATTTGACCATAATGCAGAGGTATATTTGCTTTACTTTGTATCATTAAAATGTAGGGGTAGGGCATTGACTTTTCTTAAATTGACACCCATAGAACAAAAATCAGGGAACATGAAAACTCTTCTACTCATACTTGTAAATAAACAACGTTATCATTGCTTTAAAGCACAAAAAATAAAAAAAGTTATTGGTGAAGACTCTTAAAAGGAACAATCTGCATTATTAAAAAATTCTTTGTTTTTCATTCTAGAGGAAGTTGACTTTCTTTCCACAAGTAGTTTCTGCCCTACTGTGCTTTTCTCACTTTCTCTCCAATTCAGTGTTAAAGGGAGAGAAGAGAACATTAGACTGAGCGTACATTTTTGCTTTAGAGTAAGCTCTTATGCTGAACTGCTGTGCTCTATCCTTGGGGCATGTGGAATCGACAGCACTGATTTCTTTTTCCTTTGTGATGTTCTCCCATAAGTTCATGGAAAGTTGTGATTTCTCCTCCAAGTCATTGGTTTCCCAGAGCATCATTCCATTCCCTGCTGGAGACCCATCAATCTCTGAAGAATCTTCTAGGGCAAGGATAAAAACAACTTCACGAAGCTGTCTCCCACATCTGGCCCACAGATAGGAATCACACATCTATTACTTTGACAAGCTCTTGGCTCCTCCCTTCTCTCTGCAGCTAATCCTCATTTGCCTGGGCCTTCGTCTCCTGCTTTCCTGGATAGGGTCAGACCCCTGCCCGCGGTGTTCCATGTTACATGAGAAAGGTCCTCAGGTCACCCAGGGATCTGTACAACACCCTCTGCTGAGGTGAGCTAGGGGGTCAGAATCCATACAGGTGGGTAAGGGAGGAGGTTAAGCTCTCAGTAGTGCAACATTGCTCTTTAAAAAGAATAAACTCAGGCCCTCCCTGGTGGTGCAGTGGGTTAGGACGCAGCACTGCGTGCTAGCCACAGCCACTTCAGTGCGAGTTTGATCCCCAGCCCGAGAGGTGACCCACATGGTATGTGAGACATCTCCTGACCCACCTGCTGTTTCCCTCAGCAGTGTACTTAGTCAGCCTGTTCTGCTCCCCACTCTGTCTCTGGTGAAACCTCTCACTGCCTCTGCACCTCTGGCCTGCACAAGCCACCTGCTTGTTCACATTCTTCTACATGAGGTTCTTTTAATTTTTTTCTATAGATTGATTTATTTATACATGCAAGAACTAAGATGCAGGCCAGAGTTGCAGGGGTTGAGAGGATTCACCAGAACAGGGTGGATCCACTGAAATACACTGCTGAGGAGAACAGTGGGTGGGTCAGGAGAGGTCTGCTGTGCCATGTGGGTCAGCTCCCTGGCTGAGGATTGAACTCGTGGTGCAGGCAGTGGCTGGCAACAGCTTGATAGCACTGGACCTAAACCCCTTTGCCTTTAGGGAGGCCCCTAGCAGAGGTTCTTAAAATCATGTGTCTGTGAGACATTCCCTCAGAAGAGTAATTTGGAAATCTGAATTTCACCTTGGCAACCAGCATCTGTCAGTGTAAGATTGCATACTAAGTTGGCAGAGAGAGCAAGTCTTTAATTCACATTCTTATCCCCATTCAGATCTTCATATTTTGGGCCCTCCTTAATGGCACCAGCACTATGAAGCTACCGCAGACGCTTAGCACCAGTTCAATCCCTGGCCAGGGAGCTGATCCACATGGCGAAGCAGACCTCTCCTGACGCACCCACTGCTCCCCTCAGCAGTGGTTTTCAGTAGATCTGTCTGTTCTGCTCTCCATTGTGTCTCTGGTGAATCCTCTTACCCCCCACACCTCTGGTCTACACCCCAATTGTATGCATAAATAAATCAAAATAAATATTTAAAACGTATAAACATTTGAGATTTGGAGAAATTGTGTTCATTTAGGTCAGCCAAACCAACCAGGAATACCTAGAAGACTATCCTTTACTAATGAAGATATTCACTTGCTATTCATCAAATTTATAATTTTCAGAGTCCTCTAATAGCATTTACCTTTTCCTTTTTTGGCAAATTTTGCTTTATATTACAATTACTTATAACTCTGTGATCAGACTGTGATTTCGCACAAGCCAAGAACTGTCTTTTCCCCTGAGTTTGTTTGTTTGTTTGTTTGTTTCCCCTGAGGCACAATGTTTGTTTGTTTCCCCTGAGGCACAATGTTTGTCACAAAGGATACCAATTGATATTTGTTGAATGAATAAAAACACACATACAAGTATCTTTATATATACTTATGCATATTTTCTCTCTAAAATTTTGCCTACTTATTTTCCACTGGTAACAACATATTTTTCAGTTCTTATGTTTCCATTTTATTTTAAAGGATTGAGTTCTGTTAAAAAATAGGAGAGCACACACATACTATCTACCCATATCCCCAAGGTATTAATCAAGTTAATAAATGAAACTCCACAAAAACTAGAGGAGCTAAAACTTTAATTTCTGTCTGCAATTCTTATTAAAAGATCTATTTTTGGTTTTGACTACAAATTTCTTTAACATCTATTAATTGGGATAAAGTTGTAGAGCCAATAATAATAACTGATTAACTACTCATTATGGTTAATAAATAATGCAAATTCCCAAAAACTCAATTGCATATATATAGGGTAAATAATGTAAATAAGTAATACAAATTAAAAATGTAAAGTTCCCAAGGTTATTTTTTATGCCAAGTTTCCATATCCAACACATTTGTCCAGTGACAGACTTGCTGTCGTTGACCATGGGGACCACATGCAAGAGACTAAATAAAATAAAACTGAAGTAACAACCAGAAAGGTCTTTTAGGAGAATCCTTTTAGCAAATTTGTTGTTACTAATTCTTGTCAATAATTGATTTTGTTCTTCAAGCTCACAATAAAGAGTTTCTGCAATTCTTAATTCTTAGTGTTTTGTGGTTGCGATGGTGATCAGTGAATCATATCTGACTTAATCTAAGGAATGAACATTCTTTATAATAGAGAAGCGAGAAGAGCTTGATGTTATTTGAATGCTTCGGAAGCCTTATTTCAACACTTTTCAAATTGAACTTTCTATTTTCTTCTGGAAGTGTGCTCTTCTTTTTATATTTGTTGTCTCCATCAATACCAATACATAACCTTCCTCCTACCCAGCAAACCTAGACAGTTCAGGATATTGTTGACACCAGCTTTCGCATCAACAGCCACATTTAACGGATCGATTATACTCTGAAAACTCTTTCACGCCTTCCCATTCTTACTGCTACCAGACACATCTTTTGTCATCTTTTCCCACTGCAATAATCTTCTGACTGACTTCCCCATCTCAGCTCTACTAAATACTACTATATCTTTCTAAAAAAAAAAAAATAATAATGTGATTACATTGATTGCCAAGTTAAAACAGCTTTGAAATAGGCTCTTTTAAAAGGCACACATGTATCTCAATTGCAATCTAGCATGCTGGCTTCTGGTCAGCACTTTTTGTTTTTTATTTTTGGTTCATATTTTTTGTCCATGGTGTATATATGTATATATAACATTATATATGTAACATTATAGTATATATATATATATATATATAATGTATAGTATATAGTACATATATTACATATAGTATATAGTATATAATATATATAGTGTGTATATATATATATTATAGTAACTTTTAACAATTTAAAGAATTAATTTCCGATATTTACTGCTTTCCTGAAAAAAATTGAAAAAAAAAAGCTACTGACAATATTGAGTTAACATTTCTTCTGCCAGGCCCAAAATGTAAGGTGTCTCTCAATTTTTTTCAGCAGCCTCCACCACTCCCTATCACTCCATGACTCCTTAGCAATGAGAGCATTCCTCTTATATTAACAATTTCCTGAGCTTCTCTTATACCCAGCCCACGTCCACAATTGTATTTCCAGGCATAGTGTCCCTAGTCTTTATAAGCTGGCTTTATTCTCCTCTTTTCATTTTATCTTCTATCACCCATTTTAACTTCAGTCATCAGAGTGTTCTTTGTTTTGAAAACATGCACAATCCTGGATTTAGAATGTAGAAAAGAAGACTCTCTGTAAGGGTATGGATATTTTTTTATTCTTATTCTTAATTTTTATTCTTATTCTTTTATTCATTGTTATTTAGGATGAAATGTCTAACATCTCCATGCTTGGGTATTTCATTTATAAAGTTAAGATAATAATGCCTTTGTCATATGATTATGCTGAAGGTCTAAAAGTGTTAACAAATAGGAAGACTTCAGCACTTTGCAAACACTCAGGAAATTTTTGTGACCATTTTCCGCCCAACATTACACTCATCAATGTGTTTATCTTCTGAATGTCTGGTTTGAATGCTATACAAATATTTAATATTCAGAAAAAGTTTGTGAGCTAAACAAAAGTGAATAAATCAGTATCTTTTTCATGAACTCAGGAATTATAAGACGGATTAACCTTAAATAGCATTATATACAATTCACTTACTGGACAATTAAAAAAAATGAAAATAACAATAAAATAATTTTTGTAAGAAAAACAAATATGGGAGAACTAGGGTGAAACTAACAACATAATGACCCTGAACTTGTACCTCCTTTTGTCTTTGATACAGCCAGAAGGAATAGCCACATTCAAATGACAGTGGGGTCACATTGACTCTGCTTCTAGAAGGTATGAGACCGAAACCACATTTACCAACCCTCCTACCGGGTTCCTGTCTTATCAGTCAGCACTGTTGCCTCCTAGGCTGGCAATATTTATTTTCTGAGTAAATAATCAAGGACAATTGTGTAATATGCCTAAAGTCATATAGCAATATGGAACCATGATTTCAAACTAGAATCTTCTGTATTCCTTCCTGCTACCCTTTCATTTTGGTGCACTGCATGATTGAGTGACTCCTCATTGGTAACCATACGTGTTAGCTCCAACTCAGAGTCACTCATATTTTGTTAAGCATCTCCTAAACTTCTAACCTTACATATTTCCCTTCAGACCTGGAAGTGTTCTCTGTAACTTCTCATCGTTTAAACACAGCTGAAGTGCCTCATCCTCTCTGTCCCCATCTTGTGCAGAAGCCCATATCTTTGTTTCCCATCTCCCTGCCCTTCCCATAGTGCTTATTATATACTGCTCTTGTCACCATTTACAGAACAGCTTCAAGGAAGCTGTTCAATGGAACAGCTTCCATTCTGTTTAGTGGTTCTAGTACCTAGCGGAATTATCAGCAAATTAGTGGATAGTTGAACAAAAGGCACAAGAGTTGGTGGAATTATAGACTTAGATCCTAAGGTAAAGTCAACAAATTGCCAGCCTCATGAAACAACTGATTGCCAAGGACCCACTGCTGTTTCTCCAGGCTCCCTCCTCAGCCCAATAGACAGAAATGATTTGTTCCTAGCAGAACTTTTCTACCTGGGCTCTAGGTTATTTTTTCCACTTTGTATTACAAATTTACTTTGCTACTGCTCTCAATGTGCTCTTTTCTAGCTCTGGGCACTTTTTCAAGACTGAAAAACTTTTAATTTAAGTAGAGGATTGTAGCTTCTCCCCAAACTAAGAACCAACATTTGACAACAAAAGGATGTGTTTTAACAGTGGTTGATCATGAAATACATGTTCGCTGGCCACCTCATCTCTATTGTCAAGTGCTCTTGAGAACTTAGGTTAAAAACATTCATCCACGTGGGAGGTTTGGATCAGAAGCCTAGAAAGGACAAATTTAGAGAATCTCTAAGTACTGAAAAATGTAAAAGTAATTGGAACATCAGATTTGAGTGTGAAACCTATTTCTTTGGAGAATGAAAGGGATACATTTATTTCCAGACTCAGACTATCTCATAAGAAAGTAAACCCAAGACTAGGTGAGAATTGTGTGGCTTCATTCTGTCAAAACATATTGCTACTTATAGGCTTAGGGATGCTGCCAATAAAATATTTCTTCAACCCCCGAGGTTCTACAAGAATAGACTCTTGGATAAGATTATTGTTAACAGCACAAGTGTTGATACAGCCACAAGTTAATAGCTACTGGCAAAGAGCAGCCTTTTTTGTTCTGTGTGAATAGTTCTTCCTCCACTAGTCTGCCAAACTAAGCACATTTGGTGTGTTTTCAAAGTGGCACACAGGAGGTCGATTCATTAATCATTCTCAAATAGTGGGAAACAGAGGCTCCTGTCTTGGAAGCCACTGGAAATGTAATCCTTTCTGTTTTCATTTTTAGCTAGTAGGTGATATTTCCTGCCCCCCTCCCCCAAAAAAATATTCTTTCCTTCCTTTTCTTGCTTCCTGGAGGATCTTTGGATTTCTCATCTCTCAGCATTAGAATTCAGATGACGATGTCACCTTTAAGCAGATCATTGTGTGGGACTGGGGAAGAGAGAGTGTGTTTTAAACATCATAATTTTGTCTATTCACAATGGATGTAGAAAACATCTAATTTAAATTGATCTTTCAATTTTTTCTTCATGAAGAAAGCCATTTCCAGTGAGGATTGGTCTGCTTACTTAACGTTTGGCAATCGCATACAGACTTGCCTTAGATAGTTGGGACACAAATGAAGATAACTTAAAAACTTCCTGATTTTGAGCTTATCTTGCAGACATGGGATTTGGTGGCAGATTGAGTTGGGTGGGGGATCTGGCTCCAGCTCTAGCTAATGGGCAACTCACATCACTTCTCAAAGCCTTCTTTCTCTCCTCTCTACAATGCATATAATTACAGAACTTAAATTCTGGGGGAGTTGCAAGGCTAAATTTGATAGTAAATGTAGAATATCTTAACACAGGAAGAAAGTTTCTTTGGAATCTTCTCTCTCTTCTCCACTGCCTCTTCCTCCCCTCTATTCTTTTTCCTTCTCTTCTTTCCCTTCTTTTTTATTCTCATTCTTTCTTTCATTTTATGTCCCACACCTGAAACAATCCTTTGTCCTACCTTCTATGCATTCTACTAGGAAGTGGCTCATTTTAAAATTTATTTGGGTCTTTAGACAAATGAACATCCAGAATCTTCTTCTAGGCTGATTCTATTTACATCAGAAATAAAATAATTTTTGTATGATTTTCCCCCCTAAGCCTTCTCACTGGAAAGGACTCCAAATTTTGGAGTGCACTAGTGCAGCTGTCTTTTTATTTGATGGAGAGAATCACAGAGTTGCACATCAAGTGTCATAGCAGATGGAACACAAGAGCCTTTCCTCTCTCTCTGCTGATAGCCACAAAATGCCCTGTTTGTTTCGAAGGTCAAAGAGAATTCTGAGCCATAATTGAACACAGAACAAATTATGCTGGCCTGCTTTAGAGTCAAGCCCCCCAGTGCTCATCAGGCCACTGCCTCTGACACTTTGTTTATTTATATGAGAATATAAGATCAAACATTTAATGGATTTTGAGCTTTTACAATCTGTGGTGTTATCTTTCTTTATAAGCATCAACTTATCTGAACCTGACTTTGTTTTCGGCATCCAATTTTCCTGTTGTCTTCAACCTCCTTGACAAAGAAATCCAAATCCACAGAGCATGTGTCTCGTCCTCACCATACTCACTATTTAAATCAATCAAACAAAACCATTTGGGGGACAACCCTCTTTCATTGAGTTCTCCTTGCTTCCAGGAACCCCTTCTTTAACTCTCATTCCCTTCAATTTCCTTGACTCTCCACCCATGTGTCTTTGACTTCTGCTGATAATCGTCACAGTGTAATCTTATTTCTCTGAACTGTTTCTTTTTTTTCTGTTTCCTTTCCAGAAAGACTCTATTACTTCCTTCTAGTTTAGTTATATTCAGTTATGAACTAAATAATTCAAGTTCATCCTGTCGTAGTGCTAAGGACATCATCAGTCTGATTTCCCAAGAACCATCTTTAATATAAACCAAGTGTGGCATTAATTTGTAAACTGGAATCAACCAGACCCCTTTGTACCACAGAGACCTACTGACCCAAGTTCGCTCTCCTTCATCAACCTTCATAAACCTTCATCAAGGTTTCCAAACATTGTTTATATTTTTAATTAATTATTTTTCACATATAATGACTTTTTTCACTGTTAAGATTTATAATGTTCATATCTTTGCAACTTTTTAAAAAGCAGAACCTTGAAATTTACATAATGCTACCATGCAAGTTTACTACAACAGCAAGAAAGCAAAATAAAATAAAAATGCTGAAATACAAAAGAATATTATCAATCAAAGTTTTGGGAAGAAAGACAAAGAACCATAAAAAAGAAACACAAACAGAACAATCAGTGGGAAAAAGCAATTTGGGCTAGACATGAAAATGGACTCTTCCACAACACTGAACACACGGCCTTTTGTTCATTTCTCCCATAATCCCCATCACAGTAGCAGACATATAGTGTGGGTTTCATTTCTGCTGAGTGCAGGCCAAGGTGGGGTCCTTTTCTTCAAATCAGAGCTGAATATAGGCTCAGAGAGGCATTTGCTGTCCTTGTGATGATTTCCTTTTGTGATTAGCACATGATTATTTTCTTGGTTCATAACAGCCACACACTGTTTTTGTACTAAGTTGTGCATTTCTTTTTTAACATTTTTGCATTTCTTTTGGGGAATCAACAGAGAGAGTTCCCACCTTTTCTCTCTTCCAGATTCTTTTTCAAAATAAAAAAAAGCTCTTAAATGTTCATTGTACTTTAGAAAATGCATAGGCCATATATTTCATGAGAAGTCATGTATTTTCTGAGGACTTCACATTTTTTCTAATAAGTGTCTCAGAAACAACTCCCAGATTTAAAGACATTCTTGAAGTGGGTGCAGAAGGGGATCAAGCTGGAATGAAAATCTTGGAGAGTTATGCCTGTGTGTGGTCCTTCCTCTCTCTGTGGGCCCCACCCCTATCCTCTAGAAGGTTGCCCATGGCATTTTACCAAGGGGAAATAATCTCCAGGGTGGCATTTTTCCTCCCCCAGAATGTGAGAAAAAGCTTGCCTAGGAGCAAGAGTGTTAGGACAGTTACAATGGATGAAAGGGGCAAGACCATTTGTACCTTTTAACCTTAATTTCCTGGAGGCAACTTCCATTCTGTTATCAAATCAAAGAGATCACTACATTCATTCAGTCACTCATCACTTACTCAGGATCCATTCTGGGCCAGGCAATATGGTAAAACAATGTGGAAGAAAAAGGTTTCTACACATTCCCTTCCTTTGAAGGGGGCTGAGGAAAAGCAAAGCCACATAATAAAGCATATTTATAACGCATGACATGAAAGGAGCATAGGAGAGGGATTCTTAATAGTTCCAAGGTCAGGAAAGGGCAAACAAATGGAAAGATGGAGAAGACTAAAGTAGCCTAATTGTCAGGGAGCTAAAAGTAGATGCCAAAAGAGGCTGAACACAGATGCGGGTCAAGAGACAGGGCTGAACAGATAGGCAGGAGGCAGTTGCGAAGGAGCTCGCCTTAGATGCTAACATGTTTGGAAGAGATTTAAATTGTGCATCAATAAAAAAATGAAAAAGAAAAAGACTCAATCTTTTATTTTAAGTATTATTTGTGCATACAAGAGCTGGAGGTGTAGGCTAGAGCTGGGGGTGTAGGCTAGAGCTGGAGGGGTAAGATAATTCGCCAGAGACAGAGTGGGGAGCAGAACATGAGTGGGAAATGTACTGAAATACACTGCTGAGGGGAGCAGCAGGGGAGACAGGAGAGGTGCCATGTGGATCACTCCCTGGTTGGGGATGGAACTCATGCTGTATGACTGAGGATAGCTTGATAACATTGTCTTTAAATAGATTGGAGGCCCTCAATTTCTTTTGTATCTTAGAGACCTGAGTCTCTCAACAGTTCTGTTTAGGTTTTTGTGTGTGGACAGATGTAACTACACACTTTGGGTAAGAGGGTTGGGAGGACTGGAGAGGGCATGACCTAATAGGTGGTGATTGTGATTCTACTAAGAAATAGCTTGGTCCTGGACTATGACAATAAATAGGGTTTTTTTTTTTTTAAGACTTATTTATTTATTCATACAGAACTAGAGTACAGGCCAGAGATGCAGAGGGTGAGAGGATTCACCAGGGACAGAGTGGGGAGCAGAACAGGCAGATCAACAAGGTACATTGCTGAAGGGAGCAGCGGGCGGGTCAGGAGAGGTCTGCCGCACCATGTGGATCTCCTCCGGGCAAGTGGGAATAGAACTCATGCGGAAGTGGCTTAAGCTTCTCAGTGCAGTGCTTTAACCCGCTGCGCCACCAGGGAGAGCCTAAACAGGGGTTTTTAAGGGTGAGGTGGTGTGGAAGGTGAAAAGAGAATCAAAGAGATCATCTGGCAGACTCCTAGCAACACATAAACTACCAGAACTAAATCACTAAAAGGCAGAATATAAATAAGCCTTTAAGAGCTAGTGAGGAGGGTCTCCCTGGTGGTGCAAAGGGTTAAGTCTCAGCACTATGAAATATCACCAGTCACTGCAGCAGTTTCCACCCCAGCCAGGCAGCTGACCCATAGGGTACAACAGACCACTCCTATCTCACTCCTGCTCCCTTCAGCAGTGTATTTCAGTGGATCTACCTGTTCTGCTCCCCACTCTGGTGAATCTTCTCACTGCCATCTGATCTCACATGGCTTGCCTACACCCCAGTTCATGTATACATATGTAAATAAAATAAATCTTAAAAAAACACACCTAATAAAGAATTCAATTAGTGATTTAAAAATTATCTCCTAACAACTTCATTGACTAATTTTAACCTCCACTGAAAGAACTAATGTCAGTTTTTAGACTGCTTCAGATTTAAAGAGGAATGGATAATTCTAACTTACTTCATGAGCCCTATGTTACCCTAACTTCAAGTCAGACAAGAATAGGTGACTAGTGCTTTGCTATCCGTGCAGCAGCCTAAGAGTCAGTGCTGGGCCAGGTCTGTTGTGTTCTAGGGGCAAGATCACACAGAGCCATGACTTTGGATTTCCTAGTCTTCCCCCCACGCTTGCCAGGCTGCTGCTGTGAGTTACCTCATTGAGACTGACCCAAAATGAAAGGAGCAGGGAGAGTGAAAGTCCCATCCAGATCTCCAAGGAACAAGGAGGGTTGGCTTTCAGCTGCCAACCACTCACTGAAAGGAAATGCAACGAAGCATTCAGGACAGTGGAGTGGAGCAAGGTGACTTAGTCTGGACAAAGGGATTGAAATTCGAACTCCTGTGTGACCAGCTGTTTCCCCCGCTCTTCTCCATGAGCAAAGCTCTTCTGTGGCTCCCTTTAATAGAAAGTCTTGCCTCTCATCTGGCTGTGTCTCAATGATCATGGTGGAGATTTGTGAATCCCTTGGCCCTTCTGGAAGTGCTTTGGGAATCTCACTTCCACTCTTGTGATGTGAGCTATTCTATCATCAGGTTAATACAACATGCTGTAACTGATAACTTGTTTTCAAGGATGTTACTTTGCAAATATGATCTTTATCAAGTTTCTGGAATCAGCAACTAGTCATGTCTTCTTCAGAAAATATAATCGATAGTCATGTAGTTAGTTCCCTTCTATGACTTTGACTTTGCATGTGTTCAGTTAGAATATGCTTTTTATATTATTTATTTACTTTTATCATCACCATAATCTCTTGTGCTCTTCCCACCCTTGTTTTGATCTTGCTCTCTCCTCCTCTCTCTCCCCCAGCATAATGTCTCTGGTTTATAGTTGACTGTTTATTTTAACAGTTACTTTATTATAATTACTTTTTTTTTCCCCTGATCCCTTTATTTGGATCCTCTACAAACAATATGCTTTTTAACAAAGAGGTGAAGATGCTAGCATAAAAAAAAAAAAATTGTTGCCAAAGAGGATTAGTAGGTTTATTTACATATTTACCTTTATATGTATTTTTTCTTACATCATTAGTCCCCATAGTTCTCCCTCCACTGGAACACCTGTGGTCCATGCCCACAGACCCATTGCTCTTCCTCTCCCATTTTAGTGTCTCTATTTGCCCTTCCCCTGCAATGTACCTCAGATTCAAGAGGCTGGATTTTATAAACCTTTGTATTTCTTAAATCTTTTCCTATTTTCATATTTGTATATTTGTGATGTCCAATATCAAAATAGTGAGACCTTCTTGACTGTTTCTGATATTTATCTGGACCCCATGTATATACTTGTTGATATGTTCAGAGAGCACATTCTAGAAATGGTGACTATTTCTGCTTATTCTTAACCTTTTAATATTTTATGCTTTTATTTTTTTCTCATCATACCATTGCTTGTTTTTTTTTTGATTTTTTTGTTTTGTTTTGTTTTGTTTTTTTAAAGAAGAAAGGGAGAATAAAAGGAGAAGAAAAAAATGGATAGCTCAGTGCCCGTTTGACAAACTAAACACATTCAAACCTGGCGATCTTGAATGATGTCAAAACTTGAAGGCCCTTCAATAGTCTCATTGTAATGTTGAACATAAACATCTCACGTAAAGTCAGGATTCTGAATAAGGCGCTCTGTGAAGAATGTTCAAAGACCCCACATAGTTTTAACTTAAGCAATACCAAAGCTAGGGTTACCAACATCTGTTTCAAACAGTTTCCATTAAGGACCATGCCTTTTACAAGGAGAAATCTGAAGAAAATGTCACGTGCTTACCATTACATCATGCTGAGGAACTTGCCTGTCTTTGTAACACTCAGGGTTGTATGAGCTTAAACCCTACTCCACCCACCCACCCCCATAAACTATTAATGAAAACTGCTCCTTTTTGCAAACAGTGGACATTCCTGGAGGTGGTGTGTTAAAAGAAGGACATCTCTGTCAGACCCATACAATGGAAATTGTATTTTTAAAAAAGTTTTAAAATAAATTCTTGTAGTATAGACCTCTATTAAGTACTCCATTGGGTGCATTGGGAGGTAAAACAAATCAAAACCAAGTACAGCAAAACAGCTCCAAAAACAGTATAATGCCAAAGCAGCTGGGATGAAGAATGATTCTGAGAATAATAAATCATGTACATTAGGGTTGGTGTTGATTCCTTGCATGGTTCCAAAAGGAGAATTTCTGGGAGCCCAGTATTACATACCCAACAAAACCATATATTAGACATGAAAGCAGAATCCCTTACAGTAGAATATTGACTTTGTGAAAGAAAAGCACCTAATCAGAACTGTAAGTAGAGATTGGGGAACATTTACTAACAAGGATACAGGATTTAGGGGTTTGATTCTGACACTTCAGTTATATGCCCATTGGAGTCATTTAGCCTGTAAAAATTTGGTTTCAAGAGCTAAAAACAAAAAAGGGAACTGTGACACCTGAGTCCTAAGACTATTCTACAGTAAGAGGCAAATTGCAACATGTACCACAGAAGAGCTTGGTGAAATATTACGTATTTGGAAGTCACCATTTTTTAACTTTTCTAAACAAGCTACAAAGCAATATAGATGGAACAAATTTAATGAGATCTGGGTTTCACATTCAAACTTTATCTTAAATAAATTATACAGATTAAATAGTTTAAAAACTTAAAAAAAATTCAATAAAAGATGAAGGTGTTTACCATTTCAAATACTGACACTTTCCAGTGGCTACATTTCCAGAATTCCCTGTAGCTTATTGTGACTCAGAATAGTTTCCTACTATTTTTTTTAATTTATTTCACATATAGTGTTTGAAACTTGAGCTATCCATGTTATAGAAATAAAAAATTTCAAATTCTTCCCTGCAAAATGTGCACACTTTCTCTTCACTCACTGCTGTTTGATAAGCTAAAGTTCAACCACATGCAACATGGAATGGGTGGGGACTCAACACATTCTCTTTCCATCATGAGTCATTCTTCAGAACAAAATATTTTAATCAAACAGGAATGTGCATAAAAGTAACTAAATATGAAAAAAAAATAAGCAAAATTACCCCTTTTCATGTCAAGGCTCCATCACATACAACTGAATTCCCTCCCCAAAGGGAATGCTTGGTCTTGGGAAGTGACATGCATTTTTAATCCTAGAATAGATGTACTCTCAATTATCTATCAGATTTCTTTTAATGTGGCTACTATGTCCCACATTAAAAGATGTTTTTCTATATTCTAGTTTGTACTTTCCCATAGCCACCTCCGATAGGGCTTTTTAAATAAATAGGAGTAAGTGAAATAAACTCAGCTTTTCAGTCACACTATCAATATTTCAACTGTTCAAAAGCTATCGCTGTCGCTAGTGGCTGCCATATTGCTTACTGCTATAGAAAATTTTTTCATTGAAGAAAGTTCTTTTGGGCAGTGTTAGTCTAGCTTCTTTCCACTTGGTCCATTAAGAATTCCTTAAGAAATATGTAAGAAAAAGTATTTCATAGTATAAAATGTCGTGTAAAAAGATGGGTTTGGTCCAGATTGTTACATTCTTCTAGCTGAGATCATGTAATTAATTTTTACAAGGTGAAATGACTCAGAGATACCAAGTGACTGGTTAAAATTCATGCAGGAGATTTGAACTTGGGTAGACTTTTTCTTAATCCATTACTTCTTTTATAATTCAACTTAATTTCATATACTTTATTCATCATGTACCCTAAAAAAAACAAAGCCCATTTTACTGACTCTGAGAATAATTCTTTGGAAATTTAAAGATAAAAAGGGAATATTCATGAAACATATTAGGAATATCTCATTATCATCTATTATTCAAAAAATTGCTAAAAGTATGAACATATTAGAATAAGTATATTCTATCTACAGCAAAATATACTTTAACGCCTTCATTTCATTAACATACACAACAATCTTCATGCTACCATTGTTATGTTAATTTCACAGATGGGAAACTGGAACAAAGATAGGGAGCACACAGAAGCTCACAAAACTGGCCCTTCCTGGTGGTGCAGTGGGCTAAAGCACAGCACTAAGAAGCTAAAGTCACTTCAGCATGAGTTCAATCCCCACCTTGGGAGGTGACCACATGGTGTGGCAGACCTCTTCTGACCTGCCTGCTGCTCCCCTCAGCAGTGTGCTTCATCAGTCGGCCTGTTCTGCTCCCCACTCTGTCTCTGGTGAATTCTCTCACTGCCCCTGCACTTCTGGCCTGTATCCATAAGTGCATAAATAAATAAATCTTTAAAAAAAATTGCAAAACTAAAAAGCATGTGAAACAAGCAAGGGGAGAAAAAAACCAAACAAAAACTAGAAGGCATTAAATGTCTCAAGATTTAAATCCATGTGTGCTTGATTCCTATGTCCCATTTCCTAATCATAGCATTCTGTAAGTAATCTGCTTTGAAGAATGAGCAGGGAAAATGTGCTGGTATTTTTTACTGAATTCCAGCATTGCATGAAGTTTGTTGTGTGTGTGTGTATGTTTGTGCATGAAGGAAACATAATATTTTTCATTGTGCTTATATCTTTCTGCTCAGTTTTCCATCTTGATTGACTTAGTAAAGATAATATCAGAGGACAAGGTAAGGAGGTAAAAGCACACAGATTTTATATATTGATTAAGAACAGGCTCTTGAAATATAAAAAAAGCAGACAATTGCTCACTGTTATCCTTGATCTTCCTGCTCCTGCTCTCTCATTCTCTTTCTTTGTTTCACTTTCACTTACTCACTTGTTTCTCTCTCTCTCACTTGTTCACTTACTCACTTGTTTTCTCTCTCTCTCACTTGTCACTCATACTCGTTCTGAGAAAGAAGAAAACAACTTTGTAAATATGGTAATATGTATATTCAACAGTAAAGGTTTGTCTTTTTGAGTAGGATTTTGCATTTATACTTCTTTTCATTCCAGAAGAAAACATAAGAGTTTCATATATTACAAAAATCAGGTAAAGTTTTTAAAATTAAAGTATAAGAACACCAATTTAATAGTATCGCTGACCTAGGGGAAATAGCCGACACAGAAGAAAAATGATCAATTATAACTGCCCAAAACCAAATGATAAGAATTGAGAAAAACCTTTGAAAATGAAAGACTTCTTGGAACTAGTATCTGTTGAGAAATTATAACCGGAAAATGGACTACCACCCTCTTTATTAAAATAAATATTCATTCTACGAAGAAGGTGACTGATAGTCACGATAATAAAATGACTATTAATTTCTAATACGTGCCTCATTCTATCAGGGCTCTACCTGGGTACAGGAGAATCTCGGTGGAATGCAGCGCTCCTGCACTCTGCCATGTGTTTCTTCCAGACTACCTGATGCTTTCAGTATTTGAATGATCAAACTCCTATCTCATCTGATCATGGAAAGTATAATGAAATTGATACATATGTTAGCAAGTGTCCATACGCTTTGGGAAGACGTAACATTATTCTCCATGTGAAACATAGCTTTATGAAAATATGAAGAACATTGCATTTTAATGAATTTTTTTTATCATAAATGTTCACAGAATGAAAAGTTCTTTCCAGCATAATTGATTCAAGCAATCCATGGGGCATAAGATCTGGAGAGAAGTGTTCATCAATATCCCTATTGCTGTGTAAACTGAGTACATCTGTGCTGTTTTCCAGATGACCACCAAAAGAATACTTTCTTGCAGAGCTGTTTTTCATATCACTGTATCTTTCAACTGATCAAATGTCTAGAATCTTGGAAGTTTCTAGTCATGTGGGAGCCATGCCCCCATTAGCATGGAGGCCGTGGAGACCTTGTTCTTTTAGCACCTGATCAGGAGGTTTTGCTCAGGGAAGTCAAAAGCCCAGGCAAATTCCAAGTACTTTTATTTCTGTTTTTTACCTATTGTATTTTCATAAACTCATATTACAACCAAATGTTAACACCAAGTACATAATATTAAATATTAATTTAGAAGAACTTGAGGGGAAATCATATTACACCTTCACAGTAAATTTAATTTAAAATGTTAAAAGCAAGTGCTTTTCCTGTATACTGTGTTTGCCTTATTGGAAATAGGAAAAGGCAAGCTGATTCACACTTTTATTAAGTGACTACCTGTAATTGCAGAATTCTCAGAAAGTCAGAAAGTAAAACCCGTGCACCACGGGAAATGGACAAGTTCTTATTACTGACAATTTATTTTCTGAAGTCTTCCTAATCATTTCACCCAACAATCAATTGAATCTACTTAAATATAATCTTCCCTAGCAATACTTCATGGATAAAAATAAATAGATAGCTCTCAAAATAATTTTCTAAGAAAGAGGAAGAAATATTGGCAATCCGTTGAAGTGACAGAGGGGGAGAAAACTGAGCATAAACTGTCATTCCATTTTATATTTGCTTTTATTTAACTGTTATTTCAGTCTTTTGGTTAGATTATATACTTTGTTGTATTTTTCCAGTAATCAGAGAGGTACAATTATGTAGATTTTAATATTTTATTTATTCATTCAAGAACTGGGGTGTAGGACAGAAACGTGTGTGGGGGCGGGGCACAGTGAGAGGATTCACCAGAGACAAATCCACTGAGATACACAGCTGAGGGGAGCAGTGGGCATGAGAGAAGTTCGCTGTGCCATGTGGGTCAGCTCTCTGGCCAGGGATTGAACTCAGGCCACATAGCTGGTGATAGCTTGACAGATGAGAACTAATGCCTGTGTCACTAGACAGACCCAAATTGTGTTGATTTTGTTTCATGAGATCCATTTACTGTGGAAGAAGACTGCTGCACAAGGACAATGGTTGCTATTTCTGTACAGAGCAATTTAGTGAAGAAAAGGCTGGATCCAAGTACATATATAGTAGAACTAAGAGAAGTTCACTGTGTTGCTCTGAGTGCCTGGCATACCGAATATCAACATGTTAGTGGTTCATTCAAAACATGCAAAGCTTTGGCACAGGGCAGAACTTTTTACTGCTGATGGTTGACTCTCAAAAAAATCCATCTCCATTTCCTTTCAACACTGGAGACTGCTGGTTAGAGAATCAGCCATAAAGAAGCAGCCACTAGTTTGGCCAAAGGTTGGGAAATGGTGAACTGATAGTTTGTTGGGAATGACTCAATAGGTTAACTGTCCTCGCATGTTTAAATGACTTTGTTTAATTTAACCTTTGGAATAGTCTGAGTGGTCAGTGATGATTACTCTCTACTAGTGAATGTCTTTCGCACTGCATGGACTCTCCCTGAACCCCCCTTTTTTTTAGATTTATTTATTTATGCATTCAGAATTGGGGTACAGGCCAGAGGTGCAGGACGGTGACAGAGACAGAGTAGGGAGCAGAACAGGCCTACTGATGAAGTACACTGCTGAGGGGAGCAGCAGGCAGGTCAAGAGAGGTCTGCCACGCCATGTGAGTCACCTTTGGTGCAGGCAGGGATCAAACACACGTTGAAGTGGCTTTAGCTTCTTAGTTCTGTGCTTTAACCCGCTGTACCACCACGGAGGCCTGAACCCACATTTTACAATGCTGAAATGAAAGCCATTTTTGCAGGTCTAAAATGTTGTCAAAGTGGTCTCTGACTTAATATAACCCATGTAATTTATTCATGGTATTTAAGTTGTTTAAGTTCAACACATATTTATTGATCATGTTCAGAAAATGAAGTTTCAACTAATTTAATAAAAAATGATCAGTGAATAGTACAATGGTCAATCCATATGACTCAAGAGTAGCAGAGGAAATTTGAGAAGTTTTTTGTTGAACTACAGACTTAAATCATTACTTAGATTTTAAATATAGACTCAAAGCCACTGTTCAATTTAAGATAAACCCTACATAAAATAATGTTTCTTTCTTTTTTTTTTTCTTAAAGGAAGGTTATTCAGATTCATATATGTAGATTAGAATCAGATCTAAAATGCTTGAATCATGTAATTTTAGTTCACAGTGTTAACAGGCTGGTCCCCAGGGAAAGGGGAAGTTCCAGGTTCCCTGCCCCACCCAGAAGGAGGGTGGAGCTGGGCAGAGAACAGAGGAATCTGGAGAGGAGTCAGAAGGAAAAGGAAGCAGGAATAATCCAGAAGGAGTCGTGCAGAGGCACATGGAGCAGAGAGACATGTGAAGAAACTGTGCTTGTTTCTTGGCTCTGGGCTGCTTGAAACAGATGTGGGTGAGAGACCCGTGGGGAGGTTGACTATGGCAGCGTTTATCTTGATTTTGATTTTGCTGTTTTTCTCCCAGACTTGTCTGGCCATTTCTGATCCTTTTCTATGGGTCCCTGCCGGAAGGTGCTTTAGACTCGTTGTGGCTTTTGGACCTTGCTTTGGGCCAATCCATTTTGGGTGGACTTTTATCCACGAGGGTATCAGTAATTTTGGGTGTTTGATTTAAAAACTGTATTCTTTGTCTTTTCTGTATTGCATACTCATTGTATTAAAGTTCCTTTCCATTAAAGCTCTTTAGTCTTGATGTGTGGATGGTAGAAACTATTTAGAGCGGGCAGGTTTGGGGGTTCAGTGGAACCCCTCTCCCTGTCCTATAACAACAATAGATTATTTTCAATTTTCTACTCTCCGTTTTTCCATTACAGTAGCTCAGATCTTTACAGTATTTACAAAACTCTCCTGTTTATATATGTATTTTCAATCTTTTCCTTATAAGTCCCCCATTCACCTTAAAATATGGGTTACCTAAGCTCCGTTTGATTTTCATCCCCCTGCCAAGAGTCTCTGTTGCCTTTTCAGGAAGCATTCCACTATTTTTGTTTTTTTAAATAATATAAGAGTTTATTTTTACATCATTTTGTGCCTTTTCCCATCTGAGTTGTATTCCCCGTGGACTTACCACCACCAAACCACCAGTATGCCATCACTACAGTCCAGTGCACAACCCCACCCCACCCCCGTTTTTGATCCTATCCCCCACTCCACCCCCACAAAGTGTCTCTGGTATATGATTGTTCATTATTCTTATTATTTTCTCGCCTGGCCCATTATGAGTGAAACCATCCAGTATTTTTCTTTCTCTTTCTGGCTTAATTCGCTAAGCATGATCTTTTCCAGCTCCATCCAAGTTGCTGCAAAAGACATGTGTTTC
>NW_004567114.1:12845661-12887332 GCF_000260355.1 Condylura cristata
AATTGGAAATAAAGCAGCAATAAACATGGGGGAGCACCCCACTCTTTAACGGGGCTTCCAAGGCCACCACAACCTTCTTGCTTCCCCTTCTTGCCTTATGTGCTGCCATTTTCTAACTCACATGTCTGAACTTGCATAGTTTTCTGCATGTGCAAACATTCACATCATGTGAATACTCACACAGATCCCATGTACATGTGCACAGACTTCCCTCACCAGATGCACCTGCACGTGGACAACAGGCACCAGGCTAATGGAGCGGCCTCCGCTGCAGTGAGCATCTGAGCCAGCGGGACCCAGATCAGTAGCAGCTGGCCTTCAGGTTTAGTCTGTGATGTAGAGTAACCATGATCGACCTATCTACTGACCAGTCTCCCTGGAGTTTTATGGATGCATCATGGAGATTAGGTGCGTGGAATCTAAGTAGTGAAAAGGCCAGAATTACTGCACAGGAACATTAAAAATGTGTGATCTTAATTTGTACTTCAATTTGGTGAAGCTGTAAAAAAGTATGATTTTTTTCTTATGTTTCTTTATTTTTTTAAGATTTCTTTATTTATGCATACAGGAGCTGGGGTGTAAGACAGAGATTCAGGGCTGAGGGGATCCACCAGACAGAGTGGGGAGCAGAACAGCAGATTGATTGAAGTACACTGCTGGGCCCTCCTTGGTGGCGCAGTGGGTTAAAGCACAGCACTGAGAATCTAAAGCCACTTCCGCATGAGTTCGATTCCCGCCTGCCCCGGAGGTGACCACATGGCGTGGCAGACCTCTCCTGGCCCGCCCGCTGCTCCCCTCAGCAGTGTACTTTGTCGATCTGCCTGTTCTGCTCCCCACTCTGTCTCTGGTGAAGCCTCTCACCACCCCTGAGCCTCTGACCTGTACCCCAGTTCTGTATGCACAAATAAATAAATCTTTAAAAAGAAAGAAAGAAAGAAAGAAACTGCTGAGGGGAGCAGTGGATGAGATAGGAGCAGTCTGCTGTGCCGGGTGGGTCAGCTCCCTGTCAGGGGACTGAACTCATGCTTACTATGGCTGCTGATATCTTGATAGTGCTGTGTCTTAATCCCTGTGCCACTAGGGAGACACATTTTTCTTATGTTCCTGTGAGGCTTTCTCAAGGCAACATAGCATGCTAATATGTGATGACTTTCTAGAATCTTTCAAAGAGAGTGGGACATCCCTACTATCTCATTTGTTTTCAGTATCTTTCAGTGGCTTGAAAAATGAGCATAACTTAGTAGAACACGTATTCATTTTATAATTATGAGTTTACTTTTGTACTTACATACTTACTTAAGGACCTAATTACTTAAGGATTATATAGGTATCAGAATCTTTGTTAATTGTTTATATAAAAATATGTGGGGGATTGCAACTGTATTGCAGAAGATAGTCTAAAAAGTTGAATGTTAATATATTGTTGGTAATTTGAAATGCTAGTTAGGAAATAAATTTAAATAAAATAGGTAACATGCATTAGATATTGGGGTTAAACTATTCCAGAGTGTTTAAAATAATCTTGTCTTTGACTTTTAAAAGCTAATTTGCTTTCATTAGTGCTGGGATATCTAACAAAGGAAAACAAAGTTGTGATAGTTCAAGCAAGTAGAATCTTATGAAAAAATACCTTGAATTTGTTTCTATTTGATTTGTATTTGGTAATCTCTAAATTAACTGAACACCAGGTTTCACAATTAACTGTCTTGAGATACAGTAGTACAACACAACATATTTTATAAATATGTTCTGGAATTCTAAGCATATTTTCCTCTAAGAATAGTGACTCCGTTTTTTTCCACGATTCCTATATCTATGTATTTTTAAATGCCAGCTGTTTTCTGCTCATGTTTTAAAACTATTACTTTATACCTCAAATAGCCCTAATCATACAGCAGCAAAGTCAGGGTTCTTCTGGAACTTATGGAATATTTTCCTAGCTGGCTCTTTTTCAATTAAGTGCAGAGAATGGGAAGAACATACTTTCATCAGGACATACTTGCAAAAACAATTTCAGAAGTAATATAGCCTATGAACTTATTGTCATGCAGGTAATCACAATACATATGAAAAATAGAATGTTTAAAAGAACGACACATTCATCCTGGTTGACTCGTGCAAATACTAATTATGCAGTGGGTCGTGGTGTAAGCATTAATTCATACTCTTCACATGGTCAGGATGACTACCCTTTCCAAGGAATGCTAGGCTCAGCTTATAGCAGGAAGGCGACACTATGCAGAAGCCAACATATACCTATCTCACCATCCCAGAGAACCTGGTTCCAGTGTAGAAACTCTATCCAGGCTAAGAAAAAGAGCCTTGTTGGGGCATTTTCACTTTGTGATCAAGCCAAGCTCTTCAAAAGGATTGTGGCTGTGGGTTTCCACAGCAATAAGAATTCCAAAAAGGCACACAAAATCTAATAATACCTTCTGCCCTCTTGAGGTCATTTACTCCCTTTCTCTGAAAGAGAAAGAGGGGAATTATTCCAAAAATATTGTTAGTTTTAAGGAGAAGACGGTATTTGAGATCCATTTAGACTCTCACATGACTGGGATGAGAAGTTGGAGGGGAATAGTTGGTCTAGGAGAGGGAAAAAGAACTAAAGCTAGTCAAGAACCACTTCCGATCTGCTCTCTTATCCCAAGTGCTCGTGCCAAGTATTTTGAGGGTCAGGAAAACCATATACATATATTTCTTGTGGAAATTCTCATTTGGATTCCAGAGAGAACTTATGAATAAAAATGCTTGTGTACAAGATGACTCAAATAGCAAAAACCCCTAACCACTTTTGTTGGTGAAATAAAGACCATATTTCTAAAAATCTCTTCTCAGACAGTCCAGTGAAGTGATAGCTCTAAGCAGAGTTTTGGCGTGTCTACTAATATCCATAGATTGTGCCAGCAGTTTTTTTTAGACTTCAAAAAAAGAAATAAAATGTATGTGGAAGTATCTTTAGTAAGAAGAAAATTATTGCTTTATTGAATCTGAAGGGGTGTGTTTCTGAGAGTTTTTGCTTTTCCTGAGTATAATTGTGGCATTAGTTTTGGAAAGTCAGAATTGTAGTCCTTTATTACAATGAATCAGAAAGGTAAGTAAAGACTAAAATTCTGTAGAAAACTTGAAGTTGTTTTCAATGCTAGAAAATATTTTTACACACTTATTTTGGTGAGAGGCAGAAGTGATGGTGTGGACTTTTATTTTTATTTTTTAAAAGATTTATTTATTTATGTATTCAGAACTGGGGTACAGGCCAGAGGCTCAGGGGTTGAGAGGATTCACCAGAGACAGAATGAGGAGCAGAACAGGTGGATGGACAAAGTACACTGCTGAAGGGAGCAGAGGGCAAGACAGGAGAGGTCTGCTGTGTCATGTGGATGCCCCCCTGACTGGGGATCGAACTCCTGCTGTGGTGGCTGTGGATAGCTTCATAGTGCTGTGCTTTAACACACTGCACCACCAAGGAGGGCTCTATTGTGGGCTTTTCAGATGGAGTATTTGTTCAACCACATTATTTCTTATGAAATATACATTACAGATATTTTTCACATATTAAAAAGAGTGCCAAGAAAGGTTCCCCATGTCTTTAAAATGTCAAGGGTGCTGACAAATTAATATGACAAATACTTGCTTAAGCAGCTAGTCTACAAAAGGAAAAGGACATTTTCAAAAAGAAGAAAATCTGTTAGGCAAATGTTACTAAACTAAAAGAAGTGTTAGTGACAATAAAATATCATGTCTCATCAAATATTAAGCAAATTTTTTAAAAAGTTAATAATCTATAAGTACACACAAAAGAGATAGGCCTTATTATGTACTTCTGGTAGTGACATAAATTTTATGGCCCTATGTTGAATGCAATTTGAAGTCATCGCTAAAAGCTTAAGAAGAGATTCATGTCCTTTAAATCAGTAATTTTATTTCTAGGGATCTATATTGAAGAAATGGCTAGAACTGTGAATAAAAATTTATGTAAGAATATATTCTTAATAGTATTAGAGTTGTAAAATTTTAGAAATATAATAAATATCCAATAATAGGATAAAGATTAATAAATAATGGTGCAGTCAGGTGAGGGATGTTTGGTAGTAAAATGCAATTTAAAAATTAAACATGTAATTTTTACCTCTTCAGAGTGGGAAGCAATCTCCTAAAAGCAAATTGTCACATATGTAACTTTCCTTAAGTTTCAGAGAGAGAAAAACTGAAATAGATCCCAGAATAATACTTTTCTTGAAGAGGAGTATAAAAGAACAGTTGCATTTCTATGTAAGAATGCTATCCCTCTTCGGAGAATCCCTGAGGTGTGGAAACTATAATTTGCACAAGTGGGGGATGGCGAGAATGTTGGAAGGGAATTAATAGAAATCTTAGCTTTTCTTCTCAGGTTTCCACTATCGTATGATAACTATACTGCTGTGTACAAAGACATCCTGTCTGACCCACCATCTACGATGAAGCTGTAGCTCCAGGAAAAGGCGAGGTTCCAGGTTTCCTATGCTACCCAGGGGAGAGTGGAGCTGAGCAGGGAGAAGACAGCTAGAGAGAAGAGACTGAGGAGGAAGGAAGCAGGAGGGAGAGGTGGAAGGAGACCTGAGGAGGCCCATGGAGCAGAGAGACATGTGAAGAAACTGCCTTTGCTTCTTGGTCCTGGAATGGGTGAAACAGATGTGAGACCGTGGGGAGGTTCACTGTGGCAATGTTTATCTTGATTTTGATTTTGTTCTTTTCCTTCCAGACTTGTCTGGACATTTCTGACCCTTTTCTATGGGATCCTGCCAGAAGGTGCTGTAGACTGTGGCGGCCTTGCTTTGGGCTCCCAATTTTTTTTTTTTTTTTTAAGATTTATTTATTTGTGAACACAGAATGGGGGTACAGGCCAGAGGATCAGGGGCAGCGAGAGGCTTCACCAGAGTCAGAGTGGGGAGCAGAACAGGCAGAGCGACGAACTACACTGCTGAGGGAACAGCGGGCAGGTCAGGAGAGGTCTTGTAGCACCATGTGGGTCACCTCTGGGCCTGGTGGGAATCGAGCTCATGTGGAAGTGGCTTTAGCTTCTTAGTGCTGTGCTTTAATCCACTGCGACATCAGGGAGGGCCTTAAGGGTGGGTTTTTATGACAAGGGGATGGGTAACTTGTGGGTGCTTGATTTGTCTTTTCTTTATTGCACACTCGTTGTATTAAAGTTCTTTTCCATGAAAGTTCTTTTATGTTTTGTCTTGATGTGGTGAATGGCAGAACCTATTTAGAACAGATGGGTTTGGGGGTTCTGGGATGCCCCTCTCACTGACCTGTAACAGAACCGCCAACATGATGCAGATTTTCATGGAAACCCTTATAGGAAAGACTACCACTCTCAGGGTTGAACCTTTGGATACAGTAGAAAATGTAAAGTCCAAGTCCCCTGCTAAGAAAGGAATCCCTCCACTGCTCTTCACTGTCAAACAACTGGAAGATGGACATCATTTGACAACATTCAGAAGGAATCCACTCTTTCACTTGTTCTGAGACTGGGAGGTGGTGATCAGTAAAGAAAGATGTCTTATACCACTTCTAAAAAAATAAACATAAGTACCAAGTGTGGTCCCCAGACAACCCACCACCAGTTCACCCATGCACCATCACCTAAGTCCCCTTGTGCTTCCCACCCTCGTTTCGTCCCCTCCCTGCGCCTCCCTGCAGAAAGCCTCTATTTATCATTGTCTGATTATTTGTGTTAAGTTTTATCATATTTTTAATTGTTAGTATTTCCCCTTATTTGTTTTCTCTAGATTCCTCCTATAAGTTAAACCATCCGATATTTTCCATTTTCTTTCTGACTTATTTCACTGATCCCTTCTAATTCCATCTATGTTGCTACAAACGGCACTAGATTATACAGTATTCCATTGTGTATATAGACCACATCTTCTTGCTGCAGTCATCTAATATTCGGCATTTGGGTTGTTTCCAAATCTTACCTATTATAAAATTGTGCTGCGATAAACATAGAGGTGATGGTATCCTTTTGAATGGATGTTTTTACATTCTAGGTTGCATTCCAACTGGCTTCCTAGAAGTGGAATTGCTGGGTCACATGGAAGCTCCATTTTTAGTAACCTGAGGACTGTTCACACAGCTTTCCATAGTGGTTGGACAAGTTTGCACTCCCACCAGCAGTATAGCTGAGTTCATTTTTTGCCACATCCTCCTCATTACTTGTTGTTAGGTTATTTAACATGTGATATCGTGGCAAATGTTTTCTGACCTGTTGTTTCAGGAAACCAGAAGACAAGTAATTGTGTGTGGGTTCCCAAAAGATATTAAGAAAAAGAAGGCACTCCTAAACTAATTGGCATAAAAATCACAATGATCATGAGGGAGATGGTAGGATTTGAACATGTATAGAGTCTAATTAGAGACCAGCTACCTGAAATATGGTATTTCGGAGATAAACTTGACAAGGGATGAAGATGGATTAAATATCTCACCAAGTATGAAGGAGAGTGAGTCACCAAAATGGATAGTCACACTAACAACTCTAAGATGAAGGGGGTAGAGCTGAGAAGAGGATGATTTCCTTCTAGACGGTCGTCATCTGAGATGTCTATAAAACATCAAGAAGGCATGGGAAACTCAGAATTTGACACCAGTCACTTTACTGTACAGAACCACCACTGGTGTGTATATTTGAATGCCAAAGAAAATTAGAAATGATTTAATAATAGCTCTGAATTCACTAGAATCAAATATGCACTTCTTTAAATGCTTAACTTCTTTAATCTACCAATTCAACAATTTGTGGACTTAAACATGTTTACTTGGGACATTTGGCCTTTTTCCCACAATTTTTGAAGCAGATTCAGTGAGGAAAGAGATTAAAAGAACTGTTGAAATCCTATTACTGCGAGGTTTATGCAGTAAGCTGCCTGCTTTCACATTCGTGGAATTTCACTATAACCCGTATATCACATTCCCAGTATAGGCAGTCTTTCCTCTTTGCTCTGGTCACAACCTTTTGCAAGTTCCCAGTGTCTTGGGTGTAATTAGCATATCCCTTGAGAGAGTAAAGGCTCTGAGTGTTATTGCCTTATGAGAAACTCTAAATAAATAAATAAAACCCTGAAAGCTTTTAATCCTGCTTGTTTTGTAGACAAAGTTAGAGAATGAAGCATTGGCTACCACCAGTCAAGCTAAGAATTATAATTTTTCTATCTTCTTCCCTGCACATATTTCAGAGTTTAATTACATTCCATTCATTATGAATATCTTGCATAGGAATACTTTTACATGCTTTATACTGTGATAGTTGAGACATTGGAGACAAACTTTAGATTTATGAGGGGAAAGTTAATAGAGAAACAGATTTAGAGCTTTAGGATGATTTGGGAGGACTAAGAAAGTGTAGTGTTAATCAACTTCTCTTTCCAAACTTTTTAACTCCTTTCATCAGAACAATTTTACATCCTGGCTTTAAGTAAAACCAGGTGAGGTACGAAAAACCCTGCTGCATAAACCAAAAATAAATAAAACATGAGTGGAACATGGGATGACTTCTTTGCAAATATAAACCCATAACCTATATAATAAAATAATTAATATAAGATTATGGAAAGAGACATAGTGTATACATGCTTTATATTTTATGAATTTTGATATAGCTTGACCTAGGCACAGAACTATGCATGTATGTATCAAAATATTGGTATGCATATGCATATATAAAGCTACCCACTCAAATTTTTTTCATTGCCTTCCTTGTACAGGTGCTACTGATTCCAAGTAAATACCTTGTCTCCAAATTCCATCTTGACATCGGCTGCAAGGAAGCCCACCTGTGACCACTTATCTGGAGTTCAATATTTGCATCCAATCCAGGTAAATTTCTGGTGTTAAAGAAAAATGCTTCTGTGCTTAAATTGATGTATGGTGCCTCTATTTTCGCCAATGAACCATGCCCACCAGGAGCATGTTTGGAAGTGCTCTCTCCCTGCCTATCTCTTTGTTGACAAGTGGAAACAGAGACTAAAACGGGACTTGTGGCCACCATAATGCTGAGCACAGAGACGTTCCGAGCTCACCATCATCATATTTCATTGTAGTACTTCTGGGCTACTCCAGAATGAGTCGTGTGTAGCCTTTCAAATAGACAGAAATTTGGAATCAAAATGATGTAGAATGAAAGTTATAAATGACACATTCTTTTCAAATATGCATTTATTTATGCATACAAGAACTGGAGTACAGGTTAGAGGTGTGGGGGGTGAGATGATTCACCAGAGATAGAATGAAGAGCAGAACAGGCAGATCGACTGAAATCTACTGCTGCGGGGAGCAGCAGGTGAGACAGGAGAGGCCTGCTGCACCATGTGGTTCAGCAGCGTGGCCAGGGACTGAAGTGTGCTGCAGTGGCTGGAGAAAGCTTCATTGTGCTGTGTTTTAACCCATTGTGCCACAAGGAAGGGCCTATAAGTGATATATTTTAAAACTGTCAGTGGCGACGGCCTGATTTCCACTCCTCAAAGTCACCTCATCTTCAATTTCTGACATATCCTTTCCTTTATTTACTTGTGAAGAGGAGATTGGTCAATCAGATAAAAGCAGACTAGATTAGTTCTGTTGAAGAATGGGCCTTTCTCTTGTTAAATAGTCTTCCTAGCCCCTTAGTAAAATCCATTGTGAAGGAACATTTTGTCTCAATGAAAATAACCATTTCTATATGTGTGACTGACCCATAGGTCCTTCTCATGAGCACACATCCCCAATTAAAGGACTTAGGCCATGCTATGACAATTGCCTCTTAGTCTCATTTAGTAAGTTTCATTGGCCTCCTTAGCTATTGTTCTGCATTTTAGTAACTTGAACGAACATTCTGATTCACAGCAATTTAGAGTTTAAAATATTCTGGTCCAAAGCAAGTTATGCATGGTGAGTCTAAGGTTGTGGTTCTCAGCTGGGGATGATTTTGCCTTCCAGAGACTTTTGACAATATTGAGAGATTTTTCCATTGGTATACTTGGTGCATGCCACTGGCAGCATGTGATTAGGGGCTGGGGACATTGTTTAACACCCTTCCATGTACCACACAGACTTCACAGGTGGACTCATCTGACTCGAAATGTCAATCGTGGAACTCTCAAGAAGCACTGGTGGAATGCTGTGACTGATGTAACAGACCTGGCAAATGGCCCTAGGAAGCGTGGACCAGGACTCCCCAAAATGAGCACTGCTGTCTTGAGTGAGCTCTACTCACAGAGGTTCTAAAGAGTATTTTGACTGGGTAACTCTGCTTGATTATTCAGATCTCAATGCTCCGTAGGGATGGATCTGACTGAGGTTAATTAGCTGGAACTTTTGCTTTTATGTCTGGGTATTGCAGGAGTTACCAAGACGAAATGACCCTTGTCAAGTCGGTTGTAATTAAAAAAAAAAAAAAAAAAAAGCAGCTTGGTTGTATGTCTCCTATTAAAAGTAAATGTCATTTGAGGTTAAAATATTACTTAAAGGCAGTATGCAATAAATAAAAAGGCAGCCAATTATCCACTTTATGCTTTTCAGAAATATTAAAACCAAGCATTGTTTAAAAAACACAATTGCCTCTTAGTCTCATTTAGTAAGTTTCATTGGACTCCTTAGCTATTGTTCTGCATTTTAGTAACTTGAACGAACATTCTGCTTTGGCAAGGTGAAATGACACTTTGGCACCATTTCCATATAGTCCTCCAAATCAGATGGTCAATAAAATACAGAAGAACTGTTAGAAAACTGTTCATAGCCAGGACCCTCTGTGTCATATATCCTCAAAGAATATTCTAGAGAACTGACTTTCATCTTCTACAGAGAAAGTAGAAATAATTGTTGTGAGGTTAGAGAGGTGAAAAGGGAAATATGAAATTGTAACAGGTACAGGTTTCATGGACTCCACTCTCACTTCAGATACTGGAACTACAAATCCCATCAATACCAAGGAGAAGCACGCCGGGACGTGAGGGTGGAGCCTAGCAGCCAGGTTAGGATAAAACCGAACATGTGGGCTCAGGGGCTCTCTTGGCTTGGTTGTTCACGGCTGGTTATTTGGCTCTCCATTGTTTTTCAGCATGCTGGTGGAGTCCAAGTCAGCAGAACTGGTAGGACATTCTAGTTAACTCGTATTTCTCCCAGGTTGTTCCTTTACCTTCTCCTTGTAAATAAACCCATTATCCAGCCTTTCTGTGTGTGTCCACAGTACGAGTTAAGTCTTAAGCACGTGGGTGAGGACCCACAGATAGGCAACCCGATTCACATTGAGTGCCTTGTGACAAAATCAGAATCATCCTCTAGCTCAGAAAGTGAAAAAATGCTGCTCAAAACAGTGCTATTTAGGCTGAATTTAGAAAGTTCAGCTAATGAAATGTTTCAAGAAAAAGGTATTAGAAAAGATGAATGGATGTAAACCTAGCATCTTGGGAAATCCGGTAAGAAAAACATTTCAATTAAAAAAAAGTCCTAATTTTGTATTTGCACCAATTTTCAAAGTTGGTTTCAAGGATCAAATCATCTTGCCTTATTGCTGTTTTTGCTCTTAACAAAAATAACCATGCTTCTCCCATTTAATTCTTTCAAAGGAATGTTCTGTTAATGCTGAAATATCTTTAGTTTAATACGCCTACTTTTTTTTTCTATCAGGGTAAAATTAGTTCAAACAATATTCACAAGATTTCAAATGAATCAAAACGAGGATTTATTTCTGAGTTAGGCGGAATATTCTTATGTTAACATTTTAAAAATATATTTAAGTCTCTTTCTTGGAATGAAGGCAGAGGGGAAAAAAACAAAACAAAACAAAAAAAAAAACACACAATCCTTTCACTTGAACCATGGAACTTATTTGCAAAGCACATTTCTCCAGAAAACCTTCTCCCCTAATATTAAGGAGCCACCTAGGAGCTGTTTATTTGCTTCCCTCACAACCACCCAGCTGTTATTTCCATTTGTGGTCTTAGTGCTAATTGCATAATGTCCCTAATTTATACCCGCTGGTAGATCTGATCTCTGCATTACCTGGAGGGCAAGCTTTAATTAGAGAAATTTCTGAACAAATTGTCTAAAGAGCTTGTTTAGCATGATTAAATGCAAGAGGGTCTCCCCCCTTTTTTAAAAATGAGCATTTACTTTATACTGAAACTTTGCAGATAAAAAGCAACATCAGTTCTAATTAAGACCTATGAAATGAGCAGTAACATTACTCATGAAAACCAATTGGATTTTGTTGTTTGTAACTAAAATATATACGACTCAATGCTACACTTATTCAACATTTTTTGGCATTTCTGCTTTGCCTCTGTCAGAACTAACAAAGTGAAACAGCAAACTGATTGAAAAAGGATAAACTGAAAAGATGATACACTGACGTGTGACGCTAATTCAACTGTAGCTTATGAAAAGTGATTAGAGTTGTATGCATTCTCACCTGTACATCTTCTGATACTTCAAGAGCCAACATTAAATTAAACCTTCCATATTGTTAATATGTGGCAAGATACCTTATGTATTAATATGCAATCATTTCACATTCAAGTGAAGGGCAAATAAGATAGATATCATAATAGGATCAACAAACTCTGAGAATCCAAAAGAAAAAAAAATTAAGGTCAACTTTGCCATTTAGATAAAATACTTTGGCCTAATATCAATGTCATACGCAGTGTGATGAAATAAATTTGGTGAGGAGAATTTAGAAATCTCAGTCATTTTGTTATCAGCCTCTGTGAAAGTGTTTGTATTATTCTTAATCACTGGCTACTTTTGATGCCTCTTTTGGCTGAATCTCTGTTAGAAAATACATTAAGTTTAGAAATTGTATTCCCTGTTTGAATACACAAGCGGACAGGGTAGAGTGTGATTGATTATCTGATTCTTTTGAGTAAACATTAGAAAAGAACTTTGTTTTGTATACTTGTCATCAACTTTCTTATGAATGTTAGCACTGGTTGTGCATTAAAATTACTTATTTAAAATGCCCATATAGCATCCCAACCCCTCCCCCCCCCAAAAAAAATCTGTTTATAAACTGATCATCTAGGAACTTGGAGACAGAGGGATTTTTGTAAGTACTCCTCATAGCTCTGAAACACAATGACACAATGAGGGTCAAAAAGCAACAAAACATAATCATGGTTGAATTGTAATTCAAATTGTGGTCTCCAGTTAGAACTCTGCAGGGAGAGCCTCAGGACCTCACATACAATTCCATCCTGACCACTATTTACTGAGAGGACCCTGGACAAATCACTTCTCTGGGAATCAGTGCTCAGTAATCTCCTAGTTCAACTTACACAAAGGGATTCAATTAATTTCATTTCCATCCTATATCCATTGCCTCTAGTCACAGCACCAAAGAACAGCATATGCAATTTTACACATTCTGGTATCTCATGTCCTTAGTCTACTATCTCCTTTGAAGTGATTTGACTAAGTTAAGAGCAGCCTGAGGGAGCCCCAGCTCCTGGTGGAAAGTTCTGCAGTGCTCAGCGAGGTGTTTCCTTGAGCAAGGAATGGCTTTTTGCTTTGTCCACTGTGGATACTTCTTATCAGCAGCATTGCAGTTTCTTCTATGTACCAGGTCAAACCTCAACTGAAGTTTGACTAAGCTAGGTAAATAACGGCAATTAGGTCCCTAAATAAAATCATACTCCTTTATAGTTTTCCACTGGGGTTCTCAATAAACAGGATATTCACCTTAAAGGAGAGCAATCTTCATGTCACCAGGAGGAAGAAACTTGTCCTTGGAATCAGCCAGTAACCTGTGTTCATATTCATGGGCAAAGCCCCTGGATCTGTAGCTGCATTGGTGACTTTCATGTACAGGAGTCAATACATTTCCTCCTCAGCAGAAGTAAGTGGATCACTCACCATTTGCATATAAAAGGGTCAAAATGAACACAAACATCTTGTACCTGAAAAAGTTACCTCTTTACCATTTCTAGTGTAAGCAGATGGAAAAAGAAAGTCCCAGAGGGGCCTCCCTCGTGGTGTAAGGGGTTAAGTGGAAGCTGTCCTCAACCACTAGAGCAAGACTTTGATCCCCAGCCAGGGCGCTGACCCACATGGTGCAGCAGACCTCTCCTGATCCACCAGCTGCTCCCTTCAGCAGTGTATTTCAGTGGATCTGCCTGTTCTACTCCCCACTCTGTCTCTGGGGAATCATCTTACCCCCCCCCATACCTCTTGCTTACACCCAAGTTCTTGCGTAGTGAGGGGTTGAATTCATGCTACAGATATCTTCATAAGTCCTGAGACTTAACCCCTTGTGCCACCAGGGAGGCCCAACATTTTTTTTTAAAGATTTATTTATTTATTCACACAGTATTGGGGTATAGACCAGAGGTGAAGAGGTGTGAGAGGATTCACGGAGACAGAGTGGGGAGCAGAACAGGCAGTCTGACAAATTACTCTGCTGAGGAAAGCAGTGAGTGAGACAAGAGAGGTCTGCTACACTTTGTGGATTACCTCCAGGGCTGGGGATCGAACTCGCACTGAAGCAGCTGCACAGCTTACTTACAGTGCTGTGTCCTAACCTGTTATGTTACCAGGGAAGGCTCCAAAATGTTTTTATTATTTGTTGAAAACTAATTATGTTTAGGACTGAATTGCTGTATAATTGAACCCTGATTAATACCCTATTGATACACTATATCAAATAGTAAGTTATCATTTGAAGATTATTTACTCAGCATTCATCATTTTTTTTTGACAGTCACAAGTACTCAAGGGTTAGAAAACAGAAAATAGTCTAGTCACTATGAAATAATATGCACATATATACACAACATTAAAATGACTTTCTAGAAAAGATTACATCAATACATTTTTATTTTTGTTTTAAGTACCCAAAACATGTCCAATGAACATATGGACACAGTGAAAACATGAGAAATAAACAACAGTAGTTTTCAAAACAAGTATGTCATGTGTGCCTAATTATTTATCCAGTAATCAGATTTAGTGGTCGTATTAGAATGAAATCATAAAATTTTAAATGGAGCATTTGGTAGAATTTCACACAAATATTAACATGAAAGCATTTAATATGACAAGATCTCAAATCAAATTGTGTTGAAGCAGATTCCTATTACCAAAACAGAAACACTTTCATAAATGAGTTGTGTTTCATTGTATAACAGTTAATCCTTTTGTTAGAGCGAGTCCTCAGTTAGCATCATTAATAGGTCCTAGGAAACTATAAGTTTAAATTAAAAGATAAATAAGAGAGTAGATCCTTTTGTCCAAATCAAATTGTAATGAAATGGCATTAAACCAAATTCAAGCAATTGCTCTATTTAAAACCACTTTTTGCTCACAGACATGAAAGGTAAACAATTTCAATTTTTTACACCAACAGGCAGTGATAACACATCAAGGATTAATGAATCAGTTGAGACTCTTCTAGATGCAAACAGCAGACACACCATTCATACTTCACGTAAGTCTTAACTCTGGGAAGACTGCCCTTTGCATCTATCTCTGCCCTCCCTCTCCCCTCATTCCCTCCCCTCCTCCTCTACGGTGTTATCTTCATTCATTGTAGCCAGTTTTTAACTTCCCACCGGTGGTGGAGGAGACAGTTACTGTCCACGTGTTCTCTGTCTCAGCGAGAAAAGGAAATAAAGTCTCTTTAGTAATAGTTTGACAGTTGATAACTCTAGTTGATCTAGTTAGGATTCTCCAAGTCTATCTCAGTCTCAGCATTCATTTTTTTAAAATTTTATTTATTTATACATACAGAATTGGGGTACAGGCCAGAGGTACAGGGAGTGAGAGGGCTCACCAGAGACAGAGTGGGGAGCAGAGTGGGTAGCATGACTGAAATACTGTTGAGGGGAGCAGCAGGTGGGTCAGGAGAGGTCTGCTGAGCCATGTAGGTCACACCCCTGGCTGGGGATTGAACTCATGCTGCAGTGGCTGCATTAGCTTTATAGTGCTGTGCTTTAACTCACGCATCACCAGAGAGGGCCCATTCTCTGCATTCTTTTTGACCTGGGTCCTCTTCACCCAACATCCTAAAGGATATGAGGTGAGGAGAGGAAAGCAGTTATCACTTAGCACATAAATGAAGATGCTGGTATCTAAGAAGAAAAGAAAAGCACAATTGTCTTTCTAGAAATAGTAGGAAAGAGTTTAAGGAGCACAGAAAACATCCATCCCGATGCAGGTGGTTGAATAGCGGTAAGGACATTACTTCTTTGGCAGGATCACAGGATCAGTGTATGATCCTCTAAGTCAAAGAGAGTTAATACCTATATTTTTAAAATAACTGTCTTAGGAAGTATCTGCCTTTTCCCCTCCATTATTTAAGTAGTCATCCATGAAGAGGAAATTTTAGTCAGTGGAGACTAGAGGGTGAGCACCTGCTTGAGAAACACTTAGAAAACTTGCAGAACGTGTCAGGCCCCAAGAGCCAGTTAGCAGAAAACCACATAATTGACAGGCTCTTCTGGGAGTGAACTGCAGGTTCAGTGGCCCCTGAAGAGGTACAAAGCAGTGAGGCTCAAGAGATCAACGTTAAGTAGATTGTTGTCTAACGGCTGAGTTTAGATGACAGTCACTTTTGAGAAAACAAAAGGCTTGAAAAAATTACAGTAAAAATAACTTAATGAATACCATTGCTCTGTTTGTCTGAGGATCTCTGACTAATTTATGCAATTAAATTAAGAAGTGTTTTATACCACATATTGCAGTATAGCTAGCTAGCTAGAATAGATGAGTGGAATGATGCATAGATTGATAATGATAGATAGAACAGACAGGTAGGTAGGTGGATAGATAGATGATAGATAGATGATAGATAGACAGATAGATAGACAGATAGATGGATAGAGACAGATGACACAATTCATTGGATTACTTTGTTATGAGTGAATGCCCAAATTTAGCTACTCAGCTAAAGATAACCACTTGGTAAGTAATGAGAAATTACCTAGACAATGAAAGATAATAGAACAGAAATTTAAGAACAGCATAGTTCTCAAAATTTTGAGACAGTATAAGCCAACTCTATATAAGGAATCTCATATTGGACTTGGGTTCAGAGATGGGCCAATTAACAAAGCAAGACCACGAGCCACAAAGAACAACAGTAAGAGCAAGACTGCAGTGGCACTTGAAACTGACCATGGAAGAAAGAAAGGTAATAATCCCCAGCTTGCTTTCTTTTTTTTTTTTTTAAGATTTATTTTTCATACAGAAGTGGGGTACAGGCCAGAGGTGCAGGGGCGGCGAGAGGCTTCACCAAAGATAGAATGGGAGCAGAATAGGCAGATCAATGAAGTACACTGCTTAGGGGAGTGTACAGGGCGAGACAGGAGAGGTCTGTCACCCATGTGGATCATCCCCAGGTCTCCCCCTGAGTGGGGGGTCAAACTTGCACTGAAGTGGCTATGACTAGCCTTCAGTGCTGCATCCCAATCCACTGTGCCTTCAAGGAGGGCCTAATCCCTAGCTTTCTGTGGAGGTAGTAGTGTAGATATGCGTTAGGACAGATGCTTGTTGCCACTTTGTGGCAGGAACGTGATCAGGGACACCACAGTCATATAGCAGTTTTGCAAGGCCAGATGATGCTTCGTGAGCAGAAGTAGTTGTGCCATTTGTTGAAAGCACACAGGATAGTAAAAGCTGGTCATGCTATAGAGTATGAGGAATAAAGTCCAGAGGGTGGGATTGGAATGGGAGACAAAGTTTTACAAGGAACAGAGAAAGGGACATGGTGATCATATGTCAAGAGACATTTGCTTTAGCAAAGTATCTGATGATTTCACAGGCAGACTTATCTGGAGACCCCTGTGGAGTAGTCAAACAATCAGGTCAACAGTGGCCTAGGTGTCTCTGGACCTGCCTGGCGATAAGGCCTATGTTCCCTAGATGACCAGGGAAAACTCTGCTGTATTTGCAGAGAGCAAATAGGTCACAGTTGCCCACGAGTGGCCAGCTAGTAACCAGCTCCTACGAGCCCACATGGGGAAATAATGAAGGTGGCCTGGCAGCTCAGCCTGGTTTATTGGCAGCTACATGACAGGATGTAGGGGCAGGACCAATGTGCTCTGTCATGTTGGAGGAGAGATGGAGTCTACAGAGCTTGTTGTTGAGTCCAGAGTCAAGACCAGAGGGCTTATTGATGTTTACTAAGCCAGGCACATCAGTCTCAAGGGCGTTAACTCAATAACATTTTTGTGATCAATAGTGGTTTGAGTTATCACTTTTTATGTTCCTGAGGAGTGCGGTCAATGGGAAGGGAAGACGTTCTCTTTTTTTTTGACTTGTGTAGATGGCATCCCTGGTGATGGCTCAATCACTAACAGCTGGAGTTCTGGAATAGGATCAGTTCTTCTCTGATGCCAGCTCTTGATAGGGGTGTACTGCTTCCCCTGGAACCCAAGGAGTAGATAAAACAGAAACATACCCACTCCTCGATAATAAAAGTGCCACAGGTCCCAGCTAAGTTGGTCCTTGCAATGGATGTTGATAAAAGATCAAGGACCAAGGGTCTGGTTCTGCTGGGATAAAGTGTTGTTCTACTGACATGAGGCCAGAAGAATGAGGAATGAAATGTTGCTCAACAGCTGTTAGGCTGGAAGAATTACAATTAAAGAAGCTAAAGGTAAATAAAATTTCATATATTTGTTCCTGGGAGGGCAAGTTACAAGTTACTCTCTACATTCCCCTATTTTATTTTTTTTAAAGTTTGGTGATTTAAGGACTTTTTAAAAATAATTATCAGCTTTTTAAAAAGTAATTAATTGGCTTAACATTTGCCTTTTTTTTATGCCCTCAAGATGGGAGGTAATCATGTTTTTTTGTTTTTATGATCAGAGTCTTGGAGTTGTGAACTGTTCTGGGATCAGTCTTAAGGACCTACAAAAATATATTAGGTTTAACGAATCCTTATGCATTTTTACATTACTTTCATTAGTTTACACATTAATTTACATTTGTATAGAAGAGATATAACAATTTTTAAGACAATGTTTTCTATAAGGTATCAATATATCCAGATTGATCTAAATTGTTTTATACGAGGGAAACATTTTTATTGCCTGTAGTAGGTGTCCTTTTAAGATAGAAAATTTAATATTTTAGACTGTTTTAATATCAGGGAAGTTGTCACAGAGTTAATAAACTTATTTAGATTACTTAGAGTGACAAAGATTTTTAAGAATGTGGCTTTTTTTTTTTTTTTTTTGACAAGGCTCAGCAATGGTGATAGGATAAGAATTTTTTATAGGTATCCTGAGGGTAAGGGAACATGGAGAATTTTGGATTACCTATACAGTCAGTCTTTAGTTCCTTGTTGGAAGATAGTGACAACAACTTTATTTTAGTTTTTTCTTTTTAGGACTGGAAATCAAAATCTCTGTATCTGTTTTTGTTATTTGTCTTGATTTAAATCAGATTTAAATTAGTTGTCGAGAGTAAATATAACAATCTCAAATACCAAGTTTATTTTTAGGCAAATACTATGTAGATTAATAAAAGTAAAACAAAATCAGAAAGGCTAAATATGACACATATTTTTTGGTGTTTTGTGAGAGCTTTAGTATAGTTGAGTAGCTCATTTAGGTGGATTTAGATGTCATCTTTAATTACTTAGCCAGGGGAGGAAAGATGTAAAGGCATTTACTGAGAGGAAAAAAGTAACTTTTTAAGGGGAAAAAAGTGAGTGGATTGATCTTTCTAGAAAGGAATATTATCAATATTAGCACAGACCAGTTTAATTAGAATAAAAGTTTGGATGTCTAACATTAAAACCTTAGGGCAATCATGTTTCAAATTTGACCATCAAATTTTGAATTAGTGCTTGTTTAGCAAAGTTCTAGATCATGATCTCAAAATTTGGTTTTTTTATGAGCACTTACATAGATACCATCTGTAGTTAATTCTTTGGAGGCAGATGACAATGATAGAGACAGAAATTTTGATTTTCATTTCAAATTTCGACCACGGGCACTAATTTTGACAGTTATTTATTTTGAGCCCTCCCTGGTAGTGCAGCAGGTTAAAGTGTAGCACTGTGAAGCTGATTGCAGCTGCTTGCACAGGTTGGATCTCTGGCCAGGGAGCTGCCCACATGCCACTCCAGATCTCTCTTCCCGGGCTGCTCCCCTCAGCAGTGTTCTTCATCAATCTATCTATTTTGCTTCCCACTTTGTCTCTGGTGAATCCTCTTATTGGTTCCCCCAGTTCTTTATGCATAAATAAATCTTTTTTAATAATTATTTATTTGACCAATATTTGTGAAGACTCTGAGAAAATTTAGTTGATTAAATTTTAGCTGTTGTGTAACTCCTTTAGGTTACAACATATCTTAATTTTTTAAAATATATTTATCACATCATCCTTCACTTTTGTACAAAGGATCAGGAAAAACATGTCTTATATTTTTAAGAGTGACTTTTTGACTTGAACTTAGGTTTTAGTTTGTTTGACACATCCATTTAACCAAAATTTTAATATATATATATATATATATATATATATTTAATATCAAGGAGGTTCTTAATAATACAGACACTGAACTCCTTATATAGAATAAGTGTCCAATTTTAACCATTGCTAAAGATCTAGGGCTCAAGACCATAACAATTTTAAAATCAAAGAGTTTTTATAAGCTTTGTGAGATTCAAAAAAATGAATTTGTATTTCTAAGAAATGATCCTTTGGCTTTACATTATTTCTGTTCTACCTCACTGAGACCAAACACATTTTTGTGACAAAAGACATTTTCTTGAGGACAGAGAAAGACATAGATTAAGATTTTTTTTTTTTTACAGGTTGTCTGTTCCTAGAGCTTATCAGAAATCTGAAGTGTGGAATTTAGCTTCAAGAAAGTTGCATTTTACTTTAGGGTTTTTACCAGGTTTATCAATTTTAATAAGAAACTGAACTTTTTACAGGCTGAGTAAGCAATTTGGAAGTTTTTACCTGAACAATAATAATTCTTCAAGAGCACAAGGGATATAGAATGTTTTTATCCCTAGAATGTACCAGTCCAGTATGTTAAGGTGGACAAAAGAAGAGCCCGATTTTCTGGCAGCGGACGGCAGCAGAGACCGCCATTGTCTCAACACAAGAGCAAAGGTGCAGGCAGTGACTTGCTGAGACAGGGGACAGCCCCCTCCCAGCTAGCGCAGCGGGGCTGGGTCTCTTTTGATGAAAAACGTCCTGTCCCATGCAGTTACTTTTATACCCATTTAAAAAAATAACTTTAACAATTTTTCTTTTCTTTTTTGTACATCAACTTTGAATACCAGATTAGAGATATTTTTTTTTTCTAATTAAGAAACAGCAAACGACAAACCCTTGCTTCAGGGACCCTGGCCTCCTTGAATAACTGGAAAAGCTTGAAGTATTTCTCCTGATTGCTTTTAACAAACACTTCTTCTTCTTCTTCTTTTTTTTTTTTTTTTTTTTAATAAGGGGCTCAAACTCTGCCTGAGGCAGTAGTTGGGCTTGGGGATCTCAGCTGCATGCATACTATGGTGGCGGTGCTGCAAGTTAAGGGGGAAGACAAGTTAGGGCAGGAGTCTCCTGCACTTGGATGCTACATCTTTTTATCCCCCTGAATGGGATTTAGTGCTAATCTAGACTCTATGTGTGGAAAAATGAGATTCATTTACCTGATGCTGATTGACTTACTCATCACCCTACCTTTTCCAGTTATTGAAATTTAAGTTTTCTTTACTAGAATACAAGGGACATCTGCTTCTGAATCTTTTGGAAAAAAATTAAGAATTATTTATTTTTGCATACAGAACTGGGGTACAGGCTAGAGGTGTAGGATCAATAAGAGGATTCACCAGAGTCAAAATGGAGTACAAAACAGGTAGATGTACTAAGTACACTGCTGAGGGGAGCAGCCGGTGAGACTGGAGAGGTCTGCCTCACAATGTGGGTCACCTCCTGGGCCAAGGGGATTGAACTTGAGCTGACTAGGGTTGTGGCTAGTTTCACAGTGCTGCACTTTAACTCACTGGGCCACAAGGGAGGGCCCCTGTGGGGTCCAAAACTTTTGTTTTGTTACCTTCAAACCTGTCACTTGTAAGGTCCTGCAGTTTTTGTTTTTGTTTTTACTTTTCTCCACAGGTGGGTGTATTCCCCATTTTGCAAGAAGTTTAATTTGTCTCCAAGATAAGACAAAACAATAACAAAAGAGACAAGACAAACCACTTAGATATCTGACAGAGAATCTGAGGTGAGACCAGGGTTTTTGTATTGGATCTTTGCATCTTATGATGCCAGTGGTACCCTTTGTTATAAGGACTCTTAATTGGCTCCAAGAGAGAGATTTAGCAAGGACTCTTAAATATCTCCAAGGAGATATTTAGCAAGAGATAAAAATAGTAACAAAAAACATGCACCAGGTGAGCCTTTTTTGGCCTACTTAAAACAAACAAAATTGGACTTTTCCTTTTTCTTTAAGATTTATTTATTTATGCATACCAGAGCTGGGGTGCAGGCCAGGGGGGGGGGGGCGTGAGAAAACTCACTAGAGATGGAGTGGAGAGCAGAACAGGAGGATCTACTGAAATACACTGCTGAGGGGAACAGAAAGCAGGTCAGGAAAGGTCTGCTGAGCCATGTGGGTCAACTCCCTCGTTCAGGATGAAACTCTCACTGCAGTGGCTCTGGGTAGCTTCATAGTGCTGCATTTAACCCTTTGAACCTTTAGGGAGGCCCTCCAGCCTCCTTTTTATAAAGAAAACACAAGGAGAGTAAGGAAGAAAAGATAGCAGGACTGTTTGTGAAGGAAAGGCAGTCAGAAGTGCTTCCTGTCACAAACTCGGAGGTCTGTGGGGGTGTGGTACAGCTGGGGCAGACATCAATCCCTTCACTGGGTCTAAGAACAGCTCGTGATCCTGGTTAATCCACCCCGTTCTGGGCCAGTCGATCACACATGAAGTCCCTGTCCCAGAACCCCTTTGTTGTGGAAGGGACTTTGTAACCTCTTTACAGCAGGAACACGATGAGAGACACAGCAGTCCTGGAGCAAGTTTGCAAGGCCAGATGCTGCTACTTGAGCAGAAGTTGTGCCATTTATTGAAAGCATATAGGATAGCAAAAGCTGGTCATTCAACAATGGCATGAGGAATAAAGTCCAGAGGGTGGGACAGTTTTATGAGGAACAGAGAAGGGGATGTGGTGACTACATCAAGAGACACTTGCTGACACGGTACTTGTTAAATCACAAGCAGAATTATCCTGAGATCCCCCATGGAGATTGTCACATGATCTGGTCAACAACAGCCTAGGAGTCCCTGGGCCTGTCTGGCCAAGGAATGTTCTGTTGCATTTGCAGAGAGCAAATAGGTCACAGTTGTCCACCAATGGTCAGCTAGCAGCTAGCTGCTAGATGTCCACAAATGTGGTTGAAAGGGTGCTGATGGCTGAAGACATCCAGTTACAAGTTTTTCCTTTGGTTAATGATCCAGAAGTCACTTTTCAAAACTTTATAGCTTGAGCCATTTTAAAGGATTCTGTGGTGCAGATATTTTTCAAACCCCCTCCTATCTGTCATGGTTTGCCTTTTCTTTGTTCCATTCATTCAGGGTCCTATTTTTACTATAATAGTAAAATTGCTAATAGGGTCTACAAAATCTCAATGTTTTTCAGATTGGGAGCTTTCAAGCCTGTTTTAGGCAATTGTATTTCAGTGTATATAACACTTTATTACTTACTGAGTCTTAGCTTAACATCATGGGCGAAATAAAGACACAACATGGATCTCTAAGGAGCTCATGTACAGAAGTCAGATCACAACACAGGTCATAATGCAATGTGATAATGGATAATTTTATTGCTGCAACAGGGTTGAAGAAACTCCCCCAAGGTCATGATTAATTCTCCCTGGGAGACTCAGAGAGGTCTTTGTGGAGGTGCACATATCTGTAAAAAAGGATCTTGTTAATGGGAAATGGGCAAAAAAAAGACTTGGTTTTCAGGAGATATGACAGTTGGCATTACTTGCAGAGGACAGGTGATGTTACCTGTGGGTAGGACAGGTACCTGGAAAGCTGGTAAAAGAGCTCTAAAGCAGTAGTTCAATGACCTCTTGTAGAATTTGAGCTGTTGACTCTTTTACAATACTTGGTATAATATCCTCTTACAAAAATTTTATCTAGAACATAGGTCAGCAAGTTTTCTGCCAAGTGTTAGTCTTTGTGGATCTATAGGTGTTCTTAAAACTCTATTATTGGAACATGAAATTGGTCATAGAGAATCTGTAAAAAAACGGGCATGACAGTGTTGCAATAAAACTTTATTGACAACAACAAGAAGTCATTCTGTACACAGTTTACTAATCCTTGAATGATGCTAATAGTTAAATTAGAAATTTTCACATGAAGACCAAGGAAATAATCTAATGTTACAGAGGCTTGATTCAAGTCAAAGAGGCTATGTCACCTGCCTGGTGTGCCCAAGTGCTCAAGTTACATAAAATCCCTTAAGGTAATTTTTTCATCAATACTGACTCAACTTACTATTTTTTTTAAACTTACTAGTTTTTAAAGCATGACTTCACACACATTTTTATTTTCAAGGAATTAGCTGGCCTTTGACAAGAAATTTTAAGCCCTTCTCTCAAAATTTTTTTTTTCAGTTCATCAGCTCCTGCAATAAACCTAGCAAACAATTCCCAGTAAAAAGTCACTTTTTCCCTGTGACAGATGTCCCAGATTTGCATTTTATTCAGCTGACATTCCACTTAATTTCTTTATTTAGAATCTGTACAGAATGACAAAGTTGGAAAAAATAGAACATTCTGGGAAAGAAGGCATAAGAAAGTTGAGTGGCAAAGAGATCAATGAAGTTTTCCCTAGAGCTTCCTGGGCAAAGCATAGAAAATAAAGATAAGTGGCTCAACTTGTCAGAGAGAGATTCAGGTTGTGTCTACACAATATTATCACTACTGGGAACACTGGCTTGGCTTTTTTTTTCACATACTCAAATAACTGCTTGACAAATTTTCCCACTCAATTGACCTTTGTTAAAGGTGTAAAACTGCAACCTGAAACACATTTGAGACCATTAGTTTTTGATCCATTGCTTTTGTCCAAACAATAACAAGCCGTTTAACTAAAGGCTTATTCCCATGTGACTTTCTAGTTTCCATTTAGATGTTACAGCCTCTTTTCCTGGCTTCTTTATTCCCCTTTGGACAGTTCCTTCCCCCCAAATTATTGTCCTTGAGATTCAGGTGTGTGAATTATTTTAAAGGCCACTTATTTTGCTGTGGTTGATAAGCTAATTTTCCCAAGTGCTAAAAATCCTGACTAGCTAAACCTAGTTTCTAAGGCTTCTATACGCAAGTCTCTTGTCTTAAGAGTTTCTAAAATTTAATCTGGTCTATACATATAAGTAAATTTGGGACATTGAAGCCATGCTGAACTTTGCAGTTGTGAAAAATATATGTATACATTCTAGTTTCTTAGGGCAGAATAAGATTTAAGCCAATATGATAATCTAAAGTTTGATTGACACCCTATGTAAAATTTTCCATGAAAGGGTTAATTGTTATCCATGAGCAGTCTTATTTTTTAAATATTAAACTGTTAGGGCCCTCCCTGGTGGCTCAGCGGGCTAAAGCACTACACTGAGAAACTAAAGCCACTTCCTCATGAGCTTGATCCCCTCCTGCCCCGGAGGTGACCACATGGCGTGGCAGACCTCTCCTGACCCGCCCACTGCTCCCCTCAGCAGTGTACTTCGTTGATCTGCCTGTTCTGCTCCCCACTCTGTCTCTGGTGAATCCTCTCACCCTCCGCATCTCTGGCCTGTACCTCAGTTCTGTATGAATAAATAAATAAATCTTTAAATATTAAACTGTTAGAAATTAACATGCTGTACATCTGTGTCAACTAGAGTAGTGTTGTTCCTAGCTTTGACATATGGAAAAAGTTTTCCTAAAACACATATTTGCCTTCCCCTTCTGGCTCCCTTAATAGCAAGCAGATAATCAATCTCCCTCCTTCTAATATCACTTTGGAAATGAAAGAACCAGTAGCCTCATTCGTGGTCATTAGCTTAGAGTGCTTCTGGATTTTTCTATTCATTTCTCTTTCCTTTGTGTTCCCTTTGTGCTTTGGCCATAATTCTTCCTGAAACTTTTATTTTTCAAGCTATGCTTATTGGTGTATTGGTTTTTATATTCCTTAATTGGTGAGCTTTTAATACTTGTGATCCCATTTATTCAATTTTAGACTTTCAGTGCGTAGTGTTCTACCTGGCAAACAAGTTCATAATTCTCTGAACACATCTTTCTACATGGTTTGGTGAAGAGCTGTGTAACATTCTCCAGTCTTTGGGGCCAGGTTTTAGAAACATTTCTTTATTGTTTGTAATGTATCTTTTTCCTTTAGGAATTAGAAATGCTAGGAGGTGTCTATAACCAAAAGGTGCACAAAGTTGGCTTATTGTCTTTGGAGAGGCTGGGCAGCTTTTTGAAATCTGCAGATGAGATGTCCTTTAGCACATGCTGATAGCCAGTGGAGAGACACAGATTGGAAAGCCTCTCTCTTTTTTTTTTTTTTAAGATTTATTTATTTATTCATAATAGAACTGGGGTACAGGCCAGAGATGCTGAGGGTGAGAGGCTTTACCAGAGACAGAGAGGGGAGCAGAACAGGCAGATCGATGAAATACACTGCTGATGGGGGCAATGGGCGGGTCAGGAGAGGTCTGCCACGCCATGTGGTCACCTCCGGGGCAGGCGGGGATCGAACTCATGCGGAAGTGGCTTAAGCTTTTTAGTGCTGTGCTTTAACCCGCTGAGCCACCAGGGAGAGGACCCTGGAGAGTCTCTTAAGGAGACTGCCACTGACCTGATTGCCAGGCAGGCACAATCTAAATTAGTTGAGACCTTTCAAAAGATGTTATATGGAAACAGTTACTTCAAGTACAGCCCTGACCTTTCAGATTGGGGAGAATGCAGCTCACATTAGTACTATATATTCTGCCAACAGATTTAGACTGTAGTTTAGAGGGAATGGATATATCTGGGTTGTCAGAGAGAACCAGAGTCTGTTTTGAATTCAAATCCCAAATCTCTCTTATGAGGTGTGTACCCACCAGGGACAGAATTTTATAAAATGACTTTGTCACATGAGTTAATAACTAGATCACATGCTATTGTAAAGTTTTAATGTGATGTAAAATCATCAAATGTCCATTTGAGGCACCACTATGTATGTGCCTATACAGGACCATAACAAGACAGAAAAAGTCTTTCTTTTCAGGGATCCTCCATCTCAGGCACTCTAGCATTAAGGCATCTAAAGACTGAGGACAGAGCCAAACACAAGTCATTTTTTATCTGTTATTAACGTAAATGATGAAATCGCCACACCCTCAGATCACGGATTATAGATCACTCTTATCTCACAGGTCCCTCCAGTGAATAAAAATTGGCGCTGATACAGCTTTATATTTTTCATTTGAATGGAGATGAGCCCAAAGGCTATAGACATCCAAGATTTCAGGCCCAAGAGAATGTGAACTGCCAGGAAACTCTCAACCCTATACTCTCAACTTACTGACAATCTGTTCCCTGACTGCACTATCTCTATCCTAATAGCACACACTTCCTCATTAGTGGGCCCTCACGAACCACCATGTGGTGGGCACTGCTGAGTTTCTGGTAAGGAGCAAACCACAAATTGGAGGAAGTCTGTGGGCAAAGGTGTAGTGTTGCGTTTTCCTAGGCCAGGGCCTTTCTTCATTTGACAAAGATACTCAATTTCCATTTTTGAGGATGATGGGGAGCAGTACTGACTTCATAAACTCGATTCATATCCTTTCTTTTAATGGCTCTAACAAGACAACTGAAATGTATATCGTTGGATTGAAAAGAGACTTGAGTTGATGCAGACATGAAACTAGGCTCTGATGTCTTCCCTCATTTCCGACTCAAACAGTTCACTGTCTAGAATATGTATCTTGCAAAATAAAATAAAGGGGATAGTCTTCCACTGGTATAAAATCCACAGTCTAGTTAAAAATAAAACTGGGGCCCTCCCTGGTGGCGCAGCGGGTTAAAGCACAGCACTAAGAATCTGAAGCCACTTCCGCATGAGTTCGATTCCCGCATGCCTCCTGCCCCGGAGGAGACCACATGGCGAGCCAGACCTCTCCTGACCCGCCCACTGCTCCCCTCAGCAGTGTACTTCGTCGATCTGCCTGTTCTGCTCCCCACTCTGTCTCTGGTGAAGCCTCTCACCGCCCCTGAGCCTCTGGCCTGTACCCCAGTTCTGTATGCACAAATAAATAAATAAATCTTATAAAAAAAATAAATAAAACTGGAATATCATTTGCAGTTTTTTTTTTTTTTTAAAGATCCACCTATTTGTACATACACAACTGGGGTACAGGCCAGAGGCTCAGGGGTGGTGAGAGGCTTCACCAGAGACAGAGTGGGGAACAGAACAGGCAGATCGACGAAGTACACTGCTGAGAGGAGCAGCGGGCGGGTCAGGAGAGGTCTGCCAAGCCATGTGGTCACCTCCGGGGCAGGCGGGAATCGAACTCATGCATAAGCGGCTTTTAGATTCTCAGTGCTGTGCTTTAACCTGCTGCGCCACCAGGGAGGGCCAACAGATTTTTGCATAAATGAAATAAAGTTTTCTTCTTTTAGGATGTTCCAGTAGAATTGGAATACTCATCGAATAGATTTTGGAAGTAATATATTCAAAAATAATATAATGCAATATGCAGTAACTCAATTTGATAAATAGGTTAATTGTAATAATGCTTGGCATATAGGTCTTTTTCCACTAAGATTTTTGGAATTTAGGGAAACATATTATTTATACCTGTCACCCAAGAATTTAAAGGTATTATTAATATACAGAAACACATACTAATTTCCTTTGACGAGAAATCATTTAACGGTTGTAAAATAAGCAATGGCTTAGAAAATGGACAAACAGAGTTTAAGTTTTGACTCTTCCATTTACTTGTTTGATTTTTCTTATCTGAAAAATAGGGACAAATAGTTTTGTAATATAATAAGGTGTTCCATAAAGAGAGTGAAAAACAAGGGAATTGTATAACAGTGTACATATCCGCTGTTTAAGGAGTTTTGGAAAGTACAGAAGATGCAGTCCTGTAGTCAAGAGATTCTGAAGTAATTGGTCTCAAGTGGAGCTGAGATTGCAGTGAGCTTTTGTTTGTGTGTATTTTGTTTTATGAATCTAGACAGGGCTCCTATTCCACATGGAGAGGATATCACAATAGAAGATACAGACAACACAGAAGCAGAAGACATAAGCAAAATGAATTTAATTGAATATGAATTTTGGTTTGCAAAGTGTGTATCCCTAGGTAATAACTTGACTTCCAGCAGACTTAGTGTCCCCAAGTGAAAAGTTGAAGTTAATGCATTGACTTTCACATGGAGATTTTAGGCTGTCATCCAGTAGATACCTCCCAAATTGAGTTATTTGCTATAGTTTTTAAGTGATTCTTTGTCACTTTGCAGGGCGGCAGTGTTGGTAGCAGTGTGGGATGAGGGAACAATCACTCAAAGTCTGTGTGGAGCAGTGAGAAGCCTCAAGGGCCTACTCGGGATGTAAGCATGCCCCACCTAAAGGCATTTAAACAAGAACAACTACAAACTGGAGACATTCTAAGTGCGTGGCGAGGGGAGTAGGGTCAAAACTGGGGTGGGAAGAGCACATGGGACTGTGGTGATGTGGCGGGAAGTCCACGGGGTTTACAGTCGAAATGGAAACGTGCAAAATGAAGAATGGTATAAAATAAGTAAATGAATAAATCTGTTTAAATAAAACAAAAATAATACATAATAAAGTATGTATTACCATTGAGTATGAGGCTGGGACAAGAACGCAGGGAGTTTATTTCTATGGGGAAAGCAGTTAGTGGGGATGTAAACTGGGCTAGAGTGGCCTGGGGCTACTGCCTGGGGGCTCCATTGTTCCTGTCAGCCTAAACAGATTGTCTCTTTCTCCACCTGCTATCAACAGCAGATACCAGTTTCCCAGAGTGCCCCTCACACCAGGACTTTTGCCATTGGTGAAAGGCTTCTGCTGGGTCCTAGCCCTGGCTGACCAGCAGGGACTCTGGGCACCAAGACAATATTCCCAATAATAAGGAAGGCTGGGATCCCATAATTTTTGTTTATAGTTTTACTAGTTTCAGCTAATGTACTCCATGTGAAATTCAATGCATTAACTAAAAAACACACAACAGTTCTGACTTGATGGGGCTACCAATAGCTAGTCATCCAGCTGTGATAGTTTGTGTAAAGATGAATTACATATCTCTCAAGGTGAAGAAAAGCACATTTCTAGATTATCAGTGTTAGGGAGGGGGAAGTTAATAGCCTCTGTTTCTAAGTCAGCTAATTACTATATGATGTCTATATCTCAATAAAATATCCCATCCAGCATAGAATTTGAGATGTTCAGACTGTATTTCAATGTACACATAAAGATCAATAGCATCTTTTTATTGAAGATTTATTTATTTATGCATACAGAGCCGGGGTACAGGCCAGAGGTGCAGGGGCGGTGAGAGGCTTCACCAGAGACAGAGTAGGGAGCAGAACAGGCAGATCGACAAGGTACATTGCTGAGGGAGCAGAGGGTGAGTCAGGGGAGGTCTGTTGCACCCTGTGGTTCACCTCGTGGATGGGGATCGAACTCGTGCTGAAGTGGCTTTTAGCTTCTTAGTGCTGTGCTTTAACCCACTGTGCCAGCAGGGAAGGCCCAAATAGCATCTTTTTTTATGATTTGTTTTTCATTTCCATCCTATATGTTTAAGAGTTTCATCTGATACCTTCATGTGTAAAAATGATGCATCAAAGAAAGACAGAAAACATGATGGAAGAATGGCTCACATAGGGTTTCATCCATACTAATTTCAGTTCTAGTTCTAATTTATTACTGCTTAATTCTTATCAACCAAGAATTCCCTCATAGGTCCCTGATTCTTAATTTAAAATCTCTATCACATTGCCTAGAGGGAAAGTCTACTTGCCCATATTTTTCTCTTTTTACATAGAGTTCCAGAGCATTAAGATTACAGCTTTTGGCTTAAGATTTTAACCCATATAAGCAGAAGATGATTTTTTACCATATCAGATATGGTATTTATCATTTTTGGCAACCTGTAATTGTAAATGAAATTTCCCGGAATAATATGAAAGAAAACCATTGGCATGTAGAACAATCCTCATTTATAGTATAAGACCTTACCTTAAATATAATGTTACGGGGCAATCTGGCCTAATTTTTATTTTTCCTTTTGATTTTATATCTTACATATCTGAAATAAATTCTTGGATTTGAATGATTAATTAATATTTAAGGACATGTCTATTCTGTAGGAAAGCATACTTAAAGGCACAATTCCTCATTCCCTCCACCCCCCACTTTGATTTTTCCCCAAAGCAGAAAACATGTCCAAATATTAAAAGAAATCTTTTGCATTAAAAATATAAGGTATAATTATGAAATATGAAGTCTATTCCCAAATGACACATAAAACTCAGAATTATTAGCGTCACCATCGAGTGAGCTAAGGAGCAGAACTCCAATCCTGTCTCAGGTCACATCCTTCTGACCTTAATTTCATAGCAATAGAAGTGGAACATCAGCAAGTAGGTCGATAATTTCAACACCAACAACAACAAAAAGTACTAAACATTGTCATTATAAAGCCTCAGTTTTAAACACACTCATCCTCCTCAGTCTGTAACAAGACCAGCAAGGAATTCACCACTGTGAACCCGCATTCTTAAATTATGTGTCCATCTCAACTTTGCATCCACTAGGTTTTACCACTTGAGTCAGGGTAGGCTCTTGACAAGACCCTAAGTGTACTTCATACTTTCATATTCTGTGCTTTTGACTACATTGTTTCCTTGTATGGAAGGACCTTCCTTCTAAGAAGACCAGTCAAAGCTCTACATCTTCCACACAGCCTTTTCTGATCATGACCTGGGATGTCTTTTCTTGAGCTTTTGGTTAATTTTTAATGTTTAATTAGTCAATATTTCTATGCTTTTCTAACTGTGTTTATTTGATTAACTGTGTTTATCAAATATATGGGATAGTTGGCATGAAGAAGGGACCTTGATACAAGTGACGGTATTCAGCTAGCTTTTAATCAGTTGGCCACATTCTTGAATCAACATTGGTTATGCTATTTTCCAATTTTTTGATACAAACTATGAGCCCTTCACTGCAATTTTCTTCTGACACTAACTACCCATTTAGGGGATCTGGACAATTTCCAATTAAAAAGCCAGTCATCGGGGGATCCCAGATTACCTGGCTGGCCCTCTTCTCAGCTGGTCGTTCCCTCTCTCAGATTTGATAAATCACTATAATGACATACAAGACTCAGAAGACACTTACCATAACAATTTTATTATAGCACATGCAACTCGGGAACTACAGAATGGAAGAAATTTGTAGAGCAAGTTATAAGTATGTGTGTGAAGGAGTCAAAAATAACTTCTATGCCTCCCCTTGACACCATCCTCCCAGAACTTTGATTTATTCACCAACCTGGAAGCCTTCCATAATACTTTGTTCAAAAGTTATTGAAGTTTGTGTCAACATGGTGGATTAAGTTATTGATTATTTTAATTATTGAATTCGATCAATCCTTAGAGTCCCTTTCAAGATTCCAGTATGTGGCTAAAAGTTCCAACCCTCTAATCAGGTGGTTGCTCCTCTCACGACCAACCTCCAGGCTGAAACTATGTAGAAACTCATAAAAAAAAAAAACAACATTATGAATAGGAAATAAAAAGACACTTCTGTCACTTGGAATTCCAAGGATTTTAGAAGCTCTATGCCAGCAACTGGGGACACAAACCAAATATATATATCTTACAGTTAAAAATACTCAAGAAGTTTTGAAGCCAATGCTTCAGTCCCTCAATTGCATTGACTTAATTAAATTTAGTTCACAAGGACTAAAAATCTATTAGTTAGCCACTGTTATATAACAAAATAGTTGCCAAATAATAACGGGCTAAGATAACTAGGATGACAAACTATCTCACAGTAGTCATAGGTTAAAACTCAAAAGTAGCTCAGTTTATTTATTGTGAACCAGCTCTATTTTATTTATTTATATTTTAATCATTGTTTATTTTTGTACAATGCATGTTTTCTCCTCTCAGGTGCTATCTCTGTAAAAAATGCCACCACCGATCCACCCATGCACCATCACCACAGTCCCTTGTGCTCTTCTCTCCTCTGTCTTGATTTCCCTCTCTCTCCTTCCTAGGAGAATGTCTCTGATTTATAGTTGCCTTTTAATCTTATTTATTTTTTTTCCTGATCTCTTATTTTGTTCCTTATATTTCTGCTATAAAAGAAGCCATCCTATGCTTTTTTTCTTTTTCCTTCTGCTCATCTCACTGAGCATAATCCCTCACTGTGAGCCAACTCTTAAAGGTGCAGGCAAGATAGTAACTTGGGAACTGAAATTATTTGAAGCTTATTTACAGTTAGAGGATCTGACTCTAAGAAATTTCATCGCCCTGTGACACACCAATGCTGGCTGTTGTCATGAGGACTTAGTTACTTTCCAGATCAGGCTTCTCCATGGGTACTTTCCAGATCGAGGTTCTCCATGGGTACACTTCAATGTCTTCATGCCAAAGGCTTGGCTTCTCTTACATAAGAGCTTCCTCAGTGCAGCACTGATACCCTTCATTAGCCAGCCTCAGAAATCACACATCAATTGTGGGACATCCTGCTGATAACCAGTCAGTCCTATCACAAGAACAAGGGGATGGTTGTGAAAATCCAAAGGGGCAGTTATTAAAGATTATCATAGGGACTAGCTAACACTAGGTCCATATTTCATCTCATTTCACCTTTCCCAATAATTAAAAAATAAATAATGGACTGAATGGAATAATATATCAATATTCCAGTATGTAGACAAAGAGGTGATCTTAAAACTGACAAGGAAGAACTATGATAATACCAATAATATAATAGCTAATAGCTATAATACTCAATCTATACCTTGCATTTTCTAAAGTATTAGTGAACTTAATACTTACAAAAAAAGACATGAGGTAGGTGCTAATTTTCTCCTTATTTTGCAGATGTGAAAACTATATTATAAATATACTATGTAAGTAGCATTATTAAGGCTGGTAAAAATATGGGATGTTTGAGAATTGAAGATTCTTTATTTTTACTGAGGTCCAGAATTGGTATGCAGGGATAAGAAATAAAAATAATATGGTAATTTTAGATTTTAGACTACTTGAAATACAATTAAAAAGGAAAATGTTGGAATTTTTTTCATATCATTTTCTAAAATACTACATGTCATTACCGGTTTTTAGATTAGTTTATCTAACAAGTATTAATTGAGCATCTACTGCATGCTGGCTCCTCTTGAAGGTGCAGCACTACAGCATGAACAAATAAGTGAAATGCCTGCCCACCTGAGGTTTAGAGTCAGGTTACAGTAGACATATGTTAGTTCAGATAAATTAGTATAATTTGTAGTAGATGTTGAAAAGAATGAGGATAAAGAAATAACTGAAGAAGAGGCGTAAGATATGTCAGTATGGGGAAATGGAAGGAATAGATTTCCAGGGAAGATCCTTACTGACTTGATTGAGTAAAGGGCTGGAAGAAGTCAGACCTAGATCTGGAGGAAAAAATATTCCAGGTAAAATGGCCAACAGGCTCAGAGGCTCAGAGGCACATCTATTTAGAACAATTTTGAGTTACAGCAATAACAAAGAGTAGTGGGAGAGAGCAGGGTATATCAGAAGGGAAACAAGGAGATGGGTTCAGAGAGTTAAATTTTTGGACAGAGAGCACTGATCCTATGAGACATTGAGGATTATTGAGACTTTCTTGGATCACTCTGCTAGGCTGACAAGTCACTGACAGAAGACAAGATAGAAGCAGGAAGGCTAGCTGGGGGCTATTGTAGCAATCCAGGAAAGAGGTCCAGGTCAGTATAGCTAATTAAAAATGACATTGTGGTGTTAAAGGAAGTAAATTAAAGTGATTAAAAGCAACAGCTATGATCGAGTAGAATGATGGCATCTTGAGAGGAAAATCGGTATTCACCTAAGATTACAGATGGATGGTTTGACAATGAACCCAAGCCACAGGACCTACACAAAAAATCTGATATTTGAAAAAAAAAAAAAGGAATTTTTATGTCCTACTGAGTTACTGGCAAGAGGTTCAGAAATATAAAGCTTTTTAGAAGAAAAGGGTACTATGAAGACTTAGTAGAATGTTCTTTAAAAGTATGCTAAATGACTGATGATCAAAGAAAAACCTTGGCAAATTCTCCTAGCAGTCAAATAAAAAGAAAACAATAAAAGGTCAAAGAAGAGATTTATTTAATAAGGTAAACTTATTCCTAGAATTTCCAACTAGTTATTTATAGACACCTATTCAAATGTCAAGTCAAACTGGATATCAATATTTTCTCTCTTAATCACAAACAAACACAATTTAAGGGTCAAATGAATATAAATCAATAGTACTCAATCCTAGGGTAGTGAGAGCCCCAATGTGTTGCTTTGACATCTTCAACATAGTCAAACAAAATAGCTCACTAATAGGGAAAATGGTCATTCATTCTGCAAACCTTTGAGTGACCATTACAAACCAATGCTAATTAATCATCCCTAAACCTTTTAAAGCACTTTTCCTTTTGCAATATATGTTATCAATAAATCAAGATGGAATAACACTATAAAACTTAGGATTCTCATCCAGGAAAGAATCACAGATTTAGTCCACCTTCCTTTATCCCTTTTGATAGAAGAAATAACTGGGATGTTTGCAAGTGGCATTATTTGCTTAATGTCTCATTGCTAGTCTATTTTAGTGTTAGTATTGGAATACAGAGAGCTCTTTCACTATTTTATATCTCATTCTACTAGAATCATTGTCATTTTCAAAAATTAATTTTTGGTGTTATTTTTTCACTAAACCATTGAAAATGCACGGTTCCTATTTACATTCATTTCAGAGTCTGTCCAAACTTCTGTGAAGACAGGTGAAAGGGAAGTGTGGAAATATGTTCTTTCCCTGCTACGAAAGTACAAACCCAAGGTCACAAAATATTGCAGAAGAAAGAAAATAGTAGAGTCACATACAGATAATTTGTTTCCTTCATGCCTGTACCAACAGTGACATGTAATTCCTGGAACATACAAGGCATTCCCTACATGTTTTATTAAACAAATGAATAGATTTCTCTTCCTTACTGTCAACTAAACTCCCAAACTTAACAAAGGGTAAATCAGATGGATTAAACAGGAGCTGTAGTGTTTAATGCCTTCTTGATAACATATCTCCTCTGCAAAGGTGGGCTTGGAAACTGTTGATAATCAGACCACAGTGATGGTACCTGACACTAGGTGATTACAAAGGTAACAAAAGAGATAAACAATGTAGAGTGTAATTCTTTTCTAGATGCAAGAGACGAGGGACCCAATTGAGTGCTGATGAGAAGAAATAAATAATACCAAATACCGAAGAAATCTAAACACAGTTGCTGTTTATTTTAATTTTCTCCCTACTATTTACCTTCCTTTTAATTGTTTATAGGTTAAAAGCTCTTTTCTAGAACAGTGTCCTTTGAAATTCTTATTTCAGTGTCCTTTGAAATTCATTCTTCTGCAGCTGTGACCCCTTCTAAATATACTGTCGGAATGGGGCCACTCCAGTATTTAGTAATCATCTACTTCTTTTCAACTGAGCACAGATGATAATTTACATATAACCAAGGAGCTACTATGGATGTAGAGTCCTTTTTAAAGATAAAGTTCATGAAAGTGAAATTACCTTTTATATGTTGTATACATTCAGTTCATTTAAATCAAAAGGAGAACGAATGCAATCATGAAGGAAAGTTTACAGTGTTAATCTCTGGACATACAGGAGAATATGGGTACATAAGTGAACACAAATGTGTACCCACAGAAATCAAGGGGCTTAACACTTCTTTGCCTGGATCCAGTACCATGGTGACAAGGAGGGGGGCTGTTTTTGGGTGCCAAGTGTAAGAGGAAACAAAAAACTCATCACTCAAGATAAGAATCAATGACATTGCTCCTGAGGCATTTTAGGTATCTGAAATAAAAGGAAAAATCAATTAAATTGATGGTGTTTTTATTTAATAGTTAGAAATTCTCTTCTTTGTGAATGTTTGTAGTTTTTTTTGTTTTTAAATATGTATTGATATACTATTTATTTTGCTTACTGAATTTTTTGATGCTCCTTAAATTGTACCCCCAATATAAGTGTGTTATTCAGCTCCCACTGTGCCTTCCTAGACCAGCCTGAAGGTCTCTGCCTGAATCAGAAAGAATGCTCTAGACGTTCTGTAAGGGAAGAGGAGGGAGAAGGATCAGGACAGGGGTGGGAAGAGCACCAGAGACTATGGTGATGCTGCATGGATGAATTGGCGGTGAGAATTTCTCAGGGAAACCATACACTGTACATGTATGAAGGCTGACATAATGACTATATTAAAAATTAAATATATATATATATATAATATAAATATGGAATACTATTCAGCTGTTACAAACAAACAAACAAACAAACAAACAAACAAAAAACCAAAATAATGCAAGAATGAATTAAAGATTGATGGATTACATTCTATGGTTTCTATGAAAATTAAAAATTCATTGTTTATATGCAGCCCCTGAGCAACTCCCCCCAAATACAGTCATTAGTTTTTAGAAAGAATGTGAGGGAGTTTAGAAGAAAATAAAAAGACTTTGAAATATATCAGTGTGAAAATCAAGGATCAGAAAACATCCATGTTCTGAACTTGAATCTCCTTTATAACGTGCACCTGAGAACACACCTGAATACCTGCAGTGATGGAGAATATGTCCTTCCTTACCATGAATCGTAGTTAGTTTCCCTTTCCGGAGTTTCATACTTTGGCACCCTTTGAGTCTCCTGACCTGTTATTAAAGAAGACTAATCCAATCACATGCCATTACATGTGAAATCACATGAAAATCTAAAAGCTGTTAAAAATGGCCTGCTTTAGGCCCTCTCTGGTGGCAAAACTGGTTACAGCACAGTACTCTGAAGCTACTGCAGCCACTGCAGCATGAGTTTGATCCCTGGCCAGGGAGGTGACCCACATGGTGTGGCAGGCCTCTCCTGTCTAGCCTGCTACTCCCCTCAGTAGTGTGTTCAGTCAGTCTGCCTGTTCTGCTCCCCAATCTGTCTCTGGTGAAGCCTCACCAGATGCTCCTGCATCTCTGGTCTGTACCCCAGTTCAGTAGACATATATAAATAAACTTTTTTAAAAAATGGCCTCCTTTATAAGTCAGTAATTTTCCCTTTGGACATTTGTTCTAAGGAGAAATTTACTAATTTCCTACTAAGTGTTGGTTTGGAACTTAAACTTTTTGAAAATAAAGACTTTTAGGAAACCATCATAATTCAGCTCTGTTTGTCTTCTTAGGAGGCCAATTTTCTCCACACGCAACATCATCAGTATCTTCTTCTGATGTGTTTTGAATAATGTGAAAGTTTGGAGCCAACATTTCAGAGGTTTGTCTCCTTTGATGTGAGGCAGAACCCAGGCCTTCTTTAGAACCTCCCTAGGAGACCAGCATGTTCAGGCAGGAGTGGAAACCCGATCACCACTCAGCCCAATGGGGATGTACACTTGCCGTCAATTTTTTTTTTATTTAAGATTTATTTATTTATGCTTACAGAATTGGGGTGCAGGCCAGAGGAGTGGTGGGTGAGAAGATTCAGAGTGGGGAGGGACAAAGTGGGGAGCAGAACAGGCAGATCCACAAAGTACACTGCTGAGGGGAGCAGCGGGTGGGGCAGGAGAGGTCTGCCATGCCATGTGGTCACCTCCGGGGCAGGCGGGAATCGAACTCATGCGGAAGTGGCTTTAGCTTCTCAGTGCTGTGCTTTAACCCACTGCGCCACCAGGGAGGGCCCCATAATGTGGTGCTTTAATTTACTGTGCCACCCTCAATTTTTTTTTTTATATTTATTTATACACACAAGAGTAGAGGACAAGCCAGAGGTGTGGAGTGGGGGGTGAGAGATTTACCAGAGACAGTGGGGAGCAGAACAGGAGGATCTACTGAAATACACCTCTGAGGGGAGCAGTGCGCAAGACAGGAGAGGTCTGCTGCGCCATGTGGGTCAGCTCCTGGGCCAGGATGGAACTCATGCTGCAGTGGCAGCAGACAGCTTCATAGTCCTGAGACTTTTACCCTTGTAGCAGTAGGGAGGCCCATTTGCCCTCCCTAAATCAGCAAGAAAAGGTTTCTACATTGTGAAAATAAATGTTAAAATAGAATATTTTGTATCTATATCTGAGCTTTTATTTTCACAGTGTAGAGACCTTCTCTATATCTAAGCTTCTCTTGAAAATGCAATAATTGTTTTATTGTCAAAAAGAGATTATGTGAGGATTAACTATTTTTCCTGGATTGCTCATGGCATTGAAAAATTAGATAAATGTGGTGGTTCCCCAAAGCAATATGTGGCAGGTGTTCTAGGAGCCAAAGAAACTCAGTGATACCGCTGCATTTCAACTCTGGGAAAACACTTAATTATCTTGTAAAACACTGTAATTAAAGATAACAACAATATCAAAAACATTATGCCTATGTTGTTATCTCTTCAGGGCACATGGAAACAGCATGAAAAGGAAAACAATATAGGTGTGACTTCTTCCTTCAGTCACAATTCCAGTTTCAAATTCAGAAACAGGCATTCTCAGGCTAACATTATTCATTTAATTTAGTATGTGCCCCATGATCCTATCAGTCCCCATGAAGTATGCTGTAGAGTTAAAAAAAAAAAAAACTCATAACGGCAGAGTTTAGAAAATACTAAAAATTAGGTTTACATGAGCCTGTTTTTATTAGGCTTTCCATTTGGCTGAAAGATAAGAAAATTTTTTAATTATTATTTTAGGATAAACATTCATTGGCTTAATGAAATTTTACTGTACCTGATTAACTGTTGATTTCAGACACAAAAGCTGAGTCCTGCACTAAGTGAGAAAATCATGTGTGGTCCTGCTGGCTGTTTATTTGGGCAGAATCAGAAGCACTTTTAAGTCTGGCTGTATTCCCTCTTTTTAAACTATTTTCCATTTATAAGCACATAATAGCCACAAGGAAATACCTTCAGGTTTTGTGCTCTACTCTGAATTACTCCTTTCATGAGAAAATAGCTTAGAGTGGAAATGGTTGTCTTTAATTGAGAATAATTTCAATTCTAAGGTCTATTATGTTTATGAACAAGGGTCATGTATTAAACATAGTGCTGAGAACTTTACATTCAGAGATGAGTAAGACTTAGTTTCTATTTTCACGTATTTTGTCTAAGTCTCAAATAGATGATAGTTATATTACAGGGCTAATCTGTTTCAGATCCACAGTAACGCCTGACTATGGCGGGGATTCTCACATGACCAGCCACAGTTTCTTCATCTTATGTCATCAGATGAACATAAAGAACTGTAATTCTTGAGCACTGATCATTTAAAATATTTTGAGGTTATACATGTCTGCCTGTTTTGAAGTGATCATTTTGGTTTAACTTCATAAGAATTCTAACTTTTAAAATAAAGTTTCTGGGCCCTCCCTATCCATTATGTGTGCCTTTGGATTCATGATGCAGTGGGTTGAAGCACAGCACTAAGAAACTAAAGCCACTTCTGCATGAGTTCGATTCCCGTCTGCGCCAAAGGAGATCCACATGGCGCCGCAGACCTCTCCTGACCCACCCACTGCTCCCCTCAGCAGTGTGCTTCATCAGTCAACCTGTTCTGCTCCGCACTCTGTCTCTAGTGAATCCTCTCACTACCCCTACACCTCTGGCCTGTATCCCAGTTCTGTGTACATAAATAAATGAATCTTTAAAAAAAAAAAAAAGTTTCTGTTTTAGAACAAGGAATGCTATCTTGTTTTCTAAATATCAATTTGATTTAATTCATTCAGCTCTGTCAATTGTCAGTATGACAAGTTTTATATTCAGGAATTAACCAAAGTGGGGTATATTTATACATTTATAACTTATTTTGGGGGCGCAACCTCTCTCCCTGCTATACACTGTTAAACAAATTATTGCTAATTTGAGCCCTTTGGAAATCTTGGATTTCATTGTAAAAGTAAGGTACATATGGCCCTCCCTGGTGGCGCAGCGGGTTAAAGCACAGCACTGAGAAGCTAAAGCCACTTCCGCATGAGTTCGAACCCCGCCTGCCCCGGAGGTGACCACATGGCGTGGCAGACCTCTCCTGACCCGCCCGCTGCTCCCCTCAGCAGTGTACTTCGTCCATCTGCCTGTTCTGCTCCCCACTCTGTCTCTGGTGAAGTCTCTCGCCGCCCCTGAGCCTCTGGCCTGTACCCCACTTCTGTATGCACAAATAAATAAATCTTAAAAAAAAAATAAGTAAGGTACATCGCTTCCCTTGACTCAGAGAAATATGCATAGTAGACTCCATCTGCAAAATTTTTCAGTAAAGAGAGAAAAAAGGAGATATAAATGGAGGAAATTTTCAGAGAGTCGCCACGCTGTAGTTGTCCAGAATGTCACGTTGGATTTATTTCAGCAGTAGCTACCTTCAAAGAATGCCCACCAGATATGTCCCACAGGCTGTTTTGCCATCTGCAGTATTAAATAATATCCATTATGTGTGCCTTGGGGCTAATCTTTTAGAATTGATCACAACGTGTTCATGGTGCAATACCCAAAGTGGAATTATTGGCTTTAATTTCTCTCCCTCCCCCACCAATCAAACTGGTAGCCTTATTAAGTCAGAAGCATTGCATTGAGCATGTTTTAGACTACATCTGGATTGGGAAAACACATACACACACATTTATTTGCTTGTGATAGATCTCTCTTAATACAATTTCTTTCATTAGATAATAATTATAAAAGTTTATGCATAATATAATCTACTCTAGAACACTTGTTCTTGATTTACTTATTTAAAAGTAAATAAGTAAAATCCACAAGAATCCAGCTAATAAAAAGAAATGAAGGGGTCTTATGTTCTTTATGTTTGTCAGTGAAATGCGATTGAAAATCCACATTTTTTCCAATTTAGCAAACAGTAAGTAAAGCTCATTTGGGTAATTTTAAAGTTTTCTTAAAGTTTTAGCAACTCTCCTTACATATTTTAATCAATAGCTACTTAAGCAAATTTTTAGTTGTATAAAGTATGTGTGTTTTTAAAATATAACGTCTATAGAATTGTGGATATCAATATGGTTTTACAACATGTGTTTGGAGACATAGATTTCAAAACCTACTTACACCCTTTTACACTGATGGTAGGAATGCAAACTGGTCCAGCCCTTATGAAAAGCAGTAAGCAGGTGTCTCAAAACATTAAAATTGGATCTGCTATTCAATCCAGTAATTCCACTCCTATTCAACTATCCCCCCAAATTTCAAAAACACTAATTTAAAAGGAAACTTACATGCCCATGTTTATCACAGCACTATTTACTATAACTGTGTTATGGAAACAGCAGAAGTGCTCCAAAACATGTGAGTGGTTCAAGATGACATTAAACAAAATGGAATATTACTCAGCAATCAAAAAGATAAACTCATGTTGTTTGCAACAACATGGAGGGAGCTTGAAAAGGTTAAAATAAGTAAAATAC
>NW_004567114.1:12888082-12890261 GCF_000260355.1 Condylura cristata
GAGGTCTGCCGCGCCATGTGGTCACCTCCAGGGCAGGCGGGGATCGAACTCATGCGGAAGTGGCTTAAGCTTCTTAGTGCTGTGCTTTAACCCACTGCGCCACCAGGGAGGGCCCAAGACTTTAATTTTTGACCCTGACATTTTGTCTAGCTAATTACAGTCTTTAGTTTGGTACCTACATTTGCAAAGTAAATGAATTCCAATAGTACTCCTTTCAAATATTTATTTGATTCACTTATAAAAATGTTGAGTAAACCAGACTGTTATGTTACACTATTAAGGGCCTACCTACAGTCGACAATGATTTAAAATCACTGATAATAATCAGTTTTTGATAAGTTATTTTAAAACTCTGAGATGCTTTCTATACTTAATCACTGAGCTATATGTAAAGATGTATCTTAATAATCACTGATAATAGTCACTTTTTGATAAATTATTTTAAAACTCTGAGTTGCTTTCTATAATCACGGAGTTATACGTAAAGATGTGTCTATAAATCTGTTAAGTTAGAATTCAGTCTTTATTTCTCTTTAATTTTTCTTTTTTTTTTTTTACAGATTTATGCATAAAGAACTGGGGTACAGGCCAGAGGTACAGGGGCGGTGAGAGGATTTAACAGAGACAGAGTGGAGAGCAGAACAGGCCGATCAATCCACTGCTGAGGGGAGCAGTAGGTGGGTCAGGAGAGGTCTGCCATGCCATGTGGATCACCTCTGGGGTCGGGGATTGAACTCTCACTGAAGTGGCTGGGCTAGCTTACAGTGTTATATCCTAACTTGTGCCACTAGGGAGGGTTCACTTTTTAATCTCGTAATACAACAAATCACATTTCTATTTAGCTAATAAATAGCATCATAGTTAATAAAGAAAGGTGGTCTTATCACTTAATAGTCTCAGTTATAACATGTGCATGTAACTAAAGTCCAAAAGTTTCAGAAATAAGATTTATATTCAATACAATGGATTTTGTTAGTTTCCATTTTTTCTATCCTATTGTATTACTTATCTTTTAAGTTTATCATGCCATGTTGGTGGGTTATATTAATATCAATATTAGTGGCATGGTTGTGATACTATTCTGTAGTTATAAAAAATGTTACCAGTGGGAGCAAGTTGCTGACAGATATGAGTGAACTCTTTGTATTATTTTATAAGTGGATCTGAACTTCCAGTGATCTCAAATAAGTAAATACTAGTTATGAGCTATTTCATTTCGGTTATAGTCCAGTAATGCTTCATCGGTACTTATAGCATTCTAGTAGAAACATTAAATAAGGATGACTGATACCATTATTGATTCTTAGTATTATTATACAGGTTCTAGTCCATATAATGTAATTAGAAATAGGAAATATTATTAGAAGATGACAAACTAGAATAATTTCCAATATATATAATGGCTGTTGGAAAGTGTTAAAAGTATATTTGGAAAACTGGTAAAAGACAGAAAATGGTATTCCAGAGAGAAAAATATTTAAATTACCAAGAAAAGTAAAATTGTTTAATCTAACTACAGATAAACTATGTATTTACCCTTTAAGAAATATTTTTAAGAAAATGTATAATATTTACTATTTCTGTGACTATGGCAGCTATTATCTTAAGCTATCATAAGCAGTAATTAGTTAAATATTTTAGAAAGCACCAGTAAAATTATTTGTTTACATAATTTTATTTCATATTTTCTTACTCAGTAATCATATGCTTTGATTTCTAGTATCAAACTACATAAGGATTTCTATAGTACACTGATTTTTTGCTGTTAAAATTATAATAGTACATAATAAAAACTAAAAATGGTCAGTACTTACAATAAAAGGGCTTTTCTGAGTATCCCAGAAGGATTCATTTAAACACATTTGTGGCTGGATTGTTTATACCCTGAAAAATACACTTTTTTCCAACGTTATTTAGTAACAGAACAAATACTAGAATATATTGCATATGATGAATATTTTATTAAAGTGTTAAACACTATTATTTCTGGGCAAATGTTTATGGCTAACTTACCTGCCACAGCTTCTGTAGTCCTGGAAAGACCTCTCAGTGTTTTGCATCTAAGGCTCTTTTTTTCTTTGTTTTAAAGATTTATTTATTTATGCATACAGAACTGGGGTACAGGCCAGAGGTGTGGTGGGTGAGAGGATTCACCAGAGACAGAGTGGGGAGCAGAACA
>NW_004567114.1:12890361-12894848 GCF_000260355.1 Condylura cristata
ACAGGCCAGAGGTGTGGTGGGTGAGAGGATTCACCAGAGACAGAGTGGGGAGCAGAACAGGCAGATCTATTGAAATACACTGCTGAGGGGAGCAGTGGGTAGGTCAGGCGAGGTCTGTCATGCCATGTAGGTCAGCTCCCTGGCCAGGAATAGAACTTGTGCTGCAGTAGCTTCAGAGAACTTCATAATGCAGTGCTTTAACTCATGGTGCCACCAGGGAGAGCCCCTAAGTCTCTTTTTAGAATCAAGGAGACTGCCCAACTAAGTCAGTTCAGTGTTTTCTTGATGCATAAAGATCACAAGACTTACAATATTTTGAATGTAGGGGTAAATCACATTCATAAAAAACTATTACCAAGTTTGTCAGATAGAGACATAGTAATTAAGTAAAAGAATTCCATCAACACTATCACAGTGATTGGTCTTACTGTATAAACCTAAACTGTCCACAGTATTCACTCCTGAGGGTTCTCAAATGCAGCTGTCTGTACTATAGACCACTTAAATTCCATGCAAATAAAGGTAATTGAGCACCAACCAAAGGGAAAACTGTTTCAGTCTCGCCAAATATGTTTAAACTTCGTCCATTCCAGAAACCACTATATCTATATATCTATATCACACAGACATAATCACATGTATCAAACATACTATATATAGTATATACACACGTATACATAATATGCAAACATTACTTTTAATATATTAACCACACTGTAATGTATGTAGTGATAAAAATTAAGAATTTTTAAATGAGCATGACAAAATTAATACAAATAGTCTATACTTACTTTGTTAAACTCACTGGCAAGCTAGCATTCCCATGCAGGCACATGCTTACAGTCCACTTTGGGCAAATCCACAGTAGAACTGTTTAATGTATAGGTCATTCTCTTCCCACTGGTGACAATCTACATAGAAATATCAGGAAAGGATTTATCGTAAGTGGTAGATATGTTTCCTTTAGCTCTGTTCATCTCACTTTCATAGCAGCATTTATTTGCATCATTAAAATATATGGCTGCATATTACATTATGATCATACTGACTTTTAATAACATTTATTATCAGTTTAAATGGCTCAATTGGAGAAGGATTCTAGGATGATCTTTCCGAACTCTTCCAATGATTCTTAATTAGTGCAACAATTTAAGCAGTGCTCATTACAGAAGGCATTGTCTAGTTTCACCGAAAGATGCGTTTTATGAAAACCCCATTCCATTTCAAATCATACACCTATCTATGCTAATTGCTTCAGTTTTTTTTTTTTTTTTTTTTTTTTTTTTTTTTTTTTTACAAAGGTGTAAAATAAGCAGCTGGTACTCTTCAAACTTAGGAGCCCACTGGGCTCCATTTTGGATTTTGGATTGAGTTTTTTTGGATTTTTGGCATGTAAAGTTTCTCTTTACATTTTTCCATTGTAGCTTTTGGTTTTCTTTCAAATACAAAAGAAACTAGGGACAGTCTGATTACATCTGATTTTTGAAGGACCAGCTCTGTTGCTCCAGCTGGGGTGCTATTTTCAGATACCGAACAGCAATTTTGATAAATCTGGCAGTGATACCATGTTTTACCCGAGAAGGGGGTTGAGAACCCAGTTGGGGGATAGGCAAAGATCCTCAAACCCAGCCGTTGCCAGGTCTTAGGGAATGTTTCTAATTTGAACCGGTACACCAGGAATACATCACCCTTCACACATTCTTATAAGAGGAAACTTCTCATTTCCAGCTGATGGAACAGTTCAGGAAAGCCAGAAAGGAAAAGACAGTGGATATTTAACATAACAAATAGCGTGGCCACAAATGTACCATAAGCCACTAGCTTTGGGTATTGGCAAACCTGTGAAATGTGGTCCCTACCACACATTGTCATGATTAATTTAATTTTTTAAGCCAAGCTGGGAGACTATTTCAGGTGAATAAAAACAATTCTTTATATTAACATTTCATTTCACTGTACTCACATAATTTAGCATTTATTTCAAACTTAATTTACTCAGGCAACACCCATACCAAAATGAATACTTACTTCGATTTTATAGTCATCACTGGATAAGTGCCTTTGGCAAATATATGTCATACTGGTCTTTTTAACATCCACACTGACAATTTGTAAAGTAATGAAAGTAATATAACAGTAAGTAACACTTCACACTCATAAAGTGTGAAACTATAAAAAGAAAAAGTTTGATGTTGTAAGCTCTGCTACCTAATACCTTACTCGGATTTTCAATGAAGCTGATAAAACTCTCATGTTTCAAACAGGCACATTTGTTAAGAACAGCCACAGTCAAGTTAGCACAAGCAGTTGCAAGTATTATAAAGCTTCAGCAGATGTAATTTAGGAGAAGTGGGACAATCTGGCTGGAGAAAGTCAGGAAAGGCAAGGCCTATCACAGGTGAAGTCAGAATTTTCATGGTGGGATCTTGCCATTGAGTTGACTCAGCTACTTGTCTGTTCCACACTATCAGTTTCCAGTTGTCAAATTCAGTTTGTCCTTCCAGTCAATACTCTCCACGGTGGAAATGTGACTGCCTCAGCCCATATTTCCGTAACCTCCTGGCGAGCACCCTCTGTCCCATGGGCCAGTGAGTAAATAACGTTGCACAGAGCAGCTGCTGGAGCAGGGATGAGTGCACTAAGCACACCTACTTTCCTGATGCTACCATCTAGTAGCCTGGGTTAAATCAAGGATTCACTTCCGCCAGTATCCAAAGTATTTGGGTTCTGACTCGCAGAAGGAATGACAGGCCAAGACAGCACACTCTCACTCTTCTTCCAGTGCATCCCAGTATCTGCTCCCAGTCCTGGGCTGTCTCCAGAAAAACATGTATCCTGACACATACTGGTACATGCCACTAACGGGTCTCATCATTACCAATTTTACATATCTCCCTGAAGCAACTGTTATGGTTGAGCACTGTCATTAGCACATTGAAATATACATGTTTACAGTCACCCACTAAGATAAGTGGGCTTGAATTAAGGAAATTCAGTGTCCCAGAGACATTTAGTGATGACTGAAAGCATTTGTGCAGATCACATGTGAGTGAATGGTGTGGGGGTATTTGGTGAGTACAGGCTGGATGTTACCTAGAATCAGACCATACAAAGAGTAATCTAACCTAAAATACCTGTAGGAATGTTGTTGAAGAACCTTGGTCTTGAGGTGTCCGGGAACTTATAGCCCAGAGAAATATAGGGGTAGAATAATTTGAAACAGAGTAGTCTCTGTATGAGAGCAAATATTAAGAACTGTTACTACATGTTGTATTCCTCACTAGTTCTTGAAGTTTCTGTCACATACAAATACACATACTCTGGTGGAATTGAGATAATATGTCTCTTGCTCTTCATTTGTGATAAGATTGGTGTGAAAACAAGGGTTCCCAGTTCTCTATCTTTCCAAATATCTTTCCTCTTGTATTCATGGAGCCAGTAGATGCCTGCACACTAACTCCTTATGCTAAGCTAGGAGCTTTCAGACTAAGTCATTAATCCACAGTCAGTTTAGTGCATTAAGGAGGTCTGTTCACCTAGAACTTCATGGGTGCTTGGAATTCAAATGAAGGGGTTGATCAACCTCAGGAGAAACTAACATTCTTGCTAGATGTCTGCTCAATGCTAGATTCTGTGCTAGCTTAGAGTAAATTGTAATATTAAAACATACATGCTTTCTAGATGATGGTGTCCCTCAAATAAAATTTGTCCCCCTTACCAATTTAAACTTTCTCTTTTGCCAACAATAATGTACAATTCCAGACCTTCTCTGGGGCTTACTGAGAATTTTCTGCCAATGTGATTTTTTTTTTTTTTTTGTTCTCAACTCTTTACTCTTCTCCCACACATTCAAGGAATACATTAACACTTACAGTTCCCATTAAGAACAACAAAATATGTATTGGGTGGAAAGCTTAAAAAAAAAAAAGATGTATCTGACAAATGTATCTGAGTCTTGAATTTCCAATAAAAACTGACTCTAATATTTTCTTACAAACCTTCCAACCCCTGTGGAACTTTCACTGGTATCTGGTGAACTTTATTTCTGCCTTCTAGTTCTAGAGCATCCTTTGTTCTTAAGTTTCCCTAAAACTAGCTTTGTAGTACCAAAATCATGGCCAATGTTTCTGAGTACTAATTATGTACCAAGACTATAGAATACTTATGTATCTATGAAATATTGTAATTATAGAAGGCAACCACTTTTAAGTTCCCAGTAGTGCAGATGAATCAACTGAGGCATAGAAAGTTCTGGTAAGTCTGCACACTGGCAAATGCCTGTATCCTAGGTTACTTTCTTTTGATAATTCAATATGTACTTGGTTATGCTTTTTCTGCTAGGGTAATATTGCATAATTGAATTTTGTGTATGAGTATTGGACAGTGGATTCCTTTTTTTATAGAAAAAAGATTTATTTATTCATACAGAACTGGGGTACAGGCCAGAGATGCGGAGGGTGAGAGGATTCACCAGAGACAGAGCGGGG
>NW_004567114.1:12896253-12898255 GCF_000260355.1 Condylura cristata
TGCAGTGCTATCTTCTATCAGCACCTTTAGTCCAGCAACAGGAACAGCTCAGAAGACGGGGGAGGGAAAGGTGGAGGCACTGGTTGAAGTTCAGAAAGTATACAAGGAGCCACTCCTCAGCAATTGCTACTCAGATCCCTGACTTCACCTTTCAGTCTACCTCCCCTGAGTCCTTTCTTGCATCAAGTACCAGAGAAGGTAGCACTCTAGTAGAATTTTCTCAGTCAAAGCAGAGTCACTGTAGTTTGTGATCTGTGCTGCCTCCTACCCCTGCTCTTGTAACTTTTGATCATCATCACATTTTATGCTCCAAAATGAATTGTTTAGATACCTTAGGTTTGCCTGCTTGTGAAGATGGTATGTGTTTTTCACGGACTTTTTTTTCAAGGGTAATAAAATATTGATTAATAACAAAAGTGTTTTTTAAAATCATCAATGGAAAATATCTCATATGTGTTGGTTGATAACAAATGTGAATTGGAACACTAATGACAGTGAGGAATGAAGGTGTGATCCCAGAGTTACAGATGTCATGTGCTACAGACACATACACATCATGGCCTTGTGCTCTTGACAATTCACATATTTCTTCTGGAATCTAAGATTGCAGTTCTAAGGAACACGAGTTAAAAGTTTCCATACAATCCTCTACACATCGAAATGTCCAGGTCAGCTTGAATGAGAAGGGAAGCTGGTATGGAATTTACTTATGCAATAGCAGAAGGAAAAAATAACTCACCCTATGTAACTTTTGGTTACAAAAAGAAATCTTACAAATACAATCAAATGCAGAGGATGAAGCAGTTATCCAACCAACAAGATGTGGAAGATCAGATGCTAGATTTTTGGGCTAAATATTGGACATCATATGCAAATTTTATAGCTCACTCTTCCTGAGTAAGAAATCTTGTGCATGATTTAAATGTCATAAACATTTTACAAGTCTTTCCTAACAGTATATTTCCTGCATTGGGAGTTAAAGGACAAGTGTAAACCTGAGAACATGCTCTACATATGTATGACAGATATAAAAACACACAGAGTGACCTTTACAAACATATCAGCTGACCACTTTTATCTTGAGGAAGAACTACCAGATTGAATCTACATTATGATGGAGACACTGATATTTAAAATCTGTAGCTCTGAAAATCGACTAGTTTCCTTCTTGGTAATTATATAGACAACTGTTTCATGTTCTGTGATATATCAGCACTTTATCACTTACAATTTTTTTCCTTTTTCATTATTCCAAATGCAGGAATACAATCAACATGCAGTTTATCCAGCTAGAATAAATCATTCTCTTGTTGGTTTCTAATGCATGACATTAACATGGTTAATTTTATAGGTTGGCAGTGGATGGTTAAATTTAGTTATTTGTTTTCAAAGGACATGATCTTGTTTTTATTTTTGACTACAGCTTTGGGCAAGGGGGCAGAGAGAGGATACACATGAGACAAGATGTTTCACTTTAGAGAAAGGGTGAAAGAAGACAGAGTATGACATGAGAGCAGGTTGATTTTGCCTCTTAGTTTTGCACAGGAACAGACATCCTTTTACAGTGGGTTAGCTTTTTGTCTTTATGTACCAAAATCTGTTCACTTGCAACTTTTAATTTTCCAGAGACAATCAAACTAATACTGCTAATAAATAAGTCTAGACCAGTACCTCAATCAAAAAATAGTTTCAAGATTCAAATTCCTTTTTGAGGGTTTAACTTTTGTTCCTATGTTTATTCCCTATCAGTATTGGCATAAATAGCAAACAAACAAACAAACAAACAAACAAAAACAAAACATTTCACTTTGCCTTCCCTTTAGTCTAAGATCTGAAGAGAAAATTCCCAAGTGGCTTATTTATACTCAGAGTAAAAGACTGGTTGATAAGTTATAAGCAAAGAAACAAAATTGTAAAGCCTGAGGAATCTGGAGCTGGATCTGTTTTTTTTTTTTTTTTTTTTTTAATTTGTTAATTCAGATTATGGACTAAGCTGAATTAC
>NW_004567114.1:12898355-12914757 GCF_000260355.1 Condylura cristata
ATTCCCAAGTGGCTTATTTATACTCAGAGTAAAAATAGTCCATATACCATGTAACTTATTAAACACATAACTAAATTTTGGTGGGGTTAGTTATGCTTTTTTTTTTTTTTTTTAATTTTATTTTGCTTGTTAATTCAGATTATGGACTAAGCTGAATTACAGGTAGCATTAGTTTGATCCACTCAGGGGAATTAAAACTTGGAAGTGAACACATCTTGAAATACCAAAACAAAGATCCAACCTATTTTAATGACATTCTTGTGTTTTCTGGCTCTTTTCTGATGACGTGGAAACACCATCCTCAAATTGGAAGAGGAGAAAGCTGCAGAAAATATAGCCTGAAAATATGAACCATGACCTCATAGATGCCTCATTTCAAATATCTAGAAATTATGCCTAATTTGAATCACTGTTGTTTGAAATGATCTTGTCGCCTTCCATTAATTCTAATGGACATGGCCAGCAGCAAAGCAAAATCATAATGTACTCTTCACTGATTAAATCTCAACCACAAAACAGTTTTTTTTTCATTTGTTTTCTCTACTTCAGATTAAAAGCCCAAAGAATGTGAGTCTTAAATACTCAGGATCTCAAGAATTGAGCTCCTATGTATTTGGATACTCAACCTATTTATTTTTGTAAGAAACATTTGACAAGGCTCCTTTTTAATGTCTGAGCCAGTAGCTTGGCCTTATGTACATTGAAAAGATAGAAGCCTCAGAACAGCGTCATTCCAGCACACTAACTAAATTAAGATAATCAGACATGGCCCAAGATGACTGTGGAATCTAATATGTAACATCAGTTGGGTTTATTTTTCCATGTATCTTTCTTTCAATTACTGTATATTCGAGCTCTACCACTTCATGTAACATTACGTTAGGAATTCTCTCTCTTAGTCATAGCAATAAACACAAGTGCTTCTGGTCCACTTTCTATGAGGTAAACACTCTCACATGTTTTTCATCTCCATTGCCCTTCATCTGTGGTTGCTGTCATTGGGGATAGATAACAAACAAAACAGCATGGAAAGTAATGAGATGCAGAAGATAATATTAATATTATCATTTGATCTGGATTTTCAAACCAGTTTACAAGAATGTTTTTCATGTCTGGTGAAAAAGAAGACTGAAATTCTATCACCAGACTATGACTATCTATTAATAGAAAACACCAAGAAAATGTAATTTATCTACTTTGATAACTTCATTGAGGGAGTTTTAGAAACTATTCTAAAAATTAGGTGTAATCTACTTGGGGAAAATGTAGCTATAGGAGAGAAAAGAATTTTCCTGACTTCATGTGGCTACATATTTTAACACAATCAAATAGCACTTCAAAGGTATATTTACTCAAACATTTATTTATTTATTTTTTATTTTTTTTTAAAGATTTATTTATTTGTGCATTCAGAACTGGGGTACAGGCCAGAGGCTCAGGGGCGGTGAGAGAGGCTTCACCAGAGAGAGTGGGGAGCAGAACAGGCAGATCGACGAAGTACACTGCTGAGGGAGCAGCGGGAGGGCCAGGAGAGGTCTGCCCCGCCATGTGGTCACCTCCGGGGCAGGCGGCAGGCGGGAATTGAACTCATGTGGAAGTGGCTTTAGCTTCTCAATGCTGTGCTTTAACCCGCTGCGCCACCAGGGAGGGCCCTATTTACTCAAACATTTAAATGAAATATATGATTTCATCGGAATCCTGAAGCTTTTTATATCTGTGCTGGGCCAACTTTCTCAGAACTTATTGGTACAGTAAGCATTTTGCATAGATTATCTTGTTGGCAAATTCCTTTTTGAAGAACAAATCTTATTTTTATCTAGGATAGAAGATTCCAAGATACGCTGTCTTATTGTTTGCTATAGAAGTTAAAATGTTATGGGTACCCAGAATATCTGAGACTAAATATTCTATCATCTTATTTTTCATATTGAACCAAATAACTCTCACCCCCTCTCTCTTCTTTGACTGTGCAATGTCTGTTGCAACGGGTAAGGATGCAGCACTGCCAGCTAGCCATAGCAGCTTCCATGCGATTCGATCCTAGGCCCCGGAGGTGACCCACGTGGTGCAGCAGACCTTGCCTGATTTGCCTGCTGCTCCCCTCAGCAGTGTACTTCACTGATCTGCCTGCTCTGCTCCCCACTCTGTCTCTGGTGAATCTTCTCACTGCCCCCTGCACCCCTGGCTTGTACCCCAGTTCTGTATGCATAAATAAGTAAAATCTTAAAAATAAATGTTAAGCTTGGTCAATAAATTGCCCCTTAAAAAATAATTGCAATAGTACCATGCATTTTAAACTGATATCAAGCTATTACATCTAGGTAATCCACTTATTTAACTGGTGAAAGGTAGGCTAATCTCTACTGTCTTCTAACTAGTCTAAAATTTGTTCCTCACAATAAATTGGATTCAATACTTTTTTGAAATGTTAATCTTCATCTTTATTATTTTTGTGAAAATAGAGAATGAAGTAGCATCAATCTTGAGTCCTTGAAATACAAGTTTGAAACAAAATAGTACTGTTTACTGTATCATACAAAGACTCTTATAGAGGAATTTTCATTTGAATTAAATGGTCAGACTAAGAAAGGTGTGCAAGCATTAAGTTTATTATTATTCATGATCTGCTAGGTTTCAATTCTGTTTGGTTGTACTTCCATTATATTTCTTTTCTTAGATCCTAGAAATGGTAACTGTGTATACTGACACAAGAAGCAATAGAATAGAACATGAACCAAAACAAGGGAAATCAACTTAGTAAGTGAGTATATAAAGTGAAAAAAGTGTTTATATTAACAGTACTTATTCAGATGAATATTATAAGTTATCATTTGATGAGGACATATAGAGAATCAATAAGAGGTGGTAATTCATGGTCATGTTACAAAAAGCAGTATCTAATAAAATAAAACCTATATTATAAAAAGCAATTATCTGGCCCTCCCTGGTGGTGCAGTGGCTTAAAGCACAGCACTGAGAAGCTAAAGCCACTTCCACATGAGTTCGAGTCCCGCCTGCCCCGGAGGTGACCACATGGCATGGCAGACCCCTCCTGACCCGCCTGCTTCTCCCCTCAGCAGTGTACTTCATCCATCTGCCTGTTCTGCTCCCCGCTCTGTCTCTGGTGAAGCCTCTCACTGCCCCTGAGCCTCTGGCCTGTACCCCAGTTCTGTGTGCACAAATAAATAAATCTTAAAAAAAAAAAAGAAAAAGAAAAAAAATGCAATTATCTAATAAGGTAAAACCTCATATATATCTAATATTTTAAAGATTCATTTATTTATGCATATAAGCTGGGGTACAGGTCAGAAAAGTGGGGCAGCAGATGATTCACCAGAAATAGAGTGAGAGCACAACAGGTCAGTCCACTGAAATATACTGAAATATACTGCTGAGGAGAGCAGCAGAAGCCTGAGGAGAGTTCTGCTGAGGCATGTGGGTCAGTCAGCTCCCTGGCTGGGGATCAAACTCATGCTGCAGTGGCTGCAGACGCTTCACGGTGCTGCACTTTAACCCCTTGTGTCACCAGGAAGGGCCTTAAATACACACACACACAAATATACATATATATGTTAAGTTATATATATATATATATATATATATATATATATATATGATATATATGTATATAACCACACACACACACACACACACACACATATGGTTATAATACAAATGCTATTGACCCTCAATGTCTTCAACTTTCTATTGAGTTATCTTCTTAAATATCAGAGTCACCCCTCACTCAGATTCTGGGACCTGACTGCTATAGTTATACTATAACTATGATACTTTCTAAGTTTGACCAAATGCATGCAGTAAATCTAGGTGTACTGGGACCAAGCTAAGTTCATTACTTTTTTCACTACTGCTTGTTAAATGCATTTTAGTTCCTGTCAAGTTATTTATGTCTTACAATTAGATATGATCTTTTCAAAGAAGTAAGGTGACATATTGGTGTAAAGAACCAGATGTCATATTTTTGGCTTTCTACTTGTGAACTGTGGTCTTGGCACTCAGGCACCAAAGCCATACAAGTAAGGCTGTTACTAATCTGATTTCATCATTATTGTAGAAAATCTGGGGTTGGCATTTCATTTTATTTATTTATTTTAAACATTTGTTTATTTATGCATACAAGAGCCAGGGTGCAATCCAGAGGTATGGGGGAGGTGATAGGATACATTGCTGGGGGGAGGAGCAGCCAGGGAGACAAGAGAGGTCTGCTGCACCCTGTGGGTTAGCTCCCTGGCCAGGGATTGAACTCAGGCTGCAGTGGCTGTCAGGTAGCTTGATGGTGCTGTCTTTAACCCTTGTGCCACCAGGGAGGGCCTGGGGTTGCAGTTTAGACATTCATGTGGCTTCACCTGGTGTGAGGTTGCTATTAAGTGAATTGAGAGCTTCAAAACTGGAGCGCTGAGGTCTCTTAGGTTCTCTAGGATTTTGGAAAATAAAAGTAAAAGGTATAGTGCGGATGTTTCCCCACTTGGTTGTAAGCACAAGGACTAACTAGGTCCTGAGGGCAGAGCAGAGCTCAAGGGTTCCCAAGCCCCTGCAGACTTCAGAAGGTGACTCTAGTTCCATTTCTTCCTTTGATACTCAGAGCATTAGGTTCTATGCTAATGGGCTCCCTCCAGGATGTCTTTGTATTCTTTCTAGCAAACCTGAAAGGTGTGCACAGCATTCCTTATCTTGCAGAGGAGGAAGCTGAGACAGAGAAGAGACTTAACTTGTTGCCTGCCACAGCGTTACCAAGGAACAAAGTTGGCATTAAAATCCAGCTCTTGGCCTGTTAGTCCTTTATGTACCATGTGCCAAACCCATGGTTCCCCGCATACAGGGCTTGATTCAGCCTGTTCTCCTGGATTCCAAGCCTTTTTGTTCCTTTATTAAGTAGACCACATTCCCAACACAGCGTGGTTGGAATGAATCTGATAGATCTCTTCTCAAACATTCAGTTTTCATATTTTTAATTTCACTTGACTGTAGGCAAGTGGGTTCAAATCCAAGAAAATGACTTAATCCTTCTTCCACTGAGGATCACAGAGTTTGATGTTCAACTTTTATGAATGCCAAAGCTAATTATGTCCAGAAAGGGCCAGTGTGAATTTGAATCCCGACTTAACACTCATAAGCTCTGGGTTTTCTAGTAGTGAACTCAATCTCTTTCAGCTTCAGTGTCTTTGCTTTTAAAAAGGAATGATAATCATATCACAGTAGTGTCCAAATCTTTCTTGGGACCTCTCAATTTTCTAGTTACTGCAGAAAGGCTCATACTGTCATTTGAAATAGATCCTTTACCAATATATTAACAAGTATGTCAACAATTGCTTCTTCTATCACCGCTGGTAAGGAGGAGGTGAGCAAGTCAGCAGGTGGTTCAACTGGAGTGGGAAATCTGGGGTATTTGGACTCTTAGTAGTTGTCAATGGTAGGGGAACAATGTGTTAGCAGTTGAGCTAAAAACATCAGGAAAACATTATCATATTGTCCTCTGTCCTATGAGCAATAAGAGCTTCCCAAAGCCAAACATAGGCCTGATGTTTATGGGATCCTTGATGAAACAGATCATTTTAGGCTCTTCAATGATTCATTCTAGAGACAAGTTTTATCCCTACAGTGAAAGAACTTTCTCGAAGGATGGTTTTGATGTAGCAATTTTAATTCACTTAGGCATCTTGCCAAGCAGGCACATGCCAGTCCCCAAATCACATAGGTGGGAGGGTGGAGCCCAGCTATCAAATGCCTGCAAATTATAACTTGCTCATAAGCAGAAAATGTTCAACCAGCTAAGTGAAGTTTTCTCATAAATTCGCTTTTGTCATTCACAGCAAATCTCCTTCCCTGAGGCTTCTCCTGTCAACCCAATCTCTGGAGAACTGCCCAACCATCAACACCCACACTTATCCCAGCACCTTTGTTCTCCAAATGAACAGTCTCTTTGAAGACTGAAAAAACCTCAAATTCAAATATCATCATAAATTGTTAAAGAGGTAAGTCCATGTGACTATAAACAGCTATCAAAAAGGCAAGATATAACAACACATATTATTTTCCCAACTGAAAAACAGTGATTAAATGAAAATATTTTCACAAGGGGCTCTAATTTCAGTGAGATGGATGAGAGGATGAATATCACCCACAAAAATCAAGTTAAGTGGTTCTTAACTACTTTTTATCTTCCATGATGACTAAAATCTAATTGTATCAGCTTCCGATTGCTGTTGGTACAAATTATCGCAACTTCTACTGCTTAAAACATTATGCATTTATTGACTCACAAGTCTGGAGGTCAGAAGAACTACAACCAAGTTGTTGGAAGGACTTTTACCTTCTGAGGCCCCTAGGGATCCCTTTCCTTGCTTTTTCCAATTTGTAGAGGTAGCCCACAATTTCTGGCTCTTGGCTCCTTCCTCCACCCCCAAAACTCAACATGCCAACCTCTGGCTCTGCCATCATGTCTCTTGTTTCTGTGATGCTCCTGCTTCTCTCTCCTGAGGACGACTACAATTCCACTGAGTCTACTTACATATCCCAAGATGATCTCATGTACCCCTCAGTCTACCTGTACTTACCTGGTCCCTCTAGCGAGTCCCTGATGGCCCAGGGAAACAAACCTGTTAGGAGCAGTGACAGTCTCCAAAAAAAATGGAGGGTGTGTTTCAAAATGGGGGCTGGCCAGCCACTACATAATAACAAGGGATACCGACCTTAGCATGATAGTAGAGTTAGTGTGCAGAGAGAAGGGTCAGAAGAGAGAATATCCAAATCCTTGAGCTTCCCAATGAAACAACCCAAATGCCCCATCTTTTGTGGACAAGTGTTTAAGAAACAGGATTACCCTGAAGTAGCACCAATGAAGCCTAAACACTTGTCACAAGTCTAAGTCATCTACTGGCTGAGAAACACAGAAGTGGATCCAAGTCTAGGACAAAAGGAGCAAGATAAAAGTACAAATGATGAGAAAGCAGCGGTCATTGTCTCTGCTTAGGAAATCCTCCCCAGCTGTCTCTCATTCATATGTCTCGTTTCCACATATCTCCTTCCCTTGGTGCCAGGGTCAGACAGCAGAAGCAGAAGTGCAACCTCATTCAAAACTGTCCCTCACCCCCCAGAGCACCCCTGGTCAGGAAGTCCACAGAACACATGGGGACTCACAAGCTGATGAAGCCACATGTAAGTGGCCGCAGGGAAAATGGCTCTTGTTCACTGTGCTGTGATTCCCCACCCCGTTTTTGGAAACATCTGTAGTAGTAAGATGATATATTCAAGGGTCCCAGGGATTAGGATGGGGCCATCTTTGAACAGCCATTTTTTTGGCTTCCCTTACTAATCAGCTGATACCTATTCAACATTTACCTGTCATTCCTTCTATTCAAAAATATTGAGTTTATCTCATAACATCAAAACTGTCTCTTTGGTTTCAATGATCTAAAAATTAAAAGTAAGGCTTTTTATTTCTGCCCATAAAAAATTATCTTAATATGTGTGAGACACTCTAGGCATTTAATTCTTCTTTTAATTTCACACTGAGGCTCTGACATAAGCTCAAGCTGAGAAATCAGAGTCACTGAGAAGTTAAGGCATTTTCCAATTTAGACAAGAAGGAAGAAGGAAATCTAGGCTCTCCACCAGGTAACATGTCTCCAAAGCTGTGATTCAAAGTGTCTGGTGCCAGATGGTCCTCCTTTATAGCTAATATCTATTTCCTGCTAGCATAAAGCTTTAAACTTTAGCAAATTTTTTTAAAAAGATTTATTTATTTATTCATACATAACTGGGGTACAAGCCAGAGGTATAGGAATGGTGAGAGGATTAACCAGAGACAGAAAGGTAAGCAGAACAGGTTGATTGATGAAGTACACTGCTTAGAGGAGCAGCAGGTGGGTCAGGAGAGGTCTGCTGTGCCATGTAGGTCACCTCTGGGGTAGGGATCAAACTCATGCTGAAGTGGCTTTAGATTCTTAGTGCTACAATTTAACCTGCTCACCACCAGGGAGGACCCACTTTAGCAAGTTTTTAAGAATAGTTCCTGGCACCTACTAAGTACTCTGTAAATTAGGATTATGATGGCCATTTTGGTGATGATGATGATGACTTGAAGGACACATTGGACATCTTTCTTAAAGAAAGGTTTGGTGTGGACCTCCATGGTAGCTTAGGGGTTAAAACTCAATGCTATCACCATGATGGTCTGAGTGCCATCCACAGCCAGGAGCTGACCCACATGGTGCTGCAGACTTCTCCTATCTCCCACTGCTCCCTTCAGCAGTACATTTCAGTAGGTCTACCTATTCTACTCCCCATTTTGTCTCTGGTAAACCCTAACCCTCAAACTTCTGGCGTATACCCTAGATTTTCTAAGCAAAAAATAAATAAATGAAATCCTAAAGAAAGATTTGGTGAAGAAAAGGCTAAGTTGACATGATCACTTCCTCATCAGCTCTGTTGGGATATTATTCCCTAGGACCAAATGATGAGAAGTCTTGAGGACCGGTCTTGGGTACCTGCCAGCTTTCCTTAGAGACACTTGGAGGCTGTCACTAAGATGTTAAGTGCCCCAAGTGTTCTTCAAGTGTTCCAAGGCCCAGGTCCAGATAGCTATTACCATTATAGTAAGAAAAAGGCATATACAATCAGTTACTTTGCTAAGATGGCCATGATGCCAACCTTCAGATCTTTGTGTTGGAAGAAGGTAAAAGTGAGCGACTTCCCACTCTGCTTACCTGATGAATATGAGTAGCTTTTCTCTGAAGTCTTGGAGTTCACCTGAATTTGTGTCCACAAGTAAATAATGAAAAGCTGGATCAAAGACAGTCTTTATATCTGAGTTAGTGATCCCTCACTAAAGATGTGCTAAATAAAGAAGTGTTAGATTTGCTTCAAATAGTTTTTAGAATTGTGCCCCCAATTCTTTCAAAATAGATATTATGGGATTCTAGGCTTTCTGATGGATCATTTGCACAATTCTCTTAAAGATAATCCCCATGATTTACCAGTCTGCATTTGACCTGGAAATCTGATAAGGTAAGATGATTGGTAGCATTGTCTGGCCTGTAAATGACTAGATTAAGACTTTATTCAGCACCTCTGTTCATAGACTTACATAATCATTCCATTTAATAGACTCAATTACACACACACACATATATATACATATATATAATTATGTACATATACATGCATATATATACATATACACACATATATATACATATATAATTAAAATCCAGAACCCCACCAGACCATGGTGAGGTAGACATGGTGGATATGGTGGATGAAAATGAATTAAATAATGAAAGGATGCAAAATGCTGGGAAGAATATCTGTGGGGGATTGTATTTACTGTGGTAGCCATAAAATGACTTTCTTTCCCTCCCTACTGGTAAAATTATACTTCTCAGGATGGTTAATAGAAATTCAATTATCATGATTCAGTTTAAATTTGTAGACACTCCTTTTGCTGCAGTTAACAAATTAAGATGTTAATTTAAACACTTTAATATGTTTACCTTAAGTGTGAGATGATATAGAATTTCCTGGGTGTGGATGTCTGAGAGGGGACATCATTTAGAGTAAATCTAATCACAAGACAATTTAAAAGACTGGCGGGGTTCGCTGTGCTGAAAGTTGAGATGTTGCTGCCAGGGGCAGATGCCCTGCTGTATCCATCACACCCTACCTTGTTACACTACTGGGAAGAAGCAGTTATCCATCATTTCTTAATGAGCTGATAGTTAGGGAAGTCATCGGACAAATACACTGTTTCATTCCCAGAGCGGAGAGCAGGAATGCCTGACAAAATGGAGAACACTTGGGACACTTAACATCTTAGTGACAGCCTCCAATAGCTAACTCAGGTCTGGTTAGCCGTTACCACTATAGTAAGAACAAGCCGTATCCAACCTGTTACTTTTGCCAAGGTAGCCATGATGCCAAGCTCCAGATCTTTGTGGTGGAAGAGGACAAAAGTGAGTGACTTCCCACTCTGCTTACCTGATGAATATGAACAGCTCTTCTCTGAAGCCGCGGGATGTGTGTCCACAACAATGAAAAGTTAGAGCAAAGGCAGTCTAAACATCTGAATGTTCCTTTAATGTCATCTGCACATATGCAACAGGATGTTATCCTGTGTGGAGGATGATGGACTCCAGACAGGTGTGTGAATGACTTTGGGAAGCCCCAGGTCATTTGTGTCCCCACCAAGCATCAGAGTAAAGAATAGTGACTGAAGCCTTATACAAGCTCAAGTTCAAGTCCCCTGAACTCCAGAAGATTCCCATATCTTTAAGATGTGGAGCTCTACCTAGTTGATTGCTGATGACTTTGCTGACAAATGCTAAGAAGTGCTTATTCTTAGACAGGTGTGGAAACACCTTTGTCCCCAGTCCTCATCCCTGCATTTATGAACACTTGACAACACTTTCATTCTTTGGCCATGCTGCTGTGAATCATGTTCACCAGTGAATTCTGTCTACTGACAAAACATTTGAAAGGCTAATTGGGCAAGGATCTGGAGAGTTTGAATGCCAGCCGAGAGATTTTGGAACTTCTGGGTTTGCTCTACCCAGGAAACTCATTTTAAAATGACAAGAAAAATATAAGAGATAAGAGAGTTTCTCCCTGTTGATGCCTGTTCTTTGCATGCTAGAGATGAAGTAGGCAGCAGTGAGAAAGTCTGTGAAAACAAGGCTAGATAGTTAACGTGGCCTCAGACACAAGCATACAAGAAAAAGAAAAATATATCTAATTTTCTCTTTGAGGTTTGTGCTTAGAGGTGCAGTTTTTCTACGCATCCTGAGCAATTTGAAGCAGCCAACCTTGAGCTGAGCTCCCAGGCAGGCTACAGACTGCAAACACAATGATGGGGCTGCCCAGAGGCTAGGGCATAGCAAGAGAAATCCAGTATTCCAGGTATCTAAAGTCAAGTCTCTTCTTGTCCTTGCTTGACGGCCCTGTGGCTGGCCAATGTACTCGGTCAAGTTCACGATTCTTCACCTTAAACAACTTTTCAGCCAACACAGTTTAATTCATTTGTTCTCAAACGTGATTCCCCAAACCCACCAAACCTCATTTCCTTTCTTATTCCGGGAGATAGATTTGAGATTTTCTGTTACCTCCTCACTAATGAATTCTCAAATAAAGCTGATTTCTCTTTTCAGATACTTGACATCATTATCTCATCTATACACTTTGGGTAAAGACCCCATAGCTTGGTAATAGGCATATTAAATTCCTATTATCATGGCCACCCATTATTGTATATATTATAGTTTTCAATACTACAAACTTTTTTGCAGTTCTGAAGCTCAGAAGTCTTATCTGTCTCCCAAACAGTGGATGGGATCTCTACGATGGAGAAATGAGGTTCATCAACTTACTCCCATGCTGGGGAAAAAAAAAAATATGATTCCAAACACTTAAGGTTATTTCCTTTCCTTGAGCTGAAGGAAGTTCAGGAAACTTGAATAAGCAGTAAGAGGAATTATTAAAGAGCATTGAATTTTTAATTTTTTTCTTTCTTTCTTTTTTTTTTTTTTTTTTTTACAAAAGTAACTTTCTGTGAGGAAATAAAAGCCCCATACTAGAAAAGTACAGAATTATTTTTTTTTTTAAGATTTATTTATTTGTACATACAGAACTGGGGTACAGGCCAGAGGCTCAGGGGCGGTGAGAGGCTTCACCAGAGACAGAGTGGGGAGCAGAACAGGCAGATCAACGAAGTACACTGCTGAGGGGAGCAGCGGGCGGGTCAGGAGAGGTCTGCCGCGCCATGTGGTCACCTCCGGGGCAGGCCGGAATTGAACTCATGCAGAAGTGGCTTTAGCTTCTCAATTGCACTGCTTCAACCCGCTGCACCACCAGGGAGGGCCCATTTTTAAGAAAATGAATAAGAGCAGAATTTTACTGAATCCTCAGTATCAGACCAGGGACAAAATTGGAGGCACAGTTCAAACGAGTGTTTTAATGAGCCTCTGTTCTCATCTCACTAAGGGAAGTGCCAGCCGTCTTCCCACAGATACAACTGCCTCCCGGTGTCGTGTCAGATGTCACTCAGATGCCACGTCCTTCCTATTACAATGGTGAGCTTGCCCTCACCTGGAGGCCCTGCCTTTGCTAATGTGTACTCTCTAATTCATATTTATTCTTCCATCATTATAATATTATATATATATATATTTATTAACAAATACGGTATGCTTTTCCATCTTCACAATGCCTTCTTTGATTCCTCTGAATTCTCTAATTTACTGTTTTTAAATTATTATTATTATTATTTTTACATAATTCTTCATTTTGTGCATTTTTTCATCTCAGTTGTAATCCCCATGGGCTTCCCACCATCAGTTCACCCATGTGCCATCACCATAGTCCAGTGCACTCTTTCCAGCCCAGTTCTGATTCCATTCCCATTGCAGTCCCATAAAATGACTCTGATTTATAGTTGTTTACTCTTTTCATTTTTACTTTATTGCATTTATTTCTCTCTCTCTCTCTCTCTCTCTCTTTTTTACCCTGATCACTTATGCTCCTGTTAGGAGTGAAATCATCCAGTATTTTTCTTATTCTTTCTGTCTTATATCATTAAGCATGATCCCTTCCAGCTCTACCCATGTTGCTGCAAAAGGCACAAATTTATCTTTTTGATTGCTGAGTAATATTCCATCACATATTTATAGCACATCTTTTTAATCCAGACATCAATTTTGGGGCATTTGGGGGGATTCCACATATTCCCTATCATAGAGTAGCAGTAAATATGGGGGTGCAGGTGTCCTTTTGAGTTGATGTTTTTGTGTCTTTTGGGTAGATACCTAGGAGTGAGGTTGCTGGGTCATATGAGAACAATTTACTGATTTGAATTAAAGAAAAATTTAAAAAATTATCTATATCCTCTGTGTACATTTCCTCTCTACTGATTCCTCCCTTCCAAATCCTCTAAGCCTCCACAGCCTGGGAACCCTACCATGTTACAAACTGTCCTTGTGAAGGTCACCTGTGACTGTGACTACAGAACTTAACACTCTAACTGGGGCACAATTGTTAATTACCATTAATAGTTAGGTTGGGATAATCTACAAAAGTCCGGATTTTCTGCAATCACCCCTGGTCTTAGTGAAGACACCATAGAAGCAAACACTGAGATTGGGATTCCATACCCTCATTCATGGGTTATGCTCCAGGAGACACAAGTGTACCAAAGTGAGGAATTTACACATAGGCAGAAGGGGAAGCTGACTTGCTATGTGTGAGACTCAGCCATTGCTATGGGAAAGCTCTGAATCTGAGTTAGACCTTCATAGTCATCCCAACTTGAGAGAAATTTCCTGGACTCTGTGTTTCTACAGGAGCCATGGCCTCTACTGAAAAGTGGGGATATAGATTTGGTGAGGAGGATTCCTAGAGATGAAGGCAATACCCAGTAAGAAACACAACAGCAGATAACAAAGTGTTGATATTCCTTTTTGTCGGTTGACACTTAATGTCAACCTTAAAATGGGGACCTGGGTGACATACCTTATAATCTACTATATAAAATAAAGTAGCCAAATATTGGCCATGGGGTTGATTCCAGTAACTGAGTCACCTCCTTGCCCTTCAGCCACATTTGTATTCCTTGAAATACACTATGCTCTTCTCTTCCAAATATTACTTTCTTTGGATTTTCCTACTCTTCGGCTGATCTCCTCAATCTCCTGATTTTAAGCTAATTTCACCCAAAATCACTTCACAGAAACAGCCGGAGTAGTATTTTAGAAATCGGGGCTATAGCAGTAAGTATAAAAACATCTGGACATGGTGGGTCAGCCAAGTTAACACATTTACTAACCATCACATTAATGGTTATTAACCAGTGGTACTGTAGGATCTGGCCTCAGCCTTGCTTATTGACTTCCACATGGGGCTCCATTATTTTGTTTATGGTCACACATCCTAAGTGCCTGGAGGGATTGCCCGGTATATAGTGGATGGCTTTCAATATAATATATATGACTCTCAGGTTTATATTTTTAGTCCAGTCCTTGCCTTGAATTCTAAACAAGTATATCCAATTACCTTAGTATAACATGCTCAAAGCTCACATTCTTTTCCCTGACACCACCCTGTCTCACTGCCCAGACCCTGCAGTGATCCCCCTTCTGCCTCCCCACCACTGCATTTCTCTCATTTGTGCTAATTATAGCTAATGTACTACCCATTATAATAGTTTATTCATCTGCACGCAGTAACCCTCATGTAAGGAAAGTTACTTCAAAGCATATATTTATTTCTTTGTCCTTCCTTTTCTTTTTATTTTTACAGCTACTGCTTATCCCGTTTCTAAAACAGAGCCTGGTACATTTTATACCCATATGTATCTCAGCTCTCCCTATGCACAATGAATGAAAGGACTGTTACTCTAGTTAAGAAGAAGAAAATTTAATTGCATGGAAATAGTGTCAGCTAGCCAGCTAACTATCCTGATAGTGTCTCTGCAAAGCTGGAAACTTCAGAATATTCTAACCTCCAGACTCATTGGAAGACCGACCACACACTCATTACATAAAGCCCTAAAATGCATCCATATCCCACATTAACCATACATATTTGCTGTAAAATTTTGACTGAAATTGGCTACAAGTAACTACTGTAAGTTGTTCTGCCTCCTTATTAATCATTGCCAATTTTCTGAAAAACTTGAAAGAAACTTTAACCTATAAACTGTTTTCAATTATCAAAGTTTTAGAGAAACTCATGCAACACAATGTTGTGAAATGTGCCCATAAATTAGAAACTTAATGAAATGTTTATTAATGCCAAGTTAATATTATCATTTTTATCTTTTTGAGCCAATACATTTATATTTCAGAATTGTTTGTGACGCTCTGACAGTTCTATATTAGAGGTTTGAAAAAGCCTGTTTTGTATCCTCAAATCTACTAGTGATGAGAGAGGAAAGGTACCTATGACTTATGAGTTGATCTAAAGAATATTACAATTTAATAAATGATTGAAATATTTAAGGGCTGGGCTATGAAGCCTTTCCTCTAAATGTAATCAAACACTTAAAAAATGTTGATGGATTCAGTTATGCATCAGCAATTGAAATGCTTTGAAAATAATCAAAATAGGCTAAATCCACTAGGGACTGCTATAGAAGAAACAGAAAGAGCTAGACCTCAGTGCTTTTAAGGAAGCAGTCGTGTTTCCAATTAAAATTCAGATTTGTCCAGAGGTCATATGTGATTCAATGAAAACAAACAATCTGGACACCAGAAGGAAGTATAATCTAGGGTGACTTATCTTACAAATCACATAAGATATATTAAAAAAAAAAGTGCATACAACCTTAACCAAAGCAATTTCATTAAGTGCACTACTAATGTAAACAATTTCTGGACAAAGGTAGAAACAAGGATACTTTTAGCCCTATGTTTTCACAAAGTCATAATTTATTTAATGAGTCTAAAGTGGGATCTTTTTCAGGAAATGATCTTGACAAACATCTGCTTATCTCCTTTTGCCAGCAATAAAAACTGCAAGTCAAGAAGTTAAGGAATAGAGTTAGGGTGTGTGTGGCCAGGTAAGCCTGGAGCTTCAGCTACTGCTCAGGAACTAGAACTGACTTAGTTGGGGACGGTGGCAATATTATTTAAAAGTTTTAGGCCCTCCCTGGTGGCACAACTGGTTAAAGCATAGCACTATGAAGCTAGCTGCAGCTGCTTCATCACAAGTTCAATCCCCGGCCAGGGAGGCGACCCAGGTGGCACAGCAGACCTCCCCTGTCTTGGCCACTGTTCCCCTCTGCAGTGTATTTCATTGATCTGCCTGTTCTATTCCCCACTCTGTTTCTGGTGAATCCTCTCAGCACCCCTACAAACAAGGACCACCAAACTTCCTCAAGTAATCAGATTCCCTACTCAGAAGAAGACAAATAAATTTCAAGGCGAGGATATAGGTGCACACCTCCCTGAGGATTCATTGCCCTTTTCTTTTTAATTGGTAAGGATGCACCAGGGGACTCTATATGAAAGAGAAAGTTCTCACTTTTACTATTGCAGTGCCCTGCTGATTCATTAAAAAAAGTGTATATACCTTCTTCCAAGAGTCATTTTTAAAGTCATCATAATTTTCTGTCTGTAAAATCCAGTTGAATAGCAATAAAGTATTTTTCCCGTGGTTCTATTTCATATTTCCTAAAATGTGTTTATGTCAAGGATGTTTTTCCTTAATGGAATGCTTTTCTGTAATGTGGATTTCTTTCAGAAAGAAATGACTTGCTTGTTAGATGATCTTCTATGTATGTAAAAATCTCACAATCTTAATACCTAATTTTTGGGTTCTCAGGCAGGCTGGTACTTTTTGAATCTTAAATATAACCTTTAGTAACTTCAACTCCTAAAATAACACAATAGCATTT
>NW_004567114.1:12916857-12936051 GCF_000260355.1 Condylura cristata
TAGATGGCTTTTATCATGTTGAGGTATGTTCCTTCTATTCCGAGGACTTACACAATAGCATTTTTTAATCTCTTTTACCCAGAAAACTTTTGGAGATAGATACCAGTTGGAATAAGAGAATTCAGGGTACATTTTTTTTTTTTTAATCTCTGCAATGGCCAGTGCTTTCATTTAGAAATCATGGTTATGGTTTACATGAAAACTGGTGAAATGTAGAGACTTTCTACTTATATGTAAGGAGGAGTTCTAGAATAAAGTCTAGTAAATAAGATTCTATGCCCTGTTTGTAGAAAGCAGAGTTGAAAACATTCAGAAGGTTCTTCTTTTTTTTTTTTAGAAAACTGTTCTGCAAAAGCAGTTAACTAACTAAATAAATAAAATTTAATAAAGCATTAAATAAAGCTTTTGACCCATTTCCTAGAAAAGTGCTATGTCTGTTGTTCTTTCTACTAGAACTTATTATGAAGGTCATTTGCAACTCTTGATTCACAGAAGTTTACTGTCACATTAAGTTTACAGAGTCAGATTACATTTTTAATTATTTAAAAATTAAAGTTTAAACATCATCAATGTTACTTATCTTGAACTAGTATTCCAGAATTAATAATCAATTAATTATTGAACATATGAAGTCAAAAACTTGCTGGTAAAGTCACAAAACCTCCTACTCTGCTTATATAAATAGATCTAATGCAAAATAATGCATGGATAAATGTGTCTTAGTGATGACTGAGAGTTATTTTACTGTAGTAGTTAAAGAAATTTATTTTGCATGATTGACTTTCAACAGAAATATCACTATCTAAATGACATCGTTTAAATCATGGACCTTTAACAAAAGTAAGTTAAAATTCCAAGTTTGTTGATAAAATATGTTTGCCTATAGTAAACATGAGACACAAAATTAAGTTGGCATCAAAATGAAAGGGAACTAAGTTTCCTAAAATGTGGAGTTTGGGAGAGTTAGCAACTCTGTGCACTGACTGCTTCCAGGGATGAAAGCCAGGAGCTAGGGCGTGGCTCTTTCTTACCAGAGCTTCAGGGCACCGTTCTGCTCCAGGCAACCTAAAGTACTACCCAAACCTTTGCCAGAACTGGGCATTGCTACAGGTTCACTCAATAGCATTTTCAGAATTTTCATATACCTGCCAAAATAAGCTATCAGCTCCCATATGTGAAAACCACACACATATTACTATTGCTCTACCCAACTCACCTTGAAAGGGTAAATCCCCTCAGGCTACTGGGTAGGGTAGTTCAAGGACTCTCAGTTAATTGAGGTTCATTTTCTAATGGATTTATTTATTTATGCACACAGAACTGGGGTACAGACCAGAGGTGCAGGGGCTGTGAGAGGATTCATCAGAGACAGAGTGGGGAGCAGAACAGGCAGAAGTGCGCTGCTCAGGGGAGCAGTGGGCAGGTCAGGAGAGATCTGCCACAGCATGTGGGCCGCCTCCTGCGTGGGGATCGAACTCATGCTGAAGTGGCTTTAGCTTCTCAATGTTGTGCTTTAATCCACTGTGCCACCAGGGAGAGCCGAGGCTCATGTTTTAATGTTTTTGCACCAACCTGACTTTGATGACCCTGGTTTAATAAGTGTAACTCACTTGACCATCACTGGTTTAAAGATGCCCTTAAGCACACTCAGCATGACTCAAGCATGCCCTTTGTCTGAAGGGCAAGTCTGGAAGATGAAGAAGGACCGAGAAGGATGTGTTTAGGGAGCCTGGATGACAAAAAGATCTCCTAGTGGGTCTTAAAGTCTATCATGAATCCATATCACACACAAGTACTTATGAATACCAAATCTAGGGTGTAACATACATTTTCGGAGTCAGAAGTTCAAGGCTAGGATTAGGTCTGAATTTCCAACAAACACTTTTGTTAATTCTGGTGTCAGGGACAAGAGACCATTTCTGGAAGAGTTCAGCTTTAAGTAAATGAAGACTTTGATCTCTTACCTAACCCCAACTTCCTCTTAAAAATAACCTTTGAGTTGGAGAAGCTATAAAGTGATCCTCTGGTTTTTGAAGCTGATCGTTGACTCATCTTCTGTCCCAAGGGCACTCATTGACATTTATCCTTAGCACAGACACTTCCACACTACACACATTTAATGGTAGCACAACCCTGTGGTTATAAGCTTCATAAATGGAAATATACACAGCAGCGGTGGCCTTTTATTTATATACTCATTTCAAAGAGAAGTCAGAGCAGTTAGCAGTGTGCAGTCTGTTTACTAAACAGAGTCTAAGCAATGGGGGTAGACAGAGATCCTTTCAGCTTAATGTCTAACAGATGATTAAAAAACTTTCCAGTTAGCTTCCTGCTCACAATCTAGCCAGTAAAGTGGTAATACCTGTAAAATAATTAGGGTACAGCATGTGCTTAATTTATTCCAAACATTGCAAGATTTTCACATTAGCATTAATGGCTTGCTTATAGTGGAACCCTAGAGGCCACATAAAATAATAGGAAGCTCAAAAGTTGTAGCTAAAAAGGAAGTGCTATAAAAAAAAAAATCACAAACTATTTGTGGTGTGTTTCACCAAAGATTGTAGCTCAATGTTCACATTGTTCCCTCCAGACAGTACTAATTTGTTTCCAATTAAAAGAAAATGGATTGCAAATGACTTCACAGAGCCGCCTGGTCAAAGGAATAAGGCCTAGTTTATAATGTTGCCTCCGGAGCAGAACTTTTGCTGCAGGGTGCAAAGCTAAGCCTTCATTGAACAGAGTAACTGTGTTTAAAAAGAAGAGTTTGACTTACTTGGGCGATGGAATTTATTGTGTTATTTAAAGCAATTAGTATCCCCCACGTAGGTAGTTTGTAGAAACTTACAGGTCTTCGTGGAGGGTAGAGTTTAATAAACTTGTGTGTAATTCATTTTGAGTAATTGTTAATGTTTATCCTTTTTAAGATTGTAAAAGCTTTTCCCTCCTTATCATGAGAGGGTAATTGTTTCCTTATGATTCTCTTTTCTTTGATATCTGGAGAATACTCTATGAGGCAGGCAGCTGACAATAGAGGCAGAGAAAGGAATTGTTCTTATTGAGATGATAAAGGACTGAAGATTGTGACCAGGACCATCTCCCCCCCTCCCCACACCCCACCCCCACACTCCTCCACCAAACTACACAAATAAAAGTTGGGAGATGCTTATCTTTCTTACGTTTGCATGAAAGATAGGAATCAAGAGAACTTGGGATGTTGTCTTCAGGAATGGGGAAAGCCCTTGTGATTCAAAATTAAGTCACATACAATTACTTATTTTTTTAAAAAAAAATATTTATTTGTGCCTACAGAACTGGGGTACAGGCCAGAGGTGCAGTAGCAGTGAGAGGATTCACCAGAGACAGAGTAGGGAGCAGAACACGCAGATTGATGAAGTACACTGTTGAGGGGAGCAGTGGCGGAGAAAGGAGAGTCTGCTGGGGCCTGTGGGTCAATTCCCTTGCTGGGGATGGAACTCAAGCTGCAGTGGCTGGTGATAGCTTGATAGCACTGAGTTCAACTCTTCAGCCACCAGAGAGGCCCCTGCCTCAACTTATGACCCAGAAAAGTATATGTTGGGATGTGTCAGCCAGGTGTATGTTTATCAATGAAAATATCCTCTCTACCTGACAAAATCAATTTTTTAACTTTCAGATTAAAAGTGAAGTTCTCCTTTCTCCTTGATGCCCCAGATCTTTAAGCAAGGGGCCATATATTCCTGGTTTGCACAATTTTACATTAGAATTTATAGCAATGTGTATTCTCTAAATGTATCTTATCAAATTTTGGTGTTTTCTATTTTAAATGTTTGATGTGAATTTGTCCTTTGTAAGACTCAGGTCTATGGTCAGCTTGCAAGTTTTGTTTTGTTCCCCAACATTTTGTTCAGTTTCTCTATATTCCACATTTAAAAGAAACCATCTGATTATAGTTTTTTCTTTCTGACTTACTTTGCTTATTATTTCTTTCAGCTTCATCCATGGTGCTGCAAATGGCATGGTTTATCTTTTTGGTTGCTAAGTAATATTCCTTTGGTTGTCATCTTCTTGAAGAGGTTTTGTTAGTTCTTTAATATGATGTAAACCATACCTGTCACTATTGAGAGATAGCAGGATATATCATGAGCAATTAAGCCTCCCAGGATATGGATTGTTTTAAGGTGGTTATTTTAAGAAACAGTAGATTAAGACCAAGCTCTATAAACCTAGTGGAAGCTATCCTTTTATAAGAAACATTTACACTTACAAAAGAATCTGTTCACTGGTTTGTGTCTTGACCCTAGGAAGCAGAGAAGATCAAACCTCTAGACCTTCTCATCAGGGAGAAGTTAGCAACTTAAACCTCACCCTTGATTGCTGACTTTGCCTGATAACCTCACATAATTCTCTTACCCCCACTACTTCTTTTGTTTTTAGCTGAAAATGATACTAAAGGTGATGATTTGGGACATTTCAGTTTTCTTCAGTAACTCCCTTCTATAAAGAAGGTATACTGCTTTTAGATTTTTGTTGCCTTTTCTCCTATTAATCTCTCTTTCATTGCATTTTATTTAAGAAGTAGAAGTTCAGAAGAAAAAATATGTTCCTTCTGCAACAATAAAATTTATTTTCTTTATAACATTATCCCTTGACATACATCTATTTATTTATTTTCTGTTTTCCTCCATTAGAATAGAAACTTTATGAACCAAAGACATATGTCTGTTTCTGATTTTTATGGCATTGTAGCTTTACATGGTCTTTATTGGTTTCCAGGTAAAATTTATATTATTTGGCACAAAAACTACACACAGTTAGTGGTAAGGCAGACAGAAGATCTTATCAGTGATGCAAGAAAACCAGATGTATAATGAATTTATGACAAAATGAACACAAGCTCAGTATGACAAACACTGAGCTCTCACTCTGTGTCATGCAGAATTCTAACCAGTGTAATAACTTATATTAACTTAGTTCATTCTGCATCACCATGGCTGCAAAAAATGGGCTTATTCTCCCCAAGCCCCCACCCCAGGTTCCCAACTTCCCCCTCCCACCTCCATGTAGCTGACATCTCTAAATCCTTGGACTTCAACTCCTAGCATGCTGTGAGCCACACTTCCTGAGTGGGTGCAGCTGGGAAGAAGAAGGGAAGAGGGAAAGGAGAGGAAGGAGAGACATGAGGGGAGGCTCCTTCTGGTCTTTGATCTTGGCAGACTTAGTGCTTTGGCAGGTGAGCTACTCAGACTATGACAGTGAGAGCTTGGCCCTCTGGCCGAGGCAGTGATATGGTACAATTTGAACTTCCTTTGAAGGAGTGGAGGGGGTGGCTGATGCAGACCTGAGCAGGGCTGGACTTGCCCGGGCGGGCACCCACCCTCCTGCCCCACTCCCCAGAGTGCAGGATGGGTTGAGGAGGGACAATCTGCATTTGGGGTTGATTGGATGATGGGAGTGGTGTGGCCCAGGCTGATTGGATCTATGGCACCAGGAAATGAGACATCTATTCCTGGAAACCTTCGTTGGGTGGTTGAACTGTGACCCAGGCTGCGATGTTTGTTAATCCTTGAATCCATTTGCTAAGTTGAATCTGCGCGGGCTCTGACGTATGTAACAGCCAAAAAGGCCAATATATTCCCTGACTTTGCTTTGGTCGGGGTCTTGCCTGAATCCTGCGTGTCCGGCATGGAACCGCTTGACCCTGGCTAGCCAGCCCAATAAACTCTACTTTGCGAATTGCATTCTTGAGTGACACTCTGTCTTTCATGGTAATCGAGTTCTTGGACCCTAACACCTTCTGTCCCAGCAATCTGGGACCTGCCTACCTCTTTTAGTGAAAAAAGAACACCAAGCTATGGTGGCCTTTTTTCATTTTTCAAAGATGAATTTTTATTTATTTATGCATACAAGAATTGAGGTATAGGCCAGAGGTGCAGGGGTGAAGGATTTATCAGAGAGTGGGGGTTAGAATAGATGGATCTATTTAAAGACACTGCCGAGGGGAGCAGCAGGCAAGACAGAAGAGTTCTGTTGCACCATGTGGGTCAGCTCCCTAGCTGGGGATCGAACTCAGTTTGCAGTAGTTTGTGAGAGAATTTAACGCCTGGCCACCAGGTAGGCACTGTCTTGGACTTTTGGTGACTCTAGTTCTGGATCCTGCCTGATTCATTGGGCATTTGCATATAGGGATAGGTGACTTCAGATTTTGATCAAGAGTCTGTTATTTGAAATCCATTCTTTTCTTTCTATGCCTTTTGAAGTTCTGGACAATTAAAAATCCCTGTGCACACTGAAGGTCAACTTTCTTTGCTTTTCTGCACATAGATCCCATGACCCTTACAACAGATAACATGGGTTTTGCCCCTCAACAGTTTGGGGTCACTCGGTGAACCTTAGCTTTGCCCTGTATTATTACTACATCCAATAAAGTAAGAGTTAGTAATTTTACTATATAGATGAAGAAATAAGGCATGAGATAGCTCAGGAACTTGCCTAAGGCCACACAAGATTAGAGGAATCTTATCTTGTTGCTAAGTTATCAAAAGTAGAGTTTGGTATCTTCCCTTATATGCTTACTAACAGGAATGTAAATCCTCCCAAAACAGGGACTCTGATCCCTTTCCTGCTTAACTTGTTTTACTGCCATATCCCAGGCTGTACCATAGTGTAGAATTAATCTCCTGAAAGTGTTCAGATTGACCTAGAACATTTTTCTAAGATGCCCAGAGCAAGGATTTTCTAATATGGGTCACAGCACCATATGGAGCTAAGGTCAATTTAGACCTGGATTGAAATACTAACTCTTGCCATTGTCTTAAAGAATGAAGACTACTCAGACTGAGTAGTCTCAGACTCAGAAATAATCTCTTCATTAGAGAAAATGATGTTAGGGCAGGGTAAGCATGTAGTGGAAGGGTTTAGTCATCTGAAGGCACCCCTCTTCATGGGAGATGGCCCCTCTCTCCTTGATGCCCAAGGCCCTGATCCCATCCTTAGGTCAAAATACGAATCCTCAGTTCACTTCGTTCACTCTAGAATGTACAGCCAATGTCTCTGAACATATACTAACTCAATTTGGTCTTTTTCTCATATTAATGTCACTTGTTAATTTGTTTGCTAGTTCAGTCTGAGAAGCACCCAGAGGGGAGGGCAGGAGCCTCCCCTTATACCATGAAAAAGTAATTTTCACACAGTAGGTATTTGATAATTATGGGGGTGTGAATTAATTAATCATTTTATGGTCTACTATGTTTCAGACATTTTCTTTCTGGAGGTATCCCAGGCAACAAGAGGCCACCTCTAAGGAGAAATACTACATGAGTAAAGTCAGTCATTCATGGGAAATATAAAATATTTGATGTGTGACATAAAAAAAAGCACACCTTAGGCCAGCCTTTCTATTTCTTAGCAAGCCAATTTAGGATTGTAAATTTCTTCCTGGGTTCTGGTAATATTTGTTCAGTTATGTCAAAATGAACTGTGATCAGCTTAAATAAGCACATGTGGACTCAAGAACTTAGATTACCTTTCCTGTAGGGGGCAGGCCCCTTGAGGTCATTGAACTGTGTTTAGTAATCAGCAGCCCCTGCTGGTTTCTCTGCTGAAAACACCAGGAGAGAACAATTTAAGGTAAGATGTTTCTCTCTTACCTTCTACACTTTTCCAGACCTGACTTGGTCCATAACCAATTGATCTAGCTAATAATTTATGTGTGAAAGAGGTAGCTATAATAAGTACAACTTTAAAATACCCACGTGGGGGTGAAATAACCTTCCCAGGCTTGCACTTTTGCAGGCAAAGCCAAATCAAGCCTAGAACTCAACATTTCTCAGTTTAAAACTGTTTTCTATAGAGAAATGACTGTGACGGTGCCTTAACCCTAGGAGTCTGGTTAATGGCTTAGGCTTAGTGAAGATCTATTTTAAAAATTTGCTCCAGGAACACAATTTTCTGGGTTCTGCGGAAGTTACAATTTTTTTTTTTTGCAACAGGTGACACTGGAAATAGATGAATAAGCAAAACTGAGATAAGAGAACTGATGATGGATTCCAAAAGAGCTGTTAAGAATGATGCTGTACTACAAACTTTCAAAAATACTGAATGTATAACTGAGACTGAAATCATCAGGAGACTTTCAAGTATTACTTTTTTAGAACTCACAGCATTCTGCTTTGCACACCTATTATCCCAGCACAGACTGTGGGAAGGCGGGCAGAATAATTAACACCTGGATTTCTGGGATAAAGAAAAGACAAAAAGCAAAAACACCCTTCAGTCATCTGATTGATCATGGAGTTTATTTTCTCTTCCTTTTTTATGGTGCCTCTTTTCCCCTACTGTGCACAGCAGGGAATCAACATGAAGCCACATGAGAGGAAATAAACAACCTTGTCCTCCTTTGAATTCTTGAGGAAGTGCTAGAGTAATTTACAAATGCTGGCCTGAAGAGAGTATTTCTTAGGTTGTTTTAAAAATATCACTATCAGTACAATTTAATATTTTGAACTTTTACAAATCACTTTCATAAAGGAAAGTATCATTTGTCAGGTTGAAGAAAAGCATTCAAATTGAGGTCACAGTGGAATAGAGCTGTCCATTACAGAGAAGGGTGACAGCTTGTTTGCTCCCTGCTACTTGATTGAACAGGAAACTTAGATCTAGAAAGGCTGGTACCTGAACTGATTACTTTGTCTTCTTACAGAGAGCAGTTTCACTAAAATCAGAACCTTCTTTTTTTACAAAACAAGTCTATCTGTGGTTGACATTAAATAAGCACCATCAATTCAATCCCATATTCTTCAGAATAGAAGTACAGCCATTTATTAAACATGTTTTTCCTGATAATTATGAAATATATGATCAACCTTTGTGCCCTAACAGATAACTTTCTGGAACTTTACATGAATATGCCTCATGTCAAAGATCAGGATGAAATATTGTCAAAGATAAGTGAAACATGGTACTTTTCTAGTATTAACCAATGACTTAGATTCCTCAGCCTCCTCGTAGCTAAATCTCTGTGTGATAGAATGAACCAATTTTTCTCAAGGCTCTTTTTGTTTCTCTTAAGAGAAAATCTAGGAAATTCTTGAGAACTTATTATATGGCCATGTTAAAATACTTTGTATGAAAGAACTAAAAATAGCTCTTCATTGGATTAAATGGATAGGCCACTTGGTTCTGGAAGAAATGCACAAAGGCATTCTGGTACCTAGATTCAGATGAGGAAAAGAATTAAATTGTAATGCAAGTCACAAGAGAAAATGGAGAATAGCTACCTTGAACAGACAGGTAGGAATTTAATTTTTTTTTTTTTTTTTTGCTCCCAACCCTTATAGGAATCCTTGAACGTTATGTAGTATTATTTCCAAATTTTATTGAGAACTAAATCTTGGTGGTCATTGACTAAGATAATCTAACCTCGGGTTCTGTCTTTCCTTGCTCTCTACTCATTCATGTTAATCTTTTTGCTTTTCTTCAATAAGACACTCCCATTCCTGGTCCTTGCACTTACCATTTGTTTGTGTAACGTGCCCTTCCCTCCGAAATCTGAGTGACTGGAAGACTCTAGTCAAGTGTGTTAGCAATCAACCTTCCATAGCCCCATTCACTCTAGTTTATCCTTCTTCATGACCCTCTACTCCACTTTATAACTTGGACTGTATTTGAAGTGGTAAAGTTATGTTGAAACAAAGCCTCACTGTAGACTGAAAGTTCCAGAGATTTACTGATAGAGGGTCTCAAGAACATATGACTGACTCATACACTCCAGATAAGTGCTAAGAAGTCTTCTGCTTCTATATCCCAACTGGCTTTAAAGTGATAGTGTTGTCCTCCTCTCCAGCACCCCACCCCACTTTAGGCAATAAATATCCAGTTGCCAAATTGCTTGGGCCTCAGGTATTTAGACAAGGAGCTCCTTAGAGTATATAGGTGTTAATAAAGAATGTCTCTTCTCTTTGGGTAATATCTGCTTCCCTGATGGAATTCTGTCATGATGTATTTACTGATGTTCTAACTTTGATCCCCATTACAATATAAATGTCATGAAAGTAAGATTGTACAGCCCTGTGTGTTTCCATGCCTGACACATACTATTGGTTAGTAAGTGTCACTAAAGAATTGAAAATGGGACAGACTTGGCATTTGAACTCTTATATGTGTGATTCAGATACCCATAGCCTTTATATAGTCATGGACTGAGGTCCCATGGGAATGGGATCTAAATGTCACATGTACCACTCAACAGTTCATGGAAATCATAGCACCAAATTTAAAGAGGTGAGAAATATTTGTCATCAAGAAAATATAATAAGGAAGAATGAGACATGTTGCTACAAATGAAAAAAAAGAGTATCAGCAACATTGACTGGAATTTTGTTTCATCAATTCACACACACACATACACACAAACACACATAGTCACACACACGTCATCATCATCAGTGCTCGTCATTGCTTCCTTTTCCAGCGGAAGAGCTGATGTGTATCTGATCCCACACATTCACATGCAACTGGGCAGAGAAGCTGGTGACATAGCCATGCTGTGTACCCAGATGGGAACTGTGACACCTGCGGGAGCTGTTTGAGTAGATTTCCCAGCCAGCATGGGGTGCCTTGGAGGCCTCTCCTTAAGCTCTTCTCACTTCCAGTTTTTCAGACACAGAAACAACCTGGGGATTTCAACCAAGTGATGCTATAAATAACAGCGTTGAGACAGAGTGGGTTCGGGCTGTACTGGAATCACTCTCTACTGGAGGGTACATTTTCCTCGCTTCAGCCCTCTTTTGGGTACTTGTCATGTAAAATGTCACAAAGCATATAACAGAGCTAAAAACCATTTGCTAAAAAGCAAGGCTGCTTTCAAGGGGAAGACACCTGTTTTTCCCTTATTCTCTTTGAGTATGCTAAGGATGATTAAAATTCAAAATGATAGGTGTGGCCACTCTGGAGATGTGGACATAGATCATTCCAGATGTCAGTTAAGCATAGAGTTGATCTATGGAAGAAAAGGAGTATTTAAGAGGTGAAGCATCGAAGCCATAACCTTCTTTAATTTTTTCTCCATGATCCTGAATGGTCTAATAATTATATATAATACTAATCATATAATAAGCCCTTTAATTACATAAGCAAGGGTAAGGAAAAAGAAGCCTTTTATTTTTTGCCTTTTTTCTGCATCCCCAACTTAATCTTTCATAGTTTGGACACATGTACTCAAATTCTTTGTCTTCCATCATGGAAATCTGTGGCTGGACCAAACCCAGATACTTCTCCTCTTGGGATCATTTTGCCAGAAAGCTTTTCACTTCTTTTCTTTGAATTTTGCCTAAAATGCTATTCTTTCTGTCCATAATCCCATCCTCATGGGACACAACTTGCCCCTTCCTGCAGTTATGAACAGGGTAGAGTGGAGCTCGCTTCTACCCTTGGGTGCGCTGCAGTCCACATAGTTCCTGTTAGATGCCCTACTGGCACCCCAATGACCCCAAGAAGAGCGCTTTGGGCACCGGAGAAGACCCACTTACACAGGACAGCACTTTGTTGTTGCTGCTTTTTACAAACTGCATGCATAATACGGCACACAGTCATCAGCCAAGGTCAAGGCAATGTTGGAGATCACTTGTCCTTCCTCTCTGTGCACAGGCAATGGCTTCCCTTGTGCCCCCTTATAGCATTGGCAGTCTCATGGGATACCCATTGCTCTATGTGGCCCCCTGGGGTGGCTTGGTCTGCCTCCTGCTGTATTTCAGCCACAGTGACCCAGCCTTTTCAGGTCTGTGGATCAGAGAGTGCAACCAAGGCCATCCGTGTAGTTTGCTTCTTGTCTCTGTCTTATCATCTTGTTCTGAAGTTTCTTCTGACAAATGAAATACTGAGATTTATCTTCTGAACTATTCTCCCACTTTCACTGAAAGTATTTACTTTTCCTAAATGCTGGAAAAGAATTTTGTTTTTTTCCCTCTAATATGGGAGGTCAAAAAATCAGGAAGAAGGAAACATCATGATATGTCTTGTATGGGAAAAGCTCAAGTAGTGAGAACAACAAATTTTGTATATTTTTTAGACAGTGAAATTCTGTTGAAATAATTTATTGGATAGAGAAAGCAATGTTGTTTAAGGGCTTGATTAATGTGGTGGACTCCTGCCTTGGATGCTAAATTTGAATCATAGTCACTGGCTGTTTAACTGTGAGCCATCTCGTTGACCTCACCAAGACTTGGTATCTCATATCATAAGTAGATGAGGATGTTGTTAATGTTTTCTACTGGTAAAAAATTCCCGAGTTCTTAGTCCAGTACCTGCCAGGTAGTATGTACTGAAAGAGTATTCCCAGTTATTGCTAAAAATTAGAGGTTTGGATTACAATTGAATTCAGAACTTCAAAATACTTGTGAAAGTTTACTCACTTGTACTGAGAACAGTGCCTGTTTTTGAAGAGGGGAAGCATTTAGTGTTCTAAAATTCAAGACCACACTCTGAACATTATTGTCATATTATTTCCCATTTAAAGTGCAAGGGTACTGAGAAGAATCACATCAGTGTGTAAGATGCAGTCTGCAGTCTGTGATACAAACATTTCTAATATTTCCTGATGCTACTATGTCCACATTAAGGCTGTGCATCACGTAACCCCATTTAAAATGGGCAGATTCAGCTTAGGAGAAAGCATAAGTGGAAACATAGCATGCGTTCCCATCCCCTTCCTACTAATGCCAGTGAGAATTATGCATGATAGAAAGAAACTAGATCATTGTTCAGCTCTTGCTCCATGAAATTTTGCCCCCTGCAATATTAGAGTCCTTTCTTTCTAATAATCTAAGCGCACACTACGTCTTGAATGCATGCTTATGGAATGTATGTGTGAGTATCCAATGATGCTGAAATGCTCATGGAGCCCAAGATTCTCCCATCATTTCTGTGGCCAGTCAGCCATAGAAAGATGACAATAACCCCAAACCAGGCCTCAGCTCTCCCAACATCTGCTTGGATTTTTGGCCTCACCTTTAGCACATCATTCACCAGGCCACCCACTTGCTCACACACACACTTTTCCATGCAGCAGAGCTCATTCCAGAAGGGGGGATTCTACCCTCGCCTATGGAAAGAATGACAAAACAATTTATTCTTGAAAAAAATATTTCTAAATTGTTATCACTAGTTCTGTGCTCCACTCAGAGTATTAAGTTTAGCATGAATCATATGTGGCCAGGATATAATGAGTAATATTGATTTTGATTTTTTTTCTCTCTCTCTCCAGGCTGTGTCTTAGTTCCTGGCCTTGATCTTAAAAGTAAGATAGATGTTAGGCATTATTATCTAGCAGAAGGAGTAAAAAATCGATTTATCTCCTGGCACTTCATTCTCCTTCCCCGCAATAGCCAGGCCGCAATGCTGGAAGAGCTGTAAGCTCATGTTTACTTATTTAAGGGTGTGATCTTGCTTTTTGCTGGGAATCCATAGTCTAGAATCTTCGCTGTGGCCCATGCATATTTTCAGATGATAAATATATAATGCTTTTGGGAATGTTTAACTTGCTTTTTTATGGTAAAAATAATTTCAAAAAGGCATCTCGTAAAGATGAGGTAATATTTATTTTATTTTATTTTATTTTATAACAGTTTATTTTTACATCATTTTGTACATTATTTTTTTTCCATCTCAATTGTAATCCCCGCGGGTTTCCCATCACCAGATGGGGTAATATTTTAAAAATCATTTTATTTTGAAATAATTTTCAACTTAGAGAAGAGTCCCAGGAGACCTTCATCTTGCTTCTGACCATTTCATTCTTATAAAAGCACAGTGCATTTCTCCAAACTGAAATAATATCATTAGCAAATAATTGTGATCTGACTTAGAGACTACTCACAGTTCCAAAATTTTCCACTTTTCTGTTTCACCAACCAACCCAAGATACCACATGGCATTCAAAGGCTACATTTTGAGAAATACATTTTTAAGAAAAATATATTTGCTAATGGCAAGATTGTAAATGTAACTGAGCCTAAGGAGGAGAGATCTGTTTTGATTGCCCACATTTTTTACGGTTGCCAGTAAAGATGTTTGGTGAATTAATCAATTGTCTGTGAATGGTTTCCAATTTCACTGTGAAGACACAAAATGCATTTTAATCAGTGGAGGGAGGGAGATATTTGCAAGCAAAATACTGGTTATAAGAAAGTGTGGATGTTTGTGAATGGTTTGTGTGCTCATAAATTGGTCTGAATGAAAGGTTACTCTAATAGTAACCCTATTTTCTTTTGTACTGTAATTTTTTTTATGAGAGAAAAATGTTAGCATTATAACTGTGAGCTCAAAATTGCCTATATATAAACTTATTTGAACTCCTTCGTTGCTTTACCCCTTACTTTCTTTATCTCTGAAATGGTGGGATTAATCCACATAATCCCTTTCATTTATTAAAAATTTAACATTTTATCAGTGTCCAAATTCTTGAGGAAATCATTTGAAATTCATATATTCATCTCCTTCAATTGTCTGGAAACTTGAGGTTTGATTGCCACCCACTCAAATTTTATGTAGAGTTTTGGAATCTGGTAATACATCAGGACATGGTCTAGAGTAAATCTGCTAGAAAATCCCACCTTCTCTTCACTTAATTTGATGCTAGGGATCACATTTGCTGCTGGAAATGCACAAAAGTGTGCTCATTTTTGCCAAGGTCCTGCCTCCAAATTCTTGTCTTCTTCCTTCATCCATTAAACCATGTCCCATATGATTCAGGCCTGGAGGTTGACCTCAGGGAGAAGAAAGTTAGTTAAATGTAGTTTCTTTTCTCATTTAGTCGATAGCTTAGTGGAGATGATACCATGGGATCAATATGAGTCTTATAATAGTTACACCCAAGTTACTATGTTTTACATATAAGTGCCTTAATTCTTCTCAGTAAAACAAAACAAATTACCATAAAGAGGGTCAGTGGTTTTTGTTTTTTTTTTTTTAATGAAAAGATTATGCATACATAACTGGGGTATAGGCCAGAGGTGCAGGCAGTGCGAGGCTTCATCAGAGACAGAGTGGGGAGCAGAACAGGCAGACTGACAATATGCACTGCTGAGGGGAGCAGCAAGCAGGTTAGGAGAGGTCAGCTGCACCATGTGGGTCACCTCTGGGGTGGGGATTGAACACATACTGAAGTGGATTTAGCTTCTTAGTGCTGTGCTTTAACCTGCTGCACCACCAGGTTGGGCTCAGGTCTGTGATGCTTTTAATGAGCCTGGGAGATAATAAGTCTCTTTGGAAGAACCAAGTTATAGGGGAGAATAGGAAAGTGGGCTTCAGGCAAAGCTGTGTGTTAAACTGTAGAGGGGGGAGTACATGAGAACATGATTTCTGTTGAGAATTCAAGCACTTGGAAGGCTGAGGTGTGGATATTGTGTGAGAGAATAGCAAGAAGTGGGAGCTGTGAGTGCACCTGTCAGCTTGAGCACTGACTAATCTTCACAAGAGAGGGGAAAACTTGAACAAGAGCAGTAACCAAGATAATGAGAAGGCTTCTAGAAAGCACGTGGGGGTGACATACTGAGGGCAGAGTCTGAGAGCTGGAGGAGACATCCACATTTTAGACATGGTGCATCACTCATGAGAAACTTTAGGAAAGAGATGGAGAAGTCATTTAGTGTAAGGAGAGGGGAAAGGTAATGGGTTCCATTTGGGTCTGGAGAACAGGGACACACCACATGCTCCTGAGTGGCATGCCTGAGAGGCGAGTCTTGGAGCAGGTTTGCAAGGCAAGATGTGGCTGTGCAGTGAAGAGCCCTCTTGCTCTTTAGTTAGTAGTAGTGAACAAACATAACTGATTATGTGTCAATGACAGGAGAAAGAGGGGTCCAGGGGAAACATCTTATGGGGAACAGGACTTCAAAGGGTATCAAAGAGTATCAAATGGTAGCAATTATATAGAGAACAGAGGAGGACATGTCAGCCACATGTAAAGGGAGAACTTCCGGTGCAGACGATTGGTGTAATTTCTGAGTTTCTCCCAGACCATCTTGGAACACACACTCAGTTAGCGATTACCTAGGTGTCCTCGGCTACCTTGTGATGTGGGTCACTATCTCAAGGCTGGAATGTGGGATTGCCTTATCCAAATCGTCTTCACACTTAGTGCAGAGAGGCCACGGAACACAGATGTAGAGGCCCCAGGTGGGAGAAAGGCATAACATTTGGGTGTACTAACATTGAGGTGTCTATGTGATATTCACTTTAAGGTGAGCAGTAGAAAGTGCAAGATAGAGAAGTAAATGGGGGGAAATTTATGGAATCTGTTAGCAATAGGTGAGCTTGGAAGCCATGGGCTTCACAAGAAAAGAGGAGAAAATGGGGAGAAGCTACAAAAAATAAGTAGATGGAAGAATAAGAATCAGGTAAGGGGATGAAAGGGGAAGATCAGAGGGACCTTCACAATCAGAGGTTCATCTGTATTGCGTAAGAAGACAAGGTGGGGAAGAGCTCAGGATGAACAGAGTGAGTCTCAGTATCTGATGAAGCAGACAGGTTAAGGAAGATGAGAACTGGGAGTGAGGTGCAGACCAGAGTTGAGAACCATGAATGTGTGGTCATATTAACAAAGGTAGTTTGAGGGAAATAGTGGGGAACATCAAATAGGAGTCAATTTACAGTAAGTTGAGAACTGAATGACAAGATAACCAGATGCAAAGAAGGCAGATTATACCTTCTGGAGGCTTGGAAGTGAAGAGAAGATTGGAGAAAGGCCAGTTAAAAACAATGGACTTATTCATTTTTTTTCCTTTATTCTGTCTTTTTTTATTTTTTCCTTTTCTTTGTTTGCTAATCAAGAGAAAGGTAAGTGGGGTAAGAGGTCTTATGGTGAGGGTAAAATTAAAGTTGCAGCACAGAGAAAATTGTTGATAGAGGGTAGTCTCAGAAAAGTGACCATCATGTAAATCTAGACCAAATGCAGAAAAATTAAGCTTGCAGAGGGTCATTGCAACTCGTGTTGGAGAGTCAAGGAAGGGAGGTTGAGAGGAGAACAGCTATCAGTGCTTTTGTAAGGTGTCCATGGTAGAGAAGTGAATGGAGTTCTGATTGATGTTTTCTATTTTCTCTGTGACTTAGGGGACATGTTAAATGAGGAGCATAACTCGGGGTAGCGTGGCAGAGTGAGCTTGATAAGCATGACAAAATTTCAATATATGTGCTGAGGAGAATGAGAAAAGGAATGAATTGCCAAGAGACATTAGGATTTAGCAAAATCTGAAACCATGTATGTATAGAGGTCATACACTCAATTGTTACATATAAATATGTTTATCCTCCAACAGTTAGTAAATACCATGAGAAAGGCAGATGCAAGACTGAATCAACATCGAGACACTTCCATGATAAATAGAAAGGCAGTGAAAAATCCAGTGCACTCTAATACTAAAGGCTTAAATAGAATAGTGGGCTATAGGATCTAGAAAATAGACAGGATATAAATCCAGAGGGTAAAATCCAGAGTAAGGCAAATGGACAGTCATAGAAGCAAAGGAGGATAATAAGCCTGGATGTAAAGATGGGATTGACATCATTGGGAGGTCACCAAGAATGGTTATTTCCTATATACTTTCCCCACTTACCTTGTGAATATGTCACACATTTAAGAGCAGTGCAGAATTTTGGGTGAGACTGTACATATCCAAAAAAAAAAAAAATGTGCTTTACTCTTTTGTACGAAAGAGGCAAGATTAATACCAAAAGAAATCTTCCTATTATTACTCTTCCGGAATAATGTGTAGGAACGAGGTCAACTTCAGGCTCCTGTTGAGAATGAGCCTGTTACTATTTATTGCCTGTTTGGATGAAAACCCAATTTCAGCTTCCATCAAAGATCAAGCCAGTACTATTTTATGGTAAACACAGAAACTGCCTTACAGAAAATTACTATTTTAACAGGTGCAATCTTATATTCAATAGAGATTTAAAAATTGGCTTCATGACTAACATTGTGTTCACAGCAACCATTTAAATAATCTCCCTGGATGTTCTCTCACACATAAACATCATTAAATGGTATACTTACATTCTGCTTAATCACAAGGTATTCATGAAAACATCTCTCTGCCTAAATAAACTTTTACCACTTAATATATTTTATCTTGTTTGTTTTTATTGCTGATCAAGGCATTACAGAAAAAAAATAATTTCAATGATTCTGTTTAGAGAGGGGAAAGGAGCTACAATGATTTCTGAAATTTGCTATTATTACTATGAGGGCATAAAAACCAGCTTTTCCTTCATTCAAGAAATATTTATTTAGCATCTGCTGTATATACAACACGGTTTTGTTCTGGGGATGTGTGAGGCATCTGTTTGCGGTACAAAGAAATTCCGTAACTGGTCCTTAAATGGTACATATAACAGCAGGAGTGGTTTGTTTATTCATACTAACCCTTGCTAGAATACGTGATCTGTAGGGGGAAAAAAACTTTGTTTAGTTCATTGCTCTCTTTCAAGAGTCATAGATACAGACACTTAGCACCTGCCACACCATGAATCTCTATGTTTGGGTTATCTGGTGAGTGCAGGAATGAAAGCTTTGATTATGGATTCAAGGGATGCAATTTTTGTATGTGTGCTGGATTCTATTTCCTGATGTACAGACACGTAGTGTGACATACCTGTGAACAAACTGTGTTCCCATGACACATTTCACCAACCGAGTCCTTGACACAGAGAGGGATGAGCCTGGATGGGAGCTAATTTACAACTTTATTTCCTCTAACATCTTTCTTAAATTTTTGTATTTTCTCCAGTTAAAAGGAACAGAATTTTCCACAAATGTCTGTTTGTTACCAATGAAAATCACAGTTAGCTAAAAACAACAAAAAACCAAAAACTACATTATAGATATTGCAGAAATCTGAAAGTCTCATAGCACTAATTACTAGCTTGAAATTATTGTAGTGATTGCATTCACTGCCAGCTGTGGCTTACTTAATAGTTAATAGAAATAACTCAATTAATATTACCAAAATGGGCCCTCCCTGGTGGCGCAGTGGGTTAAAGCACAGCACTGAGAAGCTTGAGCCACTTCCGCATGAGTTCGATCCCCGCCTGCCCCAGAGGTGACCACATGGCGTGGCAGACCTCTCCTGGCCCTCCCTGGTGGCACAGCGGGTTAAAGCACAGCACCGAGAAGCTTGAGCCACTTCCGCATGAGTTTGATTCCTGCCTGCCCCGGAGGAGATC
>NW_004567114.1:12936181-12956998 GCF_000260355.1 Condylura cristata
ATATAACCAAAATGTATTTCTTTCAAATAATCTGATAATTGGGTTAGTTTATAATTGGTGTCTTTTGTAATTCTGTGCAATTTATTTGAAGACTTTCAAAACAGTGGTCCCCAAAATGGCACTGAAAAATGGTGTTTGCAAAGATGGCCACAGTTCTTCCCATTCCTTTGCTGCATCCCTTTGCACTGCTGCTACTTTCAAAAGGTCTTTGGACATAGAGGGTCATCAAACTTCTTTCCAGAAGCAACAGTTTATTGTTTCTGTGTTGCTTCTTCTACCAAGAGAGTTTTATTCCCCTTGACTGGTCTGACCTTGTGACTTGGCTTTGACTTACTGGGTTATGTTGTGACCTCTTAGCTTGAACCCCATGAGGCTTTGCAGCTTCTGCTCTCAATTTTATGAAGTTCCGATTATGTTGTGAGAAGAACCCAAGGCTTGACTTATTTTTTAAAGGTATATTTATGTTTGCATATAAGAATTAGGATACAGGCCAGAGATGTGGGGGTTGAGAGGATGCACCAGAGAGAGCGGGAACACACAGGCAACTACTGAAATACACTGCTAAGGGGAGCAGGAGGAAGACAGGAGAATTCTGCTGCACCATGTGGGCCAGCTCCCTGGCTGGGATTGAACTCAAGTCATCATGTTGATAGTGCTGAATCTTAACCCCTAGGCCATCAGGGAGGCCTGGGGTTATGTCTCAATATTTAGAATGCCTGTAACTCCTGTTGAGGTGTTTTAGCTTAAAAGCATTCTTGACTTATTTGTTGCTTAAAAATTTAGTAAAAAGAAAACTACCGAAGTATTTTTTCTTTTTATTGTTGGGGAGTAAGATCTTGAAGGTCTTGAAGAGCAAACTTTTGAAAAAACTTTTTTATGGTTTGAAATTTATACCAATAATTTAAGAATCTGTGACTTTTAAAAATTATTCTTCCAGAGAAGGAAGAGAGCTTTCATTTTATATCTAAAAGGAACATAATAGCCTATGAATTTTAGGCTTATAGCATTATTTTACAGAACTAAGTTCTTAGTATGAAAGTGAGATAAAAATAATATGTTAAGCAATATCTCTTTCTGGTGAGAAACACTGAGAAGCAAAAACAACATTGAGGCATCATCAAAGACAAAGCCAGAAATTCTTAAAAAACATTGGTGTTTTTTAAATTTGAACAAGTCAAATTTGATGGACCAAAAAGAAGTCACTGAAGTTATTGAAGGTCGTGGCAATCTGAAGAACAGGACTCAGTGGCTTGTTGAAATAGAATACAGGTGTGGTTCACTGAGGTGGAAAAGAGGTGTTGGAAGGTAGACATAGCATCACATTGAACTACCTCCAGGAGTTTGGCTTTAAGTAGCAGGTACAAAACTTATCGAAGCATGTACCAAATTCTGGACAATCTGCGTGATGCTTAATGTACAAGTCTTCTTTCACGCCCACACAACCTTTATGAAGCAGGAACTGTGTGTATATTTTCTTTGAGATGAGAACATTGAGATTCAGACAAGATATTACTCAGGGTCACTCAGACAAAAGGGCAAAATCAGGACTTGATTCCCATGTCTATTGTGAAGGTGGGATTCCAGGATGTGGCAGAGAAAAAAAGCCAAGATCAGAGAAATTAAGTTAATTTATTTTAATTTCTAAGCATTTATTTATTCATTCATACAGAATGGGGGTACAAGCCAAAGGTGTAAGGGAGGTGAGAGGCTTCACCCGAGTGGGGATAGAACAGGCGGATTGACAAAGTACACTGCTGAGGGGAGCAGCGGGCTGGTCAGGAGAGGTCACCTGCACCATATGGATCACTTCCTGGGTGTATCAAACCCTCACTGAAGCAGCTAGCTATGGCCAGCTTGCAGTGCTGTGTCCTAACCCTTTGCACAACCAGGGTGGGTCAGTTTTTTTCCCTTTCTTAAAGGCATATTTGCATTTGATGCTGATGAGGCGTTATTGAACTTGTGGAAGACATAATTGTGAATAGACACTTGGATAAAAGTTAGGGTATGTTTCCTGAGTAGAGGGGTTTCTGTGAAGAAGAGTACCCACAGGAGAGGCTGATCTTAGTGAGTAGGTTGGAGACCTCCATGAAGAGTAGATGATGGTAGGATGACAGCAGCTCTAGGGAGAACTGAGCATTTTGTACAGAAGACAAAGAAGTTTCCATTTTAATATATATATATATATATATATATATATATATATATATATATATATATACACACACACACATTTTGCAAAGTAAGTACAGAGTTATCTGTGAAAGTTGTGAGGTAGACGAGGTCTTTAAAGAGTCCTGAAAACACATAAAGTCATCATTGTTGAGAGAAAGAAAACAATTTTATGAGAAGCATGGCTGGGTTACAAAAGTGTGGAGGCTTAAGGTTGGACCTTGATGGAATACAAGAATCTCCATCAGTTCTTCTATGCTGCATTATAGGATTTCTCTGCTTCAGCTCGACAGTCTGGAATTTATCTGAGGAAGACAAAGTTCTGTTCTCCAACTATGGGTGTTTGTCCAGACTTGTTTAAGGAAAAGTCAGAGGCCAGCAGATTTATGGAATTAGTAAGATTATAGGAATGAAGTTGGGGATGGAAGGGGTGACCCAGGAGGGGCTGATGGACAGAAGAACACGGAGCAGTCAGGATGAGGAGTCCAAGCTCCATGCTCAGAAAAAAATGGAACACAAGCCAGAAAACTGTGATTATGACCCTGGAGTCATTGTACCTTATGGTGAGTTACAGGGAAGAAAACCCCGTGAGAAAGGAGGTCCATGTCGGAGAGGAGAGTGTTGACACACTGCTTCTATGGCAAAGCCAGAGCTGAGATAGAAAAAGCAGCACATTTGCCACATGATATATTCCCCTCAAGAGTCAGGAGATGGGAGCAGTGAGGTGGGATTGAGGAGCCAGGTAGAAAGGGCTGAGTGAGAGTTTTGCATACAAGAGTGAGAATTAGCTTCTAGCCAAGACAATCTGGATCAAAATCCGCTGCCTTCCAATCCAGTACACATAAGAGATTCTTGGATAAAATAAATTCAGAGAGCCATTTTAGTTGAATAGTTGGAGATTCTAGAGCGTTTTCCAGTTATACAGTGGGTGTTCCAAAAAAGACAAAAGAACTTAACAGAAAATGGAGGAATGGCGGGGTAAATCCAAGAGGACAATGCTCGCAGCAGCAAGGGCTAAATAATCGGATGAGGAAGGAGGATGGGTAAAATTGGGGATAAACAATGTGGTCTCAGTAGTCAGTTTAACTGACTTTATTGGTGACTCAAATAAGAAGTAATGTCAATGGTTTCCTGTTGGGGCTGCGCCTGTCTTTTGCTTGCTAAGGGCAGTCGGCTGTGGTAAAGCAGGTGTGGCGGCCATGATGTGAGTGGGCAGCAGGGAGCAGGCAAGTTCAGTCACCTGCCTTTACATGTAGGTGAAAGTCTCAGGCAGGGCCTGAACCATCTATGCGTGTGGGTCAGCTCGCCTTGAGTTGCTGGTGGTCTGTCAGCACTCCAAGGGGCCCTGAGGTGAGCTGCTGTGGAAAACTATTACCACCAACATCCTCCTTTACTTTTGTACAATTGTACGTCTTTACTTTTGTACAATTATAATTAATTTACTGAGGATACATTTCCAGAAGTGAAATTGCAGTGCTAAAGGAAACAGATAATTTTCAAGTTTTTGTATGTACCTAAACTTACAAATCACCAAGAATGAAGTTTCTCTTACTTTCTGTTCCCACCTGTGTTTAAGAGACCTCTTTCCTCCACACTCCCTTTGTTATGAAGTTTTCAGAGATTATAATCTGCCAGTGCTATAGGTAAATCTTGGCATTATATTGGCATTATACTATTAATTTACTTTGCCTGTTTCTCTTTCTTTCTTTTTTTCCTTGTGAGACTCTGACAAGGGGCCATCTGTATTGCTTGTATTTGTAATTCTCCCTTTATAAGTTTGGTCCATTCTATTGAGATTTTGGACAATTTTTTTTTCCTTTCTGAACACTGCTTTTTATGAAATTTATTTATGCCTACAAGACACTTTTTTTTTTAAATGACATATATTACACTCTTTTTTTTTAATGACATATACAAGAACTGCTGTGTAGGCCAGAGTGTGGGGGGTGAAGGGGTGAGAGGATTCACCAGAGACAGAGTGGTGACCAGAACAGGTAGATCTACTAGAATACACCACTGAGAGTAGCAGTGGACAAGACAGGAGAGGTCTGCTCTGCCATGTGGGTCGGCTCCCTGGCCCAGCATTGAACTCATATTGCAGTGGCTGCTGCTAGCTTCATAGTGCTGAGAATCAACCCCTTGTGTCCCCAGGGAGACCCCCTCTAAATACTACATAAATATTAACACTGTCTTCTATGTTACATTTATAAATAGTATTTATAATTTACTTAAGATTTTATTTCTTTACCATTTTAGTTAAAAGATATCTTATACATTTTAATCTGTAAAAAAAATACATATTTGCTTTCCCAAATTCATTCTGAGAATTTTCATCTAGAAGTGTGGGAGGCTTACTTTAGAATTTGACCCAAAATATGTCTTGTCCTTGCTTTCACTGGCTGTTTGCAGAGAATCCAAAGAAAGTGGGAGGCATCTTTCTCCACAACCTATTTCTAGCATATCTTTGCATATTCAAAGTTAAGAGCAGAATCTGGTCTGTGATCATTGTTATTTGCTTCAAATGTAACAGGTGTTTGGGAAAATGTATGTAGTGTTTTACTTTGATAAGAACTTTCAGTGGTCTTGACAAAAGTCTCCTTGAGTGGGCCTCCCTGGTGCCATAGTGGTTAAATCTCAGTGCTGTTACTGCCAGGGCCTGAGTTGGATTCCAGGCACGGAGGTGACCCACATGGCACGGCAGACTCCTACTGTCTCTCCTACTCCTCTCAGCAGTGTATTTCAGCAGATCCATCTGTTCTGCTCCCCACTCTGTCTCTGGTGAGTCCTCTCACCCCTGTACCTCTGGTCTACATCTCAGTTCTTTTATACATAAATAAGTAAAAATAAATCTTAAAAACAAAAAGTCACTTTGAGTGGACTAAGGAGCTAGTAGGAAGAAGAGAAGTTCAAAGTCACCTGACCTTCATGCAGACAAGGCTTACATGCCTGTGAGTAATAGGGATAAGAAGAAAACTTGGGCCTTCTAAACTCAGGAGTCAAAAAAAAAAAAAAAAAGACAAAAATACAAAATGAACAAAGATTATATCTATGCTAGGCTCCTAACTCTGCACTATTTTATCCTAATCATTCTCCATTTCTTTTCAATGACATAATCTAATAAGGTCTGCACAACTAAAATATAAGGGAATAAGTTTTAATCTACCATTAATTGATGGTTAATTCCATGATGTTAAGTAAAACATTACTGTAGCCTAACTACCTCAATGCCAAACATTTTCAAGTTTTCCCAGAAGAACTTGAAAGATTAGTTGAATATGATGTTGGATTCAAGTAGTTTCTTTTGTTGTTTGTATGTTAGCTTTTAATTTTAAACTACCTTCCTATTAAATTGCAATAAATGTGGAAAAGGTAATATTGATTATATATTATATCTATAAACTACAGTTTAAGTTCAACCCCCTGGCTCCAGGAACCTACATGATAAGAAACAGATTTTATCAGCTGCTGAAAATAATAATAATAATAATAATAATAAAATAGCTGGAGATGCTTCCTCACTGACAGGACAGTATTTGGTGGGTAGTAAGTAGCTGTTGAATGAATGCAATAGGGCTTTATGAAATGCTACTTTTAGACCCCTTCACCCTTCAAGACTTCGTTTCCCTGTTTTGATCTTACACTCTCCAGGTGACTTGTCTTTATTATTGACTCAGGATTTGTAAATATCTTCCAGATGATCAGCCAGCTACATATTATAGAAAGGGAGTTAAGATTTTTTCCCCTAGAGTTCACATTCAAACTGCAGTGTTAGATGAATTAGAGGGGAAAAAGAGAGAAAGTAAAACAAAAAATAAGAGAGACATTGAGATCATTACCAAGGTAGAAAGGTATACACAGTTTGTGGGAATCATGTAGTTTAGAGAGCTTCATGTAATGTACTGATATTAAATATATCTGCATGGTACAATTTGTATTTATGTATTGTGTCCATAGGGAAGCCTGGGACCAATATTACCTCTCCAGGTAGAGTCTATGAATATGTTTTTTCTTTTTTTTTTAATATATTTTTAAGGTATTTATTTATGCATACAGAACTGGGGTACAAGCCAGAGGTGCAGGGGCAGTGAGAGGATTCACCAGAGATAGAGTTTGGAGCAGAACAGGCAGATGGACAAATTACATCGCTGAGGGGAGTAGCAGGAGAGACAGGAGAGGTCTGTAGCACCATGTGGGTCAGCTCTGGGGCCAGGGATAGAAATCACACTGAAGTAGCTGTGGCTAGCTTGCCGTGCGGCACCCTATCTGGTTGTCCTACCAAGGAGGGCTGAGTCTATGCATTTCTATCCATGTGGTATCTCAAACATGAATCTCAGGTCTGGCCATGCCACAGGTTGTGCAGACACCACTTTCCTATTTGAGCCTTGCCCTCATTTCTTACCTCATGGCTTATTTTTCCTTACCAGGAATTTTCACTTACCTTTAGTACATAACGCAGATTTTGAGTTAGCAGTTGGATCCTTAGTGTATTCTTAAATATAGATCATTTGACCGTGCTTCTGTTTGTTTCTGGCCATTCTAGTTCCTCTTTACAAAGATAATTCTTCAAAAAGAACATGAGTCCAGTTTTAACCCATGAGTTCTCCTAATGCCAAGCATGAAAAGAATCAAGTACTTGATCTTATTTAACAGTATTTAAAAATAATGAAATACAAGTTAGATAAAGTTTTATATGTAGATACATGTTTAAAAACTACATGATGTTCAGGCAGATGTGTGTGTGTGTGCATGGATGTGTGTGTGCACACACGTGCTGGCCATTGTATAGCTGGAGATGGGGGTATTAATGCAGAAGGTTGAGAAATGAGTGCAGTTAAGATGCAGCTGTGAAAGATTTATGAAGTAGCCCTGTTCTGGGTCTTAGAGCCTGGATACCGACAGTGCCAGAAGCCTGTCCATCACATGAGCTGAAAGATTAAACATTTGCACAAGTTGCTGAGAATTTTACTTCTATAGCATCTATTCAGTATTAAGTCTGTGAGGCTTGAACTCTCTTTAACTACTAATAACTCATTCCCTGGCCTTATCTTCACCAGGATGCAATCAGAGAATCGAGCCATTGATAAGTTCAGTCAAATACTCTGTGTTCCTGTGGTGGGAATGATAGTGCAGAAACATGGCATGGATAAGGCGGTGAACACAATGAAGATGTGCTTCATCAACACTTGGGAATGGAATCAAAAGGATACAATGAAAGTGGAAATGACTTTTTTTTTTCCCCCAAAAGGAAAAGGCAGCTTTCAAGAAAAGGGTGAGTAACATAGCAAATGAAGTTTCACTCATGTTACAGGTCTCCAATCTAGAATAAAATATATGCTTGCTCAGAAAATCATATCCAGTTACTCTGTGTAATTCTAGTCAGCACTAATAAATGTTCATTCCCAGAGTATATCATGCAAATCAGGACAAGTCAATTTCCTTTCCCAACGTCTGCACTCAAAGGCACATGATCTTTTTGCCGGCCAAAGACTCCTCTCTTCAGCTTAATGAATGAGCAAGGAGAGAACTTGAGTCCCCACAGCTGTGTGATAAATCCAGCACACACCCTGTATTAGTAGAAACCAATGGTGCCATCTCCATGTGAGACCTTGTGGAATCATTCAACTCTTAACCGAAATGTGAATTTTGAAAGAATGTTTGTAACAGGGTAACAACAGTTTAACAGACTAAACCAGATGTTAATTTCTTTACCCTTAACTATTTGGCTATTTATCAAAAAGGAAAAGTAACGACTAATTTAACTTTGACCATGATAAATTTATAAGAAATTAATTTCCCAAATAATGAGGACAGATCCTTTTAAAGCAGAAATGATTCAAATAAAATTGATGTGCCAGACCAGAGACTAGGTGTGTTTATAATTATCTTATTTTCAAATGACCATAACCCCACTAGGTAGATATTGTGACAAAGATTTGATGAAACTCTGGCTCCAAGAAATTAAGTAGCTCACAATTATGCCACTATTCAATACTAAGTCTTTGCAAAAAATATAAATTACCTTAATGGTATTATTCTTCAATAATACATTTTACATATTATTTGCATTAAAAGAGATAGTAAGCGTAAGTTAACTTGCTTTGAATGACTCAAACCATCATTTCAAGGAATGATTATTATTATGCTGTTTGTAAAACACTGATGCATGAAAAGGGTAGGGTTGTGTTTGGGGTCACTGCTACTGCACAAAACTACCCAGCTGTTTTCATTTTGAAATTCTTATACTAGATTTTAATGGGCTTTCCTTTTCTTCCACCTCTATAAGTCACTAGCTGTCACTTTGCTTTGCTCTCAAAACACTGGCCACTAGCAGCAAGAGGACAGAGTTCTCCTTGGTCAGAAGTGCATGAAGGATTTGTGTTGTTTTGTGAACCCTCAGGGATCCTTTGCTTCACTTCTGGAGTTTTGTCAAAAATGACCTCTTGATAACTGAGGTTTTATAGTCCAACTCATATCAAATAATTCCTTTTTCTTGTTTCTGTAGTTTCTCTCTCTCTTCTCCTCTCCCTGCCTTATATTTTGCACGTGTATTGCAGTAAATATCACAGCTTGCCTTCTCTTTGAGCTGCAGTGCTATGGGTTCATTGTATGGTTCATATTTGAATTTGCTATAGAAGTCAAACTCAGCAAATGTGAAGTCTATCAATTTTCCTTTTATATCTGAACTTCAATAAAACGTCTCTGAATCAAAGAAAACAACTGTATCTTACACAGCAGAATGAGGTCAACTGTCTGTTGGGTTTCTATGTGAGCAAGCAACTTGTATGCAAGTATGTATAATTACAATATATCCATATTATAAGAATAGGTATCTATATATGATTTTTATATACATAGATTATTGCATAGATGATAGATTGGTGGATAGATGATCGATGCATAGAGGAAGCTACATAAATCTTGGAGATAGGCTTCACACCTCTTATAGCAGATTCAATTTCCAGCATGGCATTGTGTAGACCACTAGGCATGCATCTTGAAAGGACAATCCTCCTGAAGCATATCCACTATGAAAAGAACAGTCAACACAGACTTTAAAAGCTGTTCTGAAGCTTTTTCTTGAAGATCAAATGGTGATGAGATGAGAAAAAACATGAAGAAGAGAATAGTATTTCAAGTGGGTCTTTGTGTTTATTCAAATAAATTCTCATGTAAAATATAGTCTTCTTGCTCACCCATTCTCATGCCCTACAGGACCCCCTGTTTCCCTCCCTCCCCTTCTTCTGCATTTCTTGTATTGTGATCATTGTGATGCTGAGAGAGGAATAATATGTAGGATACTCTTAAGGCTGACTCTAACATTGCAGAAAAATCTGCTTTCCCATCCCAATTCCCAAAAGCCAAAGAAATCTTAGTGGTCACAAAATCCTCCAAGATTTTTCTGAACATGTAGAGCCAGGATTACTATGTGCAGATAACAAACAAATATGCAGAAGATACATCTTCCTGTTGAGTATCAACCAATCGCACCCTCTGTTCTCCATACCTGTTGCTCTTATTGGGGTGACTTGCATTGCTCTCCTTCATCTGACTAAAGTACTGGAGTCTTACCTGATCACCTCTCCTATGTTCTTATGTTTTCAGCTCATTCTTAGCATTGATGGCTCCCAAACCTTTTGAATATCAACCCATCATTTTATAAATAGGCATATTAATTATGCCTATGTTAACTATGTAATTAATGTAGGCATATTAATGATGACTATATTAACTGTGTAATCACTGTATTTAATATAAATCATTTGAAAAATAGATATTTAAAAAGGAACAAATACAAATGAACACAAGTCAAAGTTCTAGAATTGTCTTCCTAAAATTCCTTCTCTATTGACATTCTTCCAGATGATCTTTCTTGGTGTGTTAAAATCCTTGACCTGTGATTCGTAATCTGAAATAATTTTTCAGTTTTAATATGCATATCCTTCATGATGGCACTTAGGATCACAGAGTCTTCACCTTGGTTTATTCTTTTCTATGCTTTAATTTTCATTTGACTAATATACAATTATTTATGCTTAACAAAAAAAACCCAGAAAATGAAGTATAAGACTATTCCCTGTGCATGAACATTCTTCCTTCCTCTTATTCATTAAAAAAACAAATTTCGGGCCCTCCCTGGTGGCGCAGCGGGTTAAAGCACAGCACTGAGAATCTAAAAGCCGCTTCCGCATGAGTTTGATTCCCGCCTGCCCCGGAGGAGACCACATGGCGTGGCAGACCTCTCCTGACCCGCCCGCTGCTCCCCTCAGCAGTGTACTTCGTCGATCTGCCTGTTCTGTTCCCCACTCTGTCTCTGGTGAATCCTCTCACCCTCCGCATCTCTGGCCTGTACCCCAGTTCTGTATGCATAAATAAATAAATCTTAAAAAAAACAAAAACAAAAAAAAAAACAAATTTCAACGTTAAAATCTTAGATTGTGGGTCCTTCCTGGTGGCACAGCAGGTAAAGCATAGCAACAAGAAGGTAAAGCCATTTCAGCATGATTTCAAACCCCAGCCCCAGAGGTTACCCACATGGTATGACAGACTCTCCTGACCCATCTGCTGTTCCCCTCAGCAGGGTACTTCATCAGTCGGCCTGTTCTGCTCCCCAGTCTGTCTCCAGTGAATTGTCTCACAACCTCTGTACCTCTAGCCTGTACCGCAGTTCTGCATGCATAAATAAATAAATCTTTAAAAAAAAATCTTACATCGTGAGTCAGCCTCTGTAGGAAGACTTCCTTTGCTGGTTCCACTTTTCATTGTTAGCTCTTTCTTTTATGCTGTTGGTCTTTAATATCAGGAAGATTCTTGAAAGATGAAGAAGACAATTATATAAGGTTAAAAAGTAGACAATTGGAACTACAATATACTATCTCATTTTTTAAAGTTTCATCAGTTACTTTAATATATATATATATATAATAATTTATGTATAAAGATGTTGCATATGTGATACATAATTTATATATATAAGGCTTAATTTATATTATGCTTTTGTTGTTCTTCTATGGAATTTACTAATTTACAGGTACATGGTTTCTTTTAGATTTATTTTATTTTATTTTTGTGTAGAAGAATTGGGGTGCAGGCCAGAGATGCTGGGGCTGAGAGGATTCACCAGACACAGAGTGGGGAGCAGGACAGATGGATCTACTGAAATACACTGCTAAGGGGAGCAGTGCGTGAGACAGGAGATGTTGCTGTACCATGTGAGTCAGCTCCCTGTCCAGGGATCAAACTCAGGCTGTGGTACTAATGGTGCTGAGTTTTAATGCATAGGAATCAGGGGGACTCTCTGGTTTTATTTTTAAATCACTGTAGCTCCAAAAGCCAAACCAGTCCTTGACAGAATGTAACATTAATATGTATGTGTTGATTGAATGAAGAAAGCATAATTTAATTTTTCATGTCTCTTTTCTGTTGTCTATCACATATTTATTGTACCAACAGTTTTAGTTGAATGAATTTAATGTCTTTGGAGAGTTATCAATATAAGATTTTTTTTTAAGATTTATTTATTTGTGCATACAAAACTGGGGTACAGGCCAGAGGCTCAAGGGCTGTGAGAGGCTTCACCAGAGACAGAGTGGGAGCAGAATAGGCAGATCAACAAAATACACTGCTGAGGGGAGCAGTGGGCGGGTCAGGAGAGGTCTACCGCGCCATGTGGGTCACCTCTGGGGCAGGCGGGAATCGAACTCATGCGGAAGCGGCTTTAGATTCTCAGTGCTGTGCTTTAACCCGCTGCACCACCAGGGAGAGCCCAATATAAGATTTTTTTATTCTAAAATAACTAGAGATTTGGAAATACACATAAATTAATGACATATCTAATTTACTATAAGGTGACTTAGATTCTGGGGTGACTATGACCTAATCTCTAAAACATCACTCACTCCCATTTGCTTTTGCCATTCCCATATTGCTATGTCCCTGTTAAAGAATAAGATAAATGTTAGGAATGCATTTATACCAAGGAACCCATCTGTCTTGTAGGAAATGAAAATTTAAGAACAGTTTTCTCTAGAACTTTAATTTAGTTAAAAAATACTACTGCTTTAGGAGCTGAATTTTTAGAACTTTGTCATCTCACCCATTACTTCTCATTCTCAAATATATTAGTGAAAGGAGACTCATGATTTGAATTTCACCCAAAATGGTTACTAGGGGACATTTGAATAGTTGTTAAAATCAGATCCTTAGTATCTAGGGTAAAAAAAATGAAGCATCGCTTTTGTACTTGTTAATTGGAGAAAGGATCCACCATAGTAAATGCAATTTAGAATTTGAACAGCAGGTTTTCATGAAAAATGATCCCCTGTGTTTCTTTGATTTTGAATTATATAGTTCTATACACCACTTACTTGATATTATTAAAGAAATTCCACCTCAAGTAAGGAAAAAAATGAGCACATTAAAGGAATGAATTATATTTCTTTTCAAAAATATTATGCATAAAGGTGAAGAACACAGATCTCTGTGTGTGTGTGTTCCCCTCCAGTGCTGCAAAAAGATATTAACAACATTGGTGGTGATTGTAATACTATTGTGATTTGAGGGTCAGTAAATGAATCTGAATAGATCCTTGCCCTGTGTCTGAAAAGAACTAGACTCTAGCTACTGACCTTCTGGTTGCCTTTGGGCAAATAATAAGTCTCTGATCTGAGGCTGCTTACCTATAATCTGGAAAGAATCAACTTCTTAACTTGATAGGTCTCTTTGGCTTCTATTTGTACTTTATATTCTTGCATGTCCATTTACATGCAGAATCACATTTGAGTCTTAATCAAATGAGAACCACAGGACAAGAATTTCTTTCTTGTATTGTCAATGACACAACAGAATGAGTCCAATTGATTGTTTTAAAGCAGATATATAAATTAGGAATCTCATCCAAGTTGGTCATGGTTCCTTCTACTCTTAACATGGAGTACTGGATACAAGAGTCCAAAGTTCTTCTGAAGCTAATGCATCGTTTTTTCTGCCAAGGTCTGAATCTGTGCCTATTGACTTACAAACCATTCTTCATGATTTCATGAGGCTAAAAAGAACTTCTTAATGGATCATAAATTGATGTGAACTTGTAGACCTCATCTCTTGGTTTTGTAGTCAAAAGATGAACAAGATTAAGAGAGTGACTAACTGGAAGGTACTGTTTGTCTCAAGCTGCTCATTTTTCAGCTGAAAGTTCTACATTTTTTATTATAAATTGCCAGCTTACTCTTACCGTTATCAAAGTATGATTTGAACTAACCTTAGATAATATGATGATGTTCCTTGTAAACAACGGACATTTTCCTATAATTTTTCAATCACTGAACATTAAGATATGTAAACTTTGTGGTGGAAATGTGAATCACTCAGAGTCATTGAAAAGCAGATGGATGTAAAAGGCATGCTGTACAGTTGTCTTCTTTTTAGATAAAGCAATGATCAATCTTTTTTATTACTTAGTTGCATTCCACCATATCTACTTTGGGTATTCTTTAGATGAGGCAAAATGGAAATCAAAATGTTTTATTATCCCTGGCCCTTAGAATTGTCTGAAACCTCAGTTGGTGTTGGCTCTTACCTGAAACACCTTTTTGGGAAATGGAATGTAATTTGTGGAAGATCATCCTGCATTTACAGTTATATTAAGTGGTGTAAAAAAAAAAAGTAACAACCTAATCAATGAAATTTATTAGTATATGCAACTCCTTCAAGTATTCTATTTATTGTTTAGGAGTTTGATCTACATGTGTTTAACAAAAACTTGTAATCTAAGCAACACTTGCTGATAGCAGATAATGGTGTGGAATCTATTACTGTCGATCACTTTTTCTGTGTGATGTTCCAATGCTCATTATACCCAATTAAAATGTCAGCCACCAGTCCCTACATAGTAATATCTTTCTCTGATCTAAAGAGATAACTGCATTTATTTATACATTCAATTAACCAATTACAACTTATCATGTTCTTCCCAAATCTGGCTTATTGAGAAATGTAAAATGGAAGTTATCTTAACAACATATTGTCATCTATTAACTGTGTGATAGCATTAAGTTTAAGAAACATGATGTGTATCTATATCATAATTCAAAAATACCTAATTTATTTAAGATTTATTTATGCATAGAAGAACTGTGGTGTAGGTCAGATGTGCAGGGGGTGAATGGATTCACCAGAGACAGATTGGGGAGCAGAACAGGTGGATCTACTGAAATGCATTGCTGAGGGGAGCAGTAAGTGAGTCAGGAGGACAGGTCTGCTGGGTCAGCTCCCTAGCTGGGGATGAAACTCAGGCCACAATGGCTGATGATAGCTTGATAGTGCTAAGATTTTAACTCCTGTGCCACCAGGGAGGCCCAGTATGCCGAATTGTTTTGAAATACTAAGCATCATCTGAAACTTCAGAAAGTCGTCATCTTTCTGCTGATGAAGGGTCTTGCCTCTATTTGATAGCTGCTGATTGATCAGGGTGGTGGTTGCTGGAGTTTGGGTTGGCTGTGGCAATTTTTTAAAACAAATCCTTTCATGAGCATGTGATGTTTGATCCATTTTACCTATAGCAAAGAATTTCTTTCAAAGCAGGATTTAATCTTCTCAAATCCTGACACTGATTTATCAACTAAATTTATGTAATAAAATTCATGGCTGTCACTTCAGAAGATGTTCACAGCATCTTCATAAGGAGTAGATTCCATCTCAAGAAACCACTTTTGTTATTCTCGCAGAAGATGTAATTTATGATCCATTCAACTTTTATTATGATATTGTAACAATTTAGTTTATATCTTCAGGTTCCACTTATAATTCTAGTCCTCATGTTATCTCCACCACATCTGCAATTATCTCCTCTATTGAAGTACTGAAACTCTGAAACCACCCATGAGGGTCAGAAGCAACTTATTCTACACTTGTGCTAATACTGATATTTTTTTCTTTTCCTATGAATCACAAATGTTCTAATATCATCTAAAATGGTGACTCCTTTCCAGAGGCTTTTAATTAACTTTGTTCACATCCATCAGAAGAATCACTATTTATAATTGCTATAGCCAACAAAATCTATATCTAAAATAACAAGAACTGAGAGTTTGAATTCCTCTTTGATCCACAGGCTGCAAAATAGATGTTTTGTTACCAGGAATGACAAATTCAGAGCTCTTGAGTGGCCAGGCATACTGCCAATGAGTAATAATATTTTGAAAGATTCCATTTTTTTCTAGCCATGGTAGCAATCATGAGTTTCAATTGTTCACTAACCTATGCTGTATATAGACCGCTCTCTGATAGGCTTTGCTGTTTCATTGCTAAATTATAGACAGAGTAGAATTAACATCTTTTTTAAATGTCTTAAGAGTTTCAGAATGGTAAATGAATATTGGTTCACCAACAGCATTAGCAGCTAATAGAATTAGCCTGAGATTTGAAACTTTGAAAGCAAGCACTGACTTCTCCTCCCTGAAAAGTCTGGATGGTATCTTCTAATTTAAGGCAGCTTTGCCTATGTTGAACAGCTGACCTTTATTTATCTACCTTCATCCATGATTTTGACCACGGCTCCTGTAACTATTGTAGATTTACATCAACCTTTGTTGTTTCAGCTTGTACTTTATAATTACAGAGATGCATCTTTCCTTAAACCTCAGGTATCATCTATGCTAGCTTCACACATTTCTTCTGCAGCGTCCTCATCTCTTTCAGTCTTTATAGAACTGGAGTTAGGACCTTGCTCCAAACTAAGCTTTGGCTAGTTTGGTCTTTTCTCTATATATTGACAGAAAGACTGTGTCACTTTCTTATCATTTTTGTGTTTCCTGAGGTAACTCTCCTTGAATTCCCTACAAGAACCGTGCTTTGCATCATTCACTAGTTGGCTTGTGTTTCAAATCAAAGGCTTAGATTTTGGTCTGTATCAGCTTTCACCAGGCTTCCTCACTAAGTTTAATCATGTCTAGCTTTTGGTTTAAAGTGAGAGTTGTATGACTCTTTCTTTCACTTGAATACTTAGGTACTGTTGTAAGGATATTAACAGGTCTAGTTTCAATAATGTTGTGTCTCAGTGTATAGGGAGGCTTGAGGAGGAGAGAGCCAGGGGAATAGTCTGTGGAGGGAAAACAATGCTTGTGAATTAAGCTCACTGTTCATATAGATATGAATTGTGGCACCCTAAAACTATTACAATTATAGATTACTGACCACACATAATCATAAATGATGTAACATGCATCTGAAGAGGTATACCTCTGAATCATCTACAGTGCTGTCAATGTTACTTCTATAAAAATATTTATTTCAATAAATCTTATTAAATGAAAATCTAATAAAAGGTTTGCAATATTGCAAGTCACCAGATTGTGAGACAGAGACAGGAAGTGAACACATGTTGTTGAAGTTGCTTAATGCAGTGTTACCACAAATATTTCCATTTGTCAGATATATAATACCTGCAAGACTCAATAAGTTAAAACATAAAATAATGGGATTGCTTGTATTTAGAATTATGAAAAGATTAATTACAATGCCAGCAAATTCTCCAAGAGTGCCTTTGTTCGACATCCAAATAGGTTTTACTATAATTCACGATTTCTCCTCAGCATCTTATCCTAACTTCTAAAGTAAAAGTAAAGTATACTGACCTTCTACCTTTAATACCTTGCTATTTTGGTGACTGGTATGCTATATCAAACTAATTCATAGAGGAATGAGATTTTTTACTTTTATGTGAGCAGACATTTGGTTTATTCAGTTCCATTAACCAGATTGTGTAGATTTTTCTGCTAATTTCCAACTGCCTCATCAGTCTAGAAGAAGGAGAGGTTATGTGATCTTGAACAGAAGGTTCATCTTTGGTGACCATCATCCATTATGTTGATTTCCAGATCAGAGAGGTCTGTTTGCAAATAATTTCCAAGTTTTATATACAGTGAATCGCATGCCCAGTGAATAAGGAATTCATTCATCTTCTCAGAAGTTCATGACTCTGTGTTAATTCCACGCCTTTTCTGGGTTCACCTGAAATAAGCCTTTGTATTTAACCCTTTTGTTTTTGTGTTGTTATACTATCAGGTTGTTTGGAGCTCAAGAATCATGGCATTTTATTCCCCTACTTGAAGTGAGAGAAAGGTGATGGGCACATTAATTCCAAGCTCTTTTGCTTCCTGACAAAGTCCAACTCTTACATATAGCAAACATTTTCATTAGAATATATTAAATAGAATTATATACATTATAATATATGTATAAATAAAAATGACATATATTGTGGAGTTATTTCTTCTAATCATTTTCTGACTCTATTTAAAAAAAATTCCACATTTTTATTTAAAGGAATTAAATGATGAGGAGATTTGGATTGTGTTAGATATCTGGGAAAATTAACCGCTATTATGACTATTGATATTTTTTCATATAAATGTTTCTACTGGAGACATATATTATGAACTGTGATTCAGTTGCAGACTTTAAAATAACTCACATGTTTTTATTGACTAAGTGAGGTAAAGCATAAGCTCCAGTAAGAGTTTTATGCTATAGAATACATTTTATGTGAATTAATTCATTGGGCTGATACTAACATATTTCACATCTTTAGAAAGTTGAATATAGGTTGAGAAGTGAAATTCAGAAGCTAAGAAGGAGGTAACTGGCAGGAGATAATACAGAGTAACTACAGTCAGTACAGATGAAGGGTGGACAAGCAAGAAGGTGGAAGTTCAGTTGGGAACCAGAACCCCAGAATTGGGTGAAATCGGGGCAATAGTGGCACCAGTGACAGGTGACAGTCATAGTGGCAAGGCTACTATGACTCATTAGCTGTTTGTGTAAGTTGCTGGGGCTCAGTTTCCTCATTTGTAAAATGGCAATGATAATAATTACCCTCTTGGATGGTTGAATAATTACCCTCATCTCATTGAATGTGGGTATGCATTGGAGGAGAATAAATTTTAAATAATGTGTTTGAACCACCAACATCAAAATTTGTTTCAGGAGAGACTGCAATGAGTGTAGTGAAAGACCTACTAGATGTTCCCATTCACACTGAAAGAGGCCCCAGAGTCATACAAGAGATTTCCAAGGAATGCCATATAAAGGAGAACACTGTGGCTGTGAAAATGACCTTTGTAAACATCAGGGATGAAGGTTAGAGAAAGAAGAACCAAAATTAGAGAAGAAAGAGGATGAGAGCTATAGAGAGGTTGAGCCTAAAGAAAATAGAAGCCCTGGGCCTCCCTGGTGGTGCTGGGGTTAAGTCTCAGCACTAGCAAGCTACTGCAGCCACTGTAGCACAAATTCAATGACTGGCCAGGAGCTGACCCACATGGCACAGCTGACCTCTCCTGTCCCACCTGCTGCTCCCCTCAGCAGTGTATTTCAGTTGATCACCCTGTCTGCTCCTCACTCGTCTCTGGTGAACTCTCCCACCCCCCTACACCTCTGGCCTATACCCCAGTTCTTGTATGTATAAATAAATAAATCTTAAAAGAAAAAGAAAACGACAACTCTAAGATACCTGGTGGCAACACACTGAGGGATTTCTGAACATGTGGTATGAATTATTAGATTTGAAACTGTTTATAGCCCAGCAGTAAAGTCTTTATGTTGTCCTGATCTTGAGAGTCTAGTATAAACATTTCTGTTTATAGATGAGTTCTATTTGGGGTGTAAAAATTTTCAACATTGATTTATACATACAAAATCTGGGAGAATATATCAGAAAGGTAATTTTTAGCTGGACATGGGCTTGAGGAAGGGAAGTTCCTCTAAGAATTGCATAGTTCTTATCAAAAGTACTGGGTAGTAGGGTGAATTTTAAGATGAATTTTATTTGACTTTCAATATTAGGATGACCTCAGCCAGCATCTTGGTTAATTATATAAAGGTTATAAATTTTTTTTTAAACTACCTCTGGCATATATTAAGTACATCATAAATAATACTGATCATCATCATTATAATTTTATAATTAGATTTTATTTTGTAGAAAATTAAGCGTTTAACCATTCAGCAAAGTAAAGTCTTGAAAACTAACATGCAATAGTCACAAAACCTCTGTCTTGTAAGTACAATTGCCTGTATTTTACAATCTAAAGTGATTCTACTCACAGATCTTGAGTAGTTAAACAGGAACTAGCATTGTAACCTTCAGATTTTTAGTTCTTGGATATTATGGCTATCTTCAAGAATATTTTATAATGAATAAGAAGTCATAGTCGTCTTTACCAGTTTAAAACTCATAATAGAAAGAAAGAAGAGCCAAGATTAGAGAAGAAAGAGAATGAGAGCGATAGGTACTTAGAAATTTAGGGATTAACCTGCAAGAAAGACTAGAATGCTGTAGTTTTATTTGTGGTTGTACTAAAATATAAAGTAGAACCAACGTTTGGCATACAGGAATTTTCATGGGACTTGTTAACCACAATTAATTAAATTGAGGGTCTTCGTCAGATTCATGGTGATGTTTCTACTAATGGTTGATTCTGATAATACGTGCTTGTATGAATTCATATCTTAGGAAAAGAAGGATTTACCTTGAATTTTCATTGGGCATTTCTTTTCTTTTTTCTTTCTTTTTTTAAAATTTATTTATTTGTGAATACAGAACTGGGGTACAGGTCAGAGTGCAGGGGATTCACCAGAGACAGAGTGGGGAACAGAACAGGCCGATGGATGAAGTACACTGCTGAGGGAAGCAGCGGGAGGGTCAGGAGAGATCTGTCACGCCATGTGGTCACCTCCAGGGCAGGTGGGGATCGAACTCATGCTGAAGTGGCTTTGGCATCTTAGTGCTGTGCTTTAACCCACTGCAACACCAGGGAGGGCTGGATTTTTCTTTATTTAAAAAAATCAAATTTCATTTAATTGGTTGAAATTTCCTCATTAAAAAAACAAACAAACAAACAAACAAAAAAACTAAGTTGGAGGCTCTCCCCCAGTGGCACAACAGTTTAAAGCATTACATTATGAAGCTCTACAAAGCCATTGCAGCCCGAGTTCAATTCCCAGTCAGGGAGCTGACCCACATGGCATGGCAGACCTCTCCTGACCCACCCATTGCTCCCCTCAGCAATGTACTTGTCAGTCGGCCTGTTCTGCTCCCTACTCTGTCTCTGATGAGTCCTCTCACTGCCCCTGCACCTCTGGCCTGTACCCCAGTTCTATAAGCATAAATAAATAAATCTTTAAAAAAAACAACAACAACAAATTTGGGCCCTCCCTGGTGGCTCAGCAGGTTAAAGAGCATCAACAGGAAGCTAGCTGTAACCATCTCCGCTGGGTCCCAGTCCAGGGAGCTGACCCACATGGCTAGGAGGCCTTTCCTGTCTCATCAGTTGTTTCCTTCAGCAGTGTACTTCATCCATGAAGTGTATTTCGTCCATCAGCCTGTTCTGCTCCCCACTCTCTCTCTGGCCTGTACTCCAGTTCTGTATGCATAAATAAATAAATATTAAAATAGACACAAAAAACAGTCTCAGATTATCTAAGATTCAGTTGTAACTATGTACTTATGTTTTATTAAAGGAATATTTAAAAGTGTGTTGGAAAGCTTTACAGTAGCCATTTTTTAAAAACTGGGAAATGTTAGGCCCTCCCTGGTGGCACAGCGGGTTAAAGCACTGCACTAAGAAGCCAAAGCCACTTCTTCATGAGTTCGATCCC
>NW_004567114.1:12957485-12976167 GCF_000260355.1 Condylura cristata
TTTCTTTCTTTCTTTCTTTCTTTCTTTCTTTCTTTCTTTCTTTCTTTCTTTCTTTCTTTCTTTCTTTCTTTCTTTCTTTCTTTCTTTTTTTTGTGGACTCTCAGAAGAGTAAAAATATATTTTAAAAATGCATAGTGGTACAAAACTAAAAATAATAATTATGCAGATAAATATGGTACACACAATGGTAATATTAATGGTACAAGCATGTAGCATTGCAAGTGGCACTCCAGAGAAGCAAAAGCAGATAGCATGACTATTTGACCTTGAGGAGATTAGCAAAGCAAGGGACAAATTCCTTCACAAGCTGCCAGTTCTGATCTTTAAATGGGAGCCATTTATGTGGCATCAACAAAAGATGACTGCGGTTTTGGCTTTCTACTGGGAAGGATGAAAAGGTTGTGCATAGCTTGTTGATTAAGCCAACAATGAAAGCTACCTCTTAAAATTCAAAACACTCAAAAGCAAGCAATCTCATACTCTTTCTAAATGGGCAGAATCATTTCTTCAAGGAGGAAACAGTATATTTTATTAAATGAAGTAATGATTAAGTGGAAAAGTGAAGCATTATGGAGTCACATAAGAGACCAGATGCTTAATTTTGATACTTTTTCCCTACCATATTCACATTGTAATTTTTGTTTCCACTTTCTCTGTTAAGAGTTGGACTGTAGTGCACTTAAATGAGGCTGATGTAGACTAATTTCTCTTCAGGGGGTTGTGGCTTTTGCTCAATTCCCAATGGGACACACTTTAGCTGATTACATGCATTTCTCTTGCATTTAAAGGAAGCATGGAATATTTCACTTCCTGTTTTGTCGTACTATAATACTCTGAGCAGCTATAACATGTCTACTTAGAGATGGCAACATTCAGTACATGGAATTATACCCATAATCATAGGCATTCATGGACTCCTTAGCACAGGAACCAATTAGTGAGTTTGACTTTAAATGAAAATCATGAAAAATATTTTAATCCCACTGCATGCTTTCTCAAAGTCAAGAAAAGACCTAGTTTATAAGCTCTGAAGTCTAGTGGAAAAAGAAATAAAGAAGAATATAACTTTTAAATATTACTCCCAAATAATTATAATGGCAACTGCCAAAATTATAAAACCTTAGCTCTCTGGGTCCTGTGGATATAAAATATAGAGTTGCCAAGTTTCTGGCTAGGTTAGAGTTTACCTTCTTTGTGAAAAAATAAAAAATAAAATTACACATTTTGAGATTTTCTGTACTGTATTATGGACTCCACTTGTTTTTCAAACTAAATGTGCTGGATATAATTCCAGACAATTTATATTTATTACTGTATTCTACTCTAATAGTATGCTGCATTGAAGGGCATTAAGGCTTGCATGATCTTTTTACCCCTGTCTCAGTCACTCAAAGACTGGACATTAACTCCATACACTGTCCTCAGTACTGGGGTTATAATAGTTAAAGGTTTTAGCCTTCATAACCATACTGTCTAATAAAGTACTTTAAAACTTCTAAAGCTACTAGGATGGTAAAACTTAGACTTTCCTGACATACTCAAGACCTTTCCTTTCTGGGCTTGTAAAATATGGCAGTGTGATTCTGGAAGCTTTCTTTCCCTTCCTTCTGTTATCCTTTCATGAAGGTTTTTGGCCTTCCCAAGCTGAGTTCTTCTTCTTCTTCTACTTTTTTTTTTTTTTTATAGCAAGCCTCTCTTTATAAAATAACCTTTCAAAGATTTTAAGTGTAAATGAATCACATGGGTTTACATAAGTATACAGATTTCATTTCCCCTCAAATAAATAACACAAATAAGATTGAAGGATAAAAGTGTTTGGTTTACATTTACACTGGATGAGATATCATCCAAAATGCTTAAAACTATTCCCAGTTACCCACCATCTGATAAATTCTCACAAGTTATTTTCTTCTAATTCAAAATTTCCCTTCATTGGCACAAACTTTGGAAATAACTCTTTGGAATGGATTTCTATGAACAATTTGGCATGTTTCTAAATGGTGTCTGTTTAATGGTGCAACTATGAGTATAATGTGCTGCACCTGTTATGGACGGCCTTAAAAATACCACCAAAAGCAGCATGTGATATAAAAGGAATTATTACTGAGTATCTGTGAACACTAATAAGAGATATTAATATTTTTGTTAGGAAAGCCTGAAAAACAGGTGTTTAGCCTAGCAAATGAAATTATTCATAGATGTCTAGTAATGGAATCTTGAAATATCTTACTTCAGCTAAGAGGAAAGATTCTCTAATTCCAGAAGCCAAGCAATGATCTGTACTACTTGGATTTTTGTTTTATGTAACCATATAATTCTTAATCCTTCACCAGGTAGTGTCTATGGATATGGGGAATAATTAATTAAAGGAAGATGAGTTTCTGTAATTATACAGTAAACAAATATATCACTAGGATTCTGTCCCCAATTATGTCTCGTGGTGTCCTCTATTTTGACTTTTAAAAACATGATGAAGATAGACTTTGTTAAAAGCTTTTGATAAAATAGAGTTTTTATTTCCTGAAGATGTGGAGGTGCAAATTCAAAGGAAAACATATTCTTGGAAGTGATGGCACTGTGCCCTGGTTGATCCTGCTTTCTACACATACTTTAGATCATTGTTTTCTCCATCTTTACTTCCACTATGTTAGTACAAGCTTTTAATATTTTCAAAGGGATTTGCACTAATCATTTTTCTCTTCAGAACTGACAAAATATTCTTTCTAAAATCAAGTGGTGCCCCTCCCCCTTATTATAGCCTTCAGCTGGTCCTGCAAAGTCTCCTAGGTAATATCTGGGCTTCCTACCCTCTGGATCATGCCTCTGGTAGGCACATCCCCTTCAGGGATGTCCACATGCTGAACCTAAAGCACCATGGACACATGTTACATTAAATGACATAAGAGACCTCTGTTATGATGAAGAATTTTGAGATTAGAATTAATGTGAATTTCCCATGTGGAGTTACTGTAATCACAATGACCCTTATATGAGAGAGACAGTAAGGGCATCGTCAAAGGACATTTGAAGAAATTTGAAAATGGAACCAGAGTTTGGATGGATGCATTTTGGAGATGGTGGAAAATTCTATAAGCTAAAACATGAAGGACACCTTTCATAGCTAGAAGATGCTAGGAAGTGAATTCTCTTTCCTGGTCTCTAAAAGGAGTGAATCCCTATTAACACTCTGAGTGTAGAGTTTAAAACTTTAAGAGATTAAGTTCATGTTTTTTTAAACCACTATTTTTCAGGTAATTTGTTATAGGATAAGAAACTAATACAATGCTGAGAGCTGGCACAAAGTAAATGCTCAATAAATAATTGATGGACAAATTAATGAGAACATGTATCAATATTCATAAAATCTTGTTTATGTGTTTTGGATTCATGTTGTATAGAGGGTGGTAATTCTGTAACTAAGATTACAATGATATAAGGCCTCCATCATTGGAATAATCCGTGTTTCTAAATTGCAATGTGAATATTTGATATGGGGATTCTAGATTATTTATTCACCATGGAGAGGAATGAGGTATTCAAATGCAGGGCTTTAGAATCCATCCTCTAGAGTTAGCTTGCATGGATTCAAATTCTGACTCCAGGGCTAAATGACTCGATTGCTCTGGACTTGACTTTTACCAGTATGTCTTAGTTTTCTCATCTTCTTAATTCCTATGAAGGATTTTGGGAGGATAAAATATAGAATGTAGACTGATGGTAAGTATGCAGTAAATTTGTCAGTATTGCTTTCATTTTAATGTTTGTTCCATAGGATGCTAATTACAGATATAAATGTACTAAAACATTCGGGTTGTCAAAAGTTGGGGGAACTCAGTTGGATTTATTTGGCAAATATTCCCATCAGATATATTTCCATCCAATATCTTGGCAGTTGCTTGAATGTAGACCATAATCTAATATTATGTTTCTCAGTAATAAAGTGATATCATTTTGGGTTTTACAATTTACCAGTTGCATGTAGTAAAACAGAAATATTTTCCCAGTAATTTATTGATAGTATTTGTGGTTGAATTATTCAAGGGACTAGCATTCATATCTGGTTTTACTATCTCTGACCAAATATCTTATGAAAAGCAGGATTTTAAAGTAAGAAATTAACTATTTAAGTGGAACAATGAAACCCTCGGTAGTCACAAAATTTCAAAATAAAGAAATTTCTTTTTATGAATATAACAAGATAATATTTTTATTGTTCTGACCTAGTGTTTATGAGTTTAATGCTTGGCATTTTTCCTGATTATTGTTCTGTTTCTGATAAAAACCTGGAATTCATCTGATTTTTACATGAATATTTCTATTTGGATATAAAATTAATCTCTGTAATGTTTGATTTTACTAGCAGGTCCTCACAATGCTGCTGATGATATAGTATATGGTCACATATAATGATCACATAATTAACTTTTAGTAAGTTAGAGACATTGACAGTGAAATAGATACCATGATGTATATTATTCAGGTTCAGTTGGTTAAAGAATAGCTCCATAAAAACAGCATGAGGCTGTCTGTTTTGCTTTATTTTGTTTTGTTTTTCTTTCATAAAATACTTCCAAGATATATATCAAAAGCCCTAACATAGATGGATTTGCTTATGCATGCATATTGATGTCCTCATAAAGAATGATTATTTTCTTGATCATGTTATCAGATAAGAAATAGTTCTACCTAAAATTCCCATATTTTGTTAGGGTAAAATCATTTTATGAATTTCATACATGGAGGACTTGATTAGGTCTTGTATATTACACAATGCCCTGTTTGCAAAGGCTGCTATATTTTTATGGACATCTTTTAGTGAATAATTAACTATTACCAAATATTTCATGAACATTTACTCCTCACTCATTTATTCCTCCAGTCAGTCACACTTTCTTCCTCACTCTAGATAATCTCACAATGGTGTACACCCCTAAACTTCAAGATCTGGATGTAATATGTAGTTCTCTTTTTATTTTGTTATTAAAGGAATTGACATTGTCATGCAAATTTTACTCTTGCTGAACTGAGTCAATGCGGGTTCAGAGGAGACCATTTGGAAAGAACTTGGATTACAGTAATTTTAGGTTTGTTCATCTGTTGGGGGCCAAACTATGGAAGATAATTAGCTCTTTGTGCCCTGTATATTGTGGGAACATATTTGCCAATGAAAACAGGCCAAGATTGCTTGAAGAAACAAATATTGCTCTAGTTATCATATTAATCAGTTTTGAAATACATTGTGTTCATTTTCTCCTCAACATGAAAATACCCAATATCTCCATATTTCTTAAAAGATAAAATCAATTAAGCTCAATAAGCATTTATTAACATCTATAGTATACAGGGCTTCATGTTATTATCTTCATAGTTACTAAATCATAGCACAATTTGCAATCTATGTGCAGGGTTTTGAGGGGGAGGCATAAGAAATGCAGAGGAAAATGAAGACTAAAAGACAAATTTACAGCATGATATTGGAATAAAAACACACAGACAAGCCAATGAAATACAATAAAGAACACAGAAATAAATAATTATATGGACAGTTAATCTATGACAAGAGTATCTGAAGAAAGAAAACTCTCTATAATAAGTGGGATTGGGAAGAATGGATAGTTAATACAAATAATAATAATAATAATAATAATAATAATAATCATAATAAACGAGACTACTACCTTAACATATACAAAGCTAAATTCAAATTGCATAAAAGATCGGAAGACCTGAAACTATAGAAGAAAACATAGAGGTAAATACTCCATCACACAGGTTTCAGAAATGTCTGAGAATTTGTCCCTAGCAGAAGGAAACAAAGAAAAATAGAAATAAGTTGGACTACATTGATGTAAAAAGCTTCCATATAATGAAATAAGCTGTCACTAAAACAAAAAGACACTGTATTGTGAATAGGTGAAAATATTTGCCACTCCATACATTGGTAAGGGACTGCTATCAAAGATCTATGAAGAACACAAACAATTCAACAGAAAGAAAACAAATAACATAATCAAAAACTGGGCAGAAGAGCCAAATAGGCATTTCTCCAAGGCATCTCTCCATACAGATGGCCAAAAAACACATGAAATATCAAGTCAGCATCACTTACCATCGGGGAGATGCAAATCAGAACATAGTGACACCACCTCACACCTTTGAGAATGAACAGAAAACACCAGAGTCAATGCATGCTGGTAAGATCTTGTTCTCCACATCTTATTTCTTCTTCTTTGGTTTTTGTTTAAGATTTATTTATTTATGCTTACAAGAGCTAGGGTACAGGCCAGAGGTAAGGGGGGTGAGAGAATTCACCAGAGACAGAGTGGGAAGTAGAACAGGTGGATCTATTGATATACACTGTTGAGGGGAGCAGCGGGGAAACAGATGTCTGCTGTGCCATATGGGTCACCTCCCTGGCTGGGGATCAAACTCATGCTGCAGTGGCTACAGATAGCTTCAGAGTGCTGTGCTATAACCCACCAGGGAGTTCCCACTTATTTCTTATGCCTCTCCCTCAAAACCCTGTATATAGATTGCAAGTTCTACTATGATTTTGTAACTCTGCATATAATAGCATGAAGCTCTGTCTATCATAGATGTTAACTCTTTAACACTTTTAGTAGGGATTTATATTAGTACAGCTTCTGTGGAACAGTTAGAGATTCCTCAAAAGATTAAAGATTGATATACTGGAAGATAACTTGTCTTATTTAAAGAAGATCCATCCATCCATCGAACCAAAAACCTTAAAGCTGTAACTTAAATAAAATTTAACATCCGTACTTGCTAATCTATGTCAAGTTTAAGCAACTGCTTTAAAGAGTATTGGGAACCTAAACCATCATAGTTTAGGAGCTGCTAATCATTCCTGCATTGTGCCAGTGGGAGCTGAATGGGTTTGAGAAGGAAGGACTGAAGTGTGTATAGTAACATCTTCCCTGTCACTTAGGCTCAAAACTTCAGCATGAGTATTACTTGTCACTTTTGTCTGAATCTTTTTCCACATCCAATCATATCATATTTCTTTACTTTGCATTTAATGCTCATCTTCCTATCACCAATACTTGGTTCTTAATTTGAAGAGCATCCCCATTGCAAAGTGATCAGTCTCCCGACTTCTCACATATCTTATGAAGGTTTTTAAAACTCCAATTTTGAGAATTCGTTATCTTTCCAATTCTTCATCATCTACTGTGATTTTAGAACTCACCCTGTATATGGACAGATTCGTACTGTGTGCCTTCAGAATCCAAACCACAAATTATTAATGGTCCAGTATGAACTCTTGGTCTTAACTGGGGTAAGTGAAGTACCTGTAAGTTCTCTCAGGTACTTCAAGTTGGATGAAGATTCTCAAGTTGTGAGTCACTGGTGGCTGGATGGGAAGTTGCACTAATGAATTTTCTCCACTGGAGATGGCCAGACCTGTCTATTTCCTGCTCTTTCTTAGACTTAGATTTTCAATACTTTCTTCATTTCTCTTAAGGTAGCTAAGAGAAATATAACCTAAATAGTTAACATTTGTTTATACTGAATTAAGAAGGCATTGTTTTAGTTATACTGTTCTTACTGAAAGCATTTAGTCATCTTACTATATCTTAAAAATTCCAAATCTTTAGCTCAAACATTAAGACATTTCACCCTCCTCTTTAATGATTTATTGTGACCTCATTCTCTTCACTCACCTTCATACTTTTCCTTTAATTATTACCAGGTGTGAGTCTAAAATGACCCTTTACAGATGTCATTGTGAAGAAGTCTCTTGTTGCTACATTGCACAAATTCAAACCTTGTTTTCTAACATAAGAGCTTAGGAAGCTTGACAAGTTATTTAAATTATCAGTGTATGACCTCCATAATCTCTAAAATAGGAATAATAATGATAGCATCTACTTATAATATCATTTTAAGAAGCAAATAGTTAATATTTATAGGAGCCTAGATTAATTCCTAGTACATATTCAATCACTGTAAATGTTATTATGATTATCATGTGCTGTCTCTGAATTATATTCTGTATTTTCCAACCTCAGACTTTCTTCCCGTTGGGTTCCAAAGACTCTACTGCCTCCAAAGAGGTGGAAGTAAAGTTCTTTTTGGAATGCTCCCTAAACACTTTGTCACAGTAAATCCTTAATTCTTCTCTTAGAACAATCACCACATGTTACTTTTTTTTTTATTATTGTACATGTATATGCCTCATTTTTTTTAATAAAGGGGACTACATGTATGCCTTATTTGTATTATGCTGTCCAAATTTAGCTCCAAAAATGCAGCAAATTCAACAGTCTCAAAAAGAAATGTTTACTAGAATAATGGCAAGAAAGAAATGCTTCTTGTTGTACTTTCATTCCCTCCGTATGCAGGAAACAAACAAAAAAGATATAACTGTATATCCTTTGGTAAAGGAGGGTTTGATAAGGAGGTTGCTCATGTAGTTCTAGTGGCTTAGTAGTACATCACAGGCTGGAGCTTTGTGACTAATGTCATTGTTCTAGTTCCTTCCATTTCTGAACTTGGCCTTCTGACCAGCTAACAATAGACAGATTTAGATGGTGAGGAATTAAGGAAGCAACAGTTGTGATGTTATTGCAGATGGAAAATCTGCAATTTTTGTGTGTGTGTTTTTGAGTTTTATTGAAGTAGAATTGCTTTACAGCATCATTAGTATTGTAGAAGTATAGGATCTCCTCTTCAGCTGTAGTTATTATAATTCTCTACCCACAATCCTCTACCACAAGTCATGGAATAAGTTTTCTTTTTTTAATGGATAAAATTAAAGTATTCCTTATTATCCCTTCTTTCTGTTGTGATCCACATCAGGGCAACTGGTGAAAGGCCTGGTCAAATCAACACAAGCACAAAAGAAGCTGTTCTGGTTTGAGCTGCTTATAAAAGGTGCTTAACTATTCAGATGTGAAGAGATTTCCAAGTCAAAATTGAAACTCAAGGGCAGGGTGATGGGGAAGAAAAATAGCCTGTACCTAATATATATTCAAATGACGGAAATACTTTCCTTTCCTGAACACTAAAGTGGTCCAAATTCAAGATCTCTGTCTCCTTAGCTGATGTTGCCTCTAATGAATCTCCTCAGTCAGAATTTTCAGCATATCAAAATTCTGAAAGAAATTTATTTATTTTGATTCATTTAAATGTTACTAGGAACCTATTTTGAAACAAGAGAAATCAGGATGTATAATTCTCACTGCTGTCAGAATATAGGCACATTTAAGAAAAGATGAAATCAAATCTAATTAAATAGGGGCTAAATAAAATCATAGAATCTAATTAAATTAAAATTGGTAGAGATGGGGTAATATTGAACTTTGCCCTTGGTTTGACCTCATCAGCTCTCCTTCAACAGGGATATGACTTGCCTCTTCAATGTCTATTAATACTTTCTTATTGAGATGCTAGAACTGTCTCCATTTAGAGTTTTACTAGTATTACTTAAGACTAGAAATTCAAATCCAAACTTTCTTGCTGTTCTCTTTTTCACAATCCCCAATTTAATTGGCCAGATTTGTGATTGCTGTACTTTCTGGTTTAGTTATAACTAAACATCATACAAAGGAATTTCTATGCTGGTGACATGTTCTAGTTTCTGTTATGAATCTGAAAATATGAGCTGGGCAGATCCATAACTATTCAAATGGTTTTGATTAAGTATTTTGACAAAGGCGAGATTTGCTCCTTAAACTCTGATTTAAGTGCTTTAAATATATTTAAGTGCTTTAGTACTGATTTTTTCAGCAGATATCATGGCTGTGGCATAGTGGGCTCTAACCGATACTGATTAGAATTGGAACACCAAGGATACCTAGAAGGGGGTTTGGGTAACATGAAGGAGGAGTTGGCCCAGATCAGCATATACAAAGGAAGGACAAGATTTTAATCATTAAGGTTCTAACTCTACATTCCCTTTACCATTCCAGCTTAGTTTTCTTTCCCTGAGTTTTCAAAAATCAAAATCAACCCCCTAAATTGTATCTATTGATAGTTTTGGAATACACAGAATAATTTCTATTTTCCTATCTTGTAATAGTGCTTAATAGAGAAGTCATTTGTATTCTCATCAAATATGTGTATTGGTTTTAACTGTAGCCTCTAAATCAATTAAGTATTTATACAAGTTTATATAAATATATATATATACTTTTATTTATTTAATTATAAATGCTTATACACTTATTTATGTGAATATACTTAGAATAGATATAGATATAATAGTATACTTATATTGTATACTTAGTGTGTGTGTATATATATATATATACATATATATACTTATATTACATATGTATATGCCACTACATATATACATGTGAAAAAGAGCATAAAAGCCATATGCCTTCGGATAGTCAGGTAGAAGCAATATATTCAATTCACTAAATTCTAAATTCCATTAAAATATATGTGTGTCATGACTACATCTATTTCCATTTTCCTTGGAAAATGATTTGGTGCATAATTACAGTTACAGTTTTATATGGGGTCTATGGTAAATTAAGGAGAGAGACATAGGTAAATATAGACAAAGCCAAAATGGATTGCTCAAGTCAGATGACATTTATTTTCCAAATGAATATAGAAGTCTATTTATAAGGCCATAGCCATAGGGTTAAAATTTTGGCTTTCTAAGCTAGGACATCATTTCAGAAGAATCTGTGAAGCCAAACAGCATATGCTTTTTAATTATTTCTTTAAAAAAAGACCATACTCTATGCTTCTTGAAAACACACACCCACACATTCAACAAATAGGTCTTGGATTTACTCTGTTAATGCTGACAGAAGAATAGCATTGCATAAATAAACCAAAACAACTTGATCCCAAGCAGCCTAAACTAATCATGGGTACTGCCAGATCCAGTATAGAAACAAACAGCAGGCAATGGGGTAGCAAGCTAATATTCAGGGAGATAAAGTAAAAAATTGGAATTACAGTCTAAAGTAATTACCTTCAGGCAAAATTTTAAGAAAAATAGATTCCCTTTAGAAATATATAGAGAGGTGGGAATCTTTTATGGAGGTCATCATAGTAAAGACACCATATTTAGGAATTTGTGGCAAACATTGCTCCCAAACTCTGGGATTTTTTTTTTTTAATTTGATTTCTTGGGCACTACACAGGCTAACTGGGCTTAATACTGATCTCCAGATTCCTCTATAAATAATCTATTTGGTAACTCCATTTGCAAATCTATTAAATACTTTAGCAGCTGCAAAAGAGAATTCTTGTGTCTACTTTAAGCCCTGTCTCCGAATACATCTCCAAGCTTGTTTCTTATTCAGGGCACTCATCTGAGCTAGAAAGCACACACATTCATTTAATTGCTCATTCCCCAAACTTCACATCCAATGCATCTCCTAAACGTGCGCCTGTACCTTTAAAACATGTCTAAGCCTAACCACTCTTACCATCTCCACGGTCACCACCCCAGTTAACACCACCCCATTTTCTCTTCCCTGGAATACCAAGTCAAACTTGTCTCCCTCCTCCCTGATCCACCACAAAGACCGCGGATAATCTGTCATTCTCGTGGCATTTCCCACTAATTTTGCTTCAATTCTGGAACCCCAGCAATAAGGATTGACTTTTCCACCCATGCCATAGTCTGGTTTTCCTTCTGCTTGGGATGTATTTTCCACCAATTCCCCATGATTTCCACCTTTATTTTCTTCAGCTGTCTGCTCACTCATCATCAAATTTGCCTTCACTTGTATCTCCTCTTCTATCGTTTTGCCCTAATTTATTTACACTCTATCAATTGTTCCTGCTTGGAATGATTTTATATTCTCTTTGTTTTTGATTGCACTCTCTTTAGAATTTAAGTACCACGAGTTCTGGGACATTGTTTTTTTCACCATTGTGCCAATGTAATCTGGAATACTCTTTGTTCATAGCAGGAGAATGATAATTATTTGTATTTTGTAAAAATTCCCTTAAAATCATTTGTTTTCATTCAGATTATAAAACACATATCTACACTAGCTAATGATTTTTGTAGGTTATCAAGAGTGATGTAGAAAACATAGGCTGTTATTTATACAACACATTTGATATATTATTGTTTATAACAAAGAGAAAGATAGTAGTTTTTGACCTAAAAGTAGTCTTTTATCAGGAGCATGACATAAGAACTTTATTTTCTATCTTAATGAAATAGTAATTGTGGGGGAGGAAATACTAATTGTCTGGAGAACTAGATTGAATCCATGTTGGCCAAAGAGTTTTCTTTTCAGTTAAACGAGAATAGCTTCCTGCAGTGCTTTGGAGATGGAAGAGGGAAGAAAGATAACGTGGCTGTGCTCTGTCCACTAGGGATCAGTGTTCTTGCCTCTGATCTGTATTATGTAGTATTTTTCTCTGATCTTCAGGTTTTTTTAAGATTTATTTACTTATATATACAAGAACTGAAGTGTAGGCCAGAGGTTTGGTGGGGAGAAGGGGAGTGAGAAGATTCAGCAGAGACAGAGTGGGGAGCAGAACAGGCAGCTATTGACTGAAAACACGGCTGAGGGAAGCATTGAGGAAACAGGTGAGTTCTGCTGCTCCATGTGACCATGTGAGTCAGCTCCCTGGCCAGGGACAAACTCATGCTGCAGTGGCTGGCAATAGCTTGATAGGCTGTCTTTAACCCCTATGCTACCAGGGAGGTCCCTCGACTTATTTATTTTTATGCATAGAAGAACTCGGGTGCAGGCCAGAGGTGAGGAAGTTGAGGAGATTCACCAGACACAGAGTGGAGAGCAGGATAGGCAGATCTACTGAAACACACTGCAGAGGGAAACAGCAGGTGATACAAAAGAGGTCTGCTGTGCCATGTGGGTCAATGACCTGGTTGGGATAGAACTCAAGCCCTCATTGTGATAGTGCTGAAATTTAACTCCTTGGCTACCAGGGAGGCCTTCTGATACTTTGTCTATTAAGTAGGGGTATTAAACTGAGTTCTCAGGATTATTCTGATGTTTGGGAATCCTATGTAAGCATGTGTTTATTTATTTCAAATGAAAGATTCTGGATCCCATCTGACTTCATTTGTGCAAACACACACACACACTTCAACAAGTACCAGCAAGGTATGATGCATGTTGTGTTTGTCTAGCTTTTTCCCTTACTTCCCTCCTAAAATCTCCAATTTGAGGTCAATGGAGGTTGAGCAAGGTCAGAATAAATGCACTATGGTCCCTTTGACCTTTCTTCCCTGCTTCCCTCTTGCACAGTCCTATTTCTGCAAGGCCTCTGGTTTCCAAGGACTTTTCGGAAACCTAAGTTGGTACAGTGGTGGGTATTTTTCAGAAGTCAAACTATTTAAATACGGATGTTAAATTGGAGAGGCAGGTGATGGATTTCTTGCCAAGGCAAGTCTGTCAGACAGTGTTTCCTTGGGAGATGTTACGGCTTTTTCCTCAGACTTGTCTAGCACCGTTTTCTAAGTGAAGCCTCTGATGGGCAGTTGTAATGCAGATTGAGATCTGGCATTGTGCCACTATTCTCAGGTCGCTTGTGCCAAGGTGTTTCCCTGTGGACAGCGAGGGAGGGATAGAGAGTTGCAGATGTCACCTTCAGAGTGAAGGATGGCACCCTGTTTTGTTGTTAACAGGAGTTGCATTATCATAGTTTCATACGTCGGTTACAATGGTGAGACCACACACAATTATGGAATATTTCAGCTTAGCAGATGTGCCTCTCCAGTATGGAGATCACTCAATTCTTTGAAAGCTCAAGAGTAGAAATGATTTTTGCATAATGTTAGGCTTGGGAAATCAAGGTGGTGTATCAGCATTTTTGCCCAGAGAATGTCATGGCAGATTGCTGGTTTGCATGCTGAGAAATAATCAGGACCTGTGGCAGCATTATTATTCAGAGAGAAGAAAATGGTCTGGAAAATGAACAGGATGAAAGGGGAGGGTCTACAGTCTGGAATATGCCTCTGGGGATATAACCTCTGAAATACCCATGTGGAGGTGACCATGGCCTGTGGTCCAAAGCATGGGACTTGGGGAGGAAGCCATTTATGCCAGAGTCTAGAATGGACTCCGGAAGCCATTTCATGCAGTCTCTAGAATATAATACCAGCATCCGATACTAAATTTTTATAAGGGACCTGAAAGAACCGGATGCGTACCTTTTTCTCTTGTATGTGATGATGGAGTTGATTGTGGTTTCCACCATTTAACAATTAGCCTCCAGCACCAGTGTCCTCCATCTTTTCCACACAGAAGGAGTGTGTTGACATGAGATCCCACCCTAAAGTTGGTGTGCTACAAACAAAAACCCTACTGGGCAGCCTTTGATTTAAAATAAGCATCCTGACACCTGAAACAAGGACACAGTGTTCACCTTAGTCTCTGCTTTGACTCACGGAGAGTTCTATGTGTTTTGCTTCAGTATGTTTCAAGCAGGGAAAGGAAAATGATTATGGAATTGCAGCAATTTACTAAGAAGTGAAAGGCTTTCTTGCAAGGAGGAGTGAATGTTTTCACCTTTATTAATAAACACTGAGTCTCCTCGTTCAGAATAAATTAAGCATAGGCTTGCCTCAAAAACTTCATGAAAACCCAAAAACTAAGGAAAGACCGAGAAAGGGGGAAAATTCCTAGAAATTGTTCCTTTTTGTTTAATGGATATTATTTAATATGTGTATGGAAAAAAATGTTGATTTATGACTTTATACATCTCAGAGTGTAGAAAGTATTTTAAATTGAGATCTGTACATAGTATAGTATAGTATAGTATAGTATAATATAGTATATTATATCATCACCAAGTTTCAATCCTTAACCGTACAAATAACTTTTGTTTTCCAATTTACCAGTCTCCCTTGCTCCATCTCTTCTGGTAACTTGTATTTTGTACTTACACTCTTAACAGTTTGCTTTTTGTTGTTGTATGTTACTCTTTTTGTGTTTCATTATCTTTAACATATTTATAAATCACATGGTGTTTGTTTTTTTTCCCTCTGACATATCTCACTTAGAAAAATATCTCCTGCTTTCAACCATATTGTTACAAATGACAAGATTTCATCATTTTTTTTTTTTTTAGTGATTAGTATACTATTATGTACATACAACACCTCATTTATCCAATCACCTATTGATGGGCATTTAGGTTGTTTGCAACCTCTGGCTACTGTGAATAATATTGTAGTAAATATGTAGGTCCATGTATCTTTTTGGATGAGTTTTTGTGTTCTTAGAATAAATCCCTGGCAGTATAATAACCTGATTATATGGAATTTGTACCTTTTAATATTCTAAAGAATTTCCATATTGCTTTCTGCTATGACTGCACCAATGTACAACCCCACCAATATTATACTGGGACCACCCTTTTCTCCACATCTTCACCAACGCTTGTTTCATTTCTTATGGATAACAGCTACCATCCAGGTACAGCTAATATATCATATTATTTTGATTTGCACTCCCTAAAAATAAATGATGATGAATATTTTTTCATGAGCCTGGCTATCTATATGTCTTCTTTAAAGAAGTGTTTATCCAGTACATACTGGATTTTTTCCAGTATCCTCCTCCCCCCCCCAAGTATACACTGGCAATGTTCTGGAATTAGGGAAACAACAGTGAAATTTCACCCCTATGTTTTGTGGTGTCCTAATGTTTCAGTTTATCCAACAGAAAAATTAAACTATGATCAGACCTTATTTTTGTTGAAGTAATAGTTACTAGGAATTTGGATGTGGAAAGAATAGTAATAGGTTATTTATTCAAAGCACTTCAGTCACATTACAGTGAGCATTATGAGGCTCCAAAAAAGTGTCAAAATTTACCCAATTCTTGATGTTAGTCAGTAGTCAACATTACAGTAGCTTCCAGGATTCTAGTATTATATAACTTTCTGTAACAAATCACCACAAATTAGGTGACTTAAAACAAACAGAAATGTATTCTCTTAGAGATCTCTAGGCTAAAAATTCTGAGATCTAGAAGTTGATAGGGTTGGCTCCTTTGCAGTTTCAGAGGGGAAATCTCTGCTTCTCCCCAAACTTCTTGTGGCTGTAGCAAATCTGTAGCTTGCCTTCGCTTGCAGCTGTATCTCTCCAATCCCTGCTTCTATCCTGTCGTGCTTTTTGCCTGTCCTGTGACTGCATGAAGTTTTCTGATAAGAAACCAAGTCACTGGATGTTAGACCCACTCTAACCCAGATTGTCTTCATCATAACCAATTGACCTGCAAAGACCATTTCCAATAAGGTCACATTTGTGGGTGCCAGGGTTAGAACTTTAACATCTCTATTTGAGGGACACTGTTCATGTTGTGGGACATAGCTCATGCCTAGTCTCATGCTCTTTATCCTGTACCAAGTTGTTTTCCATCCTTGAAGAAATATCAGATGGTTTCACTTAAATGCAGGACATAGAGAAACCAAATAGTGTCAGGAAAATAGAGAAAACTATCAAGCTGACCAAAGATCTGAGGCATTCAGCAGAGGATCGGAAGGAAGAGGGGTTTAAACAGGGAGGGAAGAACACAATGGACTGTGGTGAGGGATCACGGTGCTGGGTTGATGTGGTGTGCGGGGGTGGGAGAGAAATCAAATAATGTCCCAAAAGTAAAAAAGATGTAAGAAGAAAATAAATTGAAAAAAATTATTACTATAAGTGTTATCAAGTTTTTGTTGCTGATATCAGAAAGAAAATTTAGAGTTAAAAGAAGCCAGATGCCTTTAAAAAATCACCAATTATTTCACTTTTTAAAGACACATATATAGTTGATTATGATTTTAATCAGTTTTTACACAATATTTGGAAAGTAATCAAGTACAATCAGATATTTCTCTACTGCACTTTCCTTAATTAAATACTTAGGCTAAAATTCTACTTAGTTTCTCAAACAACTAAAATCTGCAAAACAACAACAACAAAAAAGGAATCCATAATGCTAATTAAGATTAGTGATGTTCACTTCCCTACCCCATGGAAAATAAGTCCAGATTGCCACTTCCCCTAAGACGTGTCCCCTCTATAAAATCTAGGAGGGCTAACTTCCTGTCTTGGGAAGATGGAACGTACTCTTGAGATTCGAGCTCATTTGCAAGGTATTTCCAGGATGGAGTAAAAATTGCTCCAAATGCTGCAAATCATGCATGATCTGTGCCATCAGACCTCCAGATGATTTCATTTACAAGCACGTAAAACACACTGTAATTTGAACTGCTGTCCTGCTGTTCTGTGAGAAAGCATCAGGGTGTCCTTCATTCTGCTATGTGATATCTCCCTGCAGAAGCTGCAGAAGCTTCTTGAGCTTTTATTTTTTATTTTTATTTATTTATTTATTTTGACAAGCTTGCAATGACGTGGAATTTTTACTTCTTTCTTATTTTACGTGGGGGGAAAAAATTTACAATGTTCAATCAGTATGACACAAGCCACTATAATATAAACCTCCAATTGCCATGGAAAACAAGCTTTAGATGCTTTTATCGTAATTTGATTTACCATAAATTAGACAAAATAATGAAAAGACATTCAAGATGATTGAGGAACGGTATTAATGGAGAAAATTACTAATATACTACGGATTAAGACTAATTGTTCTAGGGGGAGTAAAACAAGATAGGTACGTTTTAATAAAACAAGACAGATGTATTAAAATGAGGCTTTTAATTCAAAGGCTGAATCCATTTTCTGTGAAAAACTAAAATACCACTTCAGACATTTTCTGTGTCATTTTATATCTTCTTTGCTTCATCAATCTTTTTTCAGGCTACTTTGAGATGACCAGATCTCTGATTAAGTTCGTGTAAGCTCACCTAGTAATGTGTTGGTTCCAAAGCCCCTGGTCACACAACTAGGTGGCCCTGTGATATGTGACTAGCTCTTCCTGATTTGTCTCTTCCTGCCTTTAGCACTGCAAGTTTTTCTTTTTTAAAGATTTATTCATTTATTCATACAGAAATGGGGTACAGTGGCAGTGAGAGGATTCACCAGAAAGAGTCGCGAGAACAGGCAGATCAACAAAGTACACTGCTGAGGGGAGCAGCAGGTCATCTGCACCATGTGGATCATCTCTAGGGCAGGAAATGAACTCACAGAAAGAGCCACAGCTTGGCTTAGTTTCGCAGTGCCATGCTCCAATCCGCTGTGCCACCAGGGAGGGCCCAGCACCGTGTGTTTTTCATTCTGGGAAGTCTTCAGTATTGTTCATGCCACATTCCTTGGATCCCGTTTGGACACCAGGGTGTCAATCAACATGGATCCCATTATAGACCTATCCATAGGCTTTTGCAAGTATGGGGGTTTCTGGTGAACTATGCAGTGAAGTTGGGTGCTAATGGATAAATTCTTCTTTTTTTCCTCTCCAGGACTGATAGTTTTTCCTTGTAGCTTATATGGTTTCTCCGAGAATGGCTCTAGAGGATTAAGCAATTAGCTGCATTTGGGCAGCATCTGACTTCTATTTTTCCCACCTGACCCTACTTACTCTTTGTCCCTTCCTCCTTTCCCTGAATTTCACCTCACAGCGAAGTAGTAACATGGAAGTCCATTTTCTGAAACTTTCATCTAGTATACAAGAGCTAGGAGAAGTTAGGCACACAGAAGTATATCCAGAAAATAAACTTTCAACATCAGACACAAGGAATGCAGTTTTCATGGCAATAATAGTATATATATTGGATGTCAGAGAGGCCACACACACATACACATGCATTT
>NW_004567114.1:12976267-13012977 GCF_000260355.1 Condylura cristata
TGTGTGTGTGTGTGTGCGTGTGTGTGTGTGGCCTCTCTGATACCCAACATGCACTATAATTACTCAGGCATTCATTGAGGGCTAGTTAGGCTAAGATACACGAGGATGCAGAAACCCAGGGCTTTTATATAACAGTGGTGCTTGGAATATATGATCACACAGATCATTGTGGAGGGTTATGAAGTACACTGTTTCTTATTTATTTCATTGGCAGCCTTAGTAATAGTGATAAGCTCAAAGCTGTCAATTGTCAACTCATGTTATGCTATAAAAGCCAATATTTCTCTGTGGCAGCTTTTCAGGACATTTTTAGCTCTTGTAATTGCTGAGCTTGCTATGCTGAACGTCGAGATCAGGATGAAATTAAAATGGTGGCAGAGTTGTAAGTGAGACAGAATACTTGTTATTCCAAAGTCAGGAAATGAAAGTTTATACAAGTGTTTTATACTGAGAATCTTGAAACCTAGGTTTTCCGAAATTGTCTGGGCTGACAGAACAGTGATCTCCTTCTCATAGTTAAAGAAGAGCTTTGCAACTGCTCTTGCAGCAGGTGCTTACAGAATTAAATTTGTCCACTTCAAGATCTCCCTCCACCATATCTATCTTTTTCATCAACCTGATAGCCAGCCTTAGTTATTAGAACAGTAAAGGCAGGGGGATTATGTATCCTGCTCCAAAGGAAATTACTTACATGCAAAATAAATTGCAGATTCTGACTAGTATGTGTCAGCCAAAATCTAATCTGGTATAAGAGTGGTTCTTGAGGGCATTAGTCTAGCAGGGAAGGAAAGTAAAATTGTATAGTAGAGGGCTTATTGTCACAGAGAAACTCATCCTTGGCTGGAGATTCAATATTCTGGTAAAATGCCTTGTCCTTTGGAGGCATAGTTTATTGAAGGTAGGGCCTGATGATGATGGCTCAATAAGTGAGGTGGAAAGAGGAAATTTTGGTAGAGAATCAAAGTAGTCAGAGACTGAGAAAGGTAGTATTGGTTGGTGGAGTGAAATTTTCATGTAAGTCTTGAGGACATTTCACTCAAATATATTCTACAGAAGACACTCACTTGGTGAAAGCAGTAAATAATGTACTAGTAGGGTGACCCTCCAAAATATCAGTGATGGATCTCTTCTGTCAGCTAAAGTAGAAATAGATGTTGCCATGGTACTGGATTTGGTACTAGCAATGGAATTATGGGATCCTAAATGTCAGGGGCCAGATAGCATCACTTAGCAGTTAGAATCAAGGCAGAGATAGTTGCTGAAATGGGTAATGAGTCCCCATAGCATTAGGGCCCTGGCCATTGGGGAACTAGGATCATGTTTACTGGATCATTTGTTCCTCTTGAAAGAAATAAGGGAAGTTTAATAAGAAATAAGGGAGTTGCTTGAGAAGTCTCATGGAGAGTTGGTGTGACCAAATGAAGCCAAGGTCATATAGAAGGCCAGGGTCAACTCTTACATCCCTCACCTGGCTTACTACTCTAAATCTGTCCTCAGACTTGAGCTCATTGATTGAATGGAAGACTGAATCTTGAGGAAGAAATCTACATCTCTCAGGATGAATAGTCACTATATATTGGACTCTTTCCTAAAGGAACTGAAGACAAATATCAGAAGAATATATGCCATCAAACCATCAAGAGTGCTGACATTTGAAGAGTCCCAGGTATCAGTTTTACTTGGCTTGTGGTAACCAGCCAGTGTGTTTTCTGGGCCATTTCCATGATAATGGAGTGGGGCTGGGAACAGAGTCACTGAGGGACATGCATTGGGATAGTCCAGTGGTCTCCCTTTTACAAGCCTCATATAGCTACTGCCCCTGCTCAAACCTCCCTTCCAGCAGCAGAAGCAGTACTGAGAACTTGATAAGTTCTGTTTCTTAAGAATAAACTTGTTAGCAGCTGGTTGAATTCAGACCCCCTAAACCCTGGAGAGAGCAGATTTTTTGTTGTTGTTGTTGCAATCAGCTCCCACTGTGGCTTGCTGACCTTCTTCTCAATGTCTCTGCATCACCTCTTGAGTGGCTCATCATTCTCTGAGTTGCCTGGTAATAGACAAGATGTCCCACACATCACTTAAACCAAAGGGTCCAGGTTGGGAAACAGCAAGTGAGACAAGTTTCAATGAGCTTGTGTACAGTGTCAATCAGCATGGGTCAGTCTAACAAAACGTCAGAACACTGAAAATTTAGGAATAACTCCCTTCAGAGTTTTGTGGCCCCCATATCTAGTCATTTTGTAGAATTACACATTAAACTGTGTCATGGTGACTACAATGAGATGAAGAAGACAGACTGGTGACTTGTACCTTCCTTTCCATGAGCCACAATGGAATGCATGCTTCCTGTGATGTTTTGCCAGGATGGGGCTCTCATTTCCTGCTCAGCCAGGAGGCTTTGTAAAGCTTTACTGAACTGAAGCTGGAATTCCATAGGGTCGTTAGGGGCTCTTCATGACTGTGATCTCTCATCAGCGAAACACTATTACTGGTAATCAGTTCTGCTAACCAAGGGAGACTAGCATGGCAGATCTTCAGCAGGGCATATCTCAGCATACAGGGAGCCTGGGCTATCTTGGCATTTCTGTGCCCAGTGATAAGGATAAAGGGGCCATTTTAGCAGCTGTCACATGACAAAGGCAAGGCAGCCTCGGAGGAATCATATTTCTTGGGGATGAAAGACTGCAGTCACACTATCAATAAGCAACTCTGATAATACTATGTACTGACTGGAAAACAGATAAATCTGGAATGGGTGGCAGAAAAGAAAAATGAAGACAATTAAGGTCTGTGGCCCAGTTTCAGAAGTGGAGATTTCGGGTTGTTTCTTACCTCTATTACCTAAGTCTTTTCAGAGATTGTCCTTTGCTCTGTGGAGTCTCTGTGACAGACTGGACTTGTAGGGCACAGCATAAAGGACAGGTGAAGTCACCCGCTTTCCCAAAAATGGAGGGCATTTTATAATGGGCAAGCTATATTATGAAGGGCCTAAGTGACTAAAGTGGAATGCATGGTGAAGTCTTCATACATCTGATCAACACTGGTTCAAATCCTCCCCTGTGGATCCTTTAGCCATGCCTGTGTCTTATGGAGTTTTCACCATGTCAGGTATTGTTGTAAGGTCAGTGACTATCATTCACTCTGGTGCAACATGACAATGCCTTTTCTCATGCCCATAGGAAGCATTTCCCTTGAATTATGAGAGGTGGACATTGGGACTACTGCCTCAGTTCTTACATGTGCTGTCTAGAAGGTGTGGAAAAGGACAGAGAATATCCTTGTCCTGATTGGTCAGTCAATATGGAAGCCCAGAATTCTTGCATCTTTCCTCCCTGGTTAAATGATTTTTAAAAAGATTTATTTATTTATGCATACAGAACTGGGGTAGAGGCCAGAGGTCAAGGGGTGAGAAGATTCACCAGAGACAGAGTGGGGAGTAAAAGAGGCAGATGTACTGAAGTATGCTGCTGAGAGAAGCAACAGGAGACAGGAGAGGTCTGCTGCACCATGTGGGTGAGCTCCCTGGCTGGAAATTTAATCCGTGCTGCAGTGGCTGCAGATAGCTTCATAGTGCTGCACTTTAACCTGTTGGACCACCAGGGAGGGCCCACCCTGGTTAAATTATAATGAAACATACACAGTTTCTCAGATGATGGTCTCATGGGATTGTGAAATTAGTCATTCTAAGTGGTGGTTTATGTAATATTTGCTCCTGTAATATTTGCTCTTCCCATCCATGCCCCTCACTCCTGCTGCCTGGGATTACATGCGAACTTACTGCCTCTGTAACAGGGTGGTGCTAGGAAAAGGGGAAGTTCCAGGTTCCCTGCCCCACCCAGAAGGAGAGTAAAGCTGAGCAGAAAGAGAAGGAACTAGAAGAAGGAAGCAAGATGGAGAGCCAGAAAGAGACCTGAGGAAGCCACAAGCAGAGAGAAACGTGAAGAAACTGTGCTTGTTTCCTGGCCCTAGACTGGCTGAAACAGATGTGGGTGAGAGACCCGTGGGGATGTTGACTATGGCAACATTGATTTTGATTGTGTTCTTTTCCTCCCAGAATTATCTGGCCATTTTGACCCTTTTCTATGTTCCTGGCCAGTAGGTGCTTTAGTCAGAAGGTTTTCAGGCCTTGCTTTGGACCAATCCCTTTTGGGTTGACTTTTACCCATGAGGAGATGTGTCACTTCAGGTGTTTGATTTAGAAATCATATTCTTTGTCTTCTGCATTGTATACACATTGTATTAAAGTTCCTTTCCATTGAAGCTCTTAGGTCTTGTCTTGATAAAGCGGATGGCAGAACCCATTTAGAGCAGGCAGGTCGAAGGTTCAGTGGTGCCCCCTCCCTGCCCTGTAACATCTCCATTTCTGCTCTCTGGGAAACTCAGTATGAGATAACACAATGCACCTGTGATGGCGTCAGTGGCGATGTTTAAATGAATACAATAGTTACACAAATTTCTTTTATGGAGATAAGAGAAGGGAAAAACAGAGAGAAGGGGAGGAAAGTAAAAAGAAACTGCAGTAGATGGGTCAAAATAAAGAGAATTCAACATATTATATAAATATGTGTCTATATATTCTCTTTAAGAATTCAACACATACACACACATATATGTATATATATATACACACACACACATGTTCTACTAAGCTATAGTAAACACAGCAATGCTTGAAAGATCAATATTTAAATCCTCTTCCCAATCTAAAACCTAACAAAAAGCATCATAAGCAAAAATTCATACATTCATTAATTTATTCATTCATTCCTACATTTAATCACCATAATTACCTTCCATTTTCAAGCTCAGGTGTCTGCTAGGTCTTACAACCAAACAAAGGGGGATGCCAAAAATGAGATTAGCCCAGGAACAAGACACATTCTTGCTGAAGAAACACATGACCATAAATCCATACCCAGTGAGGGCTTAACAATTGAAATGCTTGATTTGCATTGAGTTTCCATTAGTTGGCTGGGAGAATTTGGCCTCCCAGGTATCCTTAAATTTAAAAAAGCGATGGCAAGTTTTAATTGACTTATTTCTTGGCATGTTAGGAATGGATTGTTAAGAATGAATAAGAATATTCAAGATGTTTTCATTGCTATACATAATATGCATTTTAGGAGTCTGAGTTTATATACAGGATCAGACCCCAACATGTGGGGCCTTGCTTCTCCCCCCCACCCTTCTAGCTCAGCGCTCTAAGATGTCTGAAATCCCCTTGAGCCTTTGCCACAGGCTGCAGGTCAAGTCGCCTCTCAGGAACCAGCCACTCCTTTTGCCCTTGGGTCACCTCTGTAATCTCTCCAAAAATGCAAAATAAAGACTTCTTTCAAAAAGTGTAAAACTATCCTGTGACCTTCTCTTTTTCAATTACCAGTTACATGGACCTTGGGCTTTTATTCCACAGCATGCCAGAAGCTGCCAAACGGTCCACTTCCAAGTCCAATAATGAACTGTCCATGCCGTGGGTTGAATTGTTCTCTTATTTGAATGACATTTTCTTAATTGTCTTTATTGGGTTTGAGTTCCTCTTGTTGTTCTTGCTGCTGCTTCCTCTTCGTGCAGTGCAGACTCATTTGATCGCCAGCTACTCCTGAGTACAGCTCTGTAAGGACAGCACGTGAGCTAGGCAGGAGGGAAGGGACTATGCAGGCTTCTCCCACACGGAGCTGCCAAGCGCACCTCCAGTCTCCTTCCTCCCAGTTGCCACCCGAGCGCCACCCGAGCGCTGCCAAGGCATCTCCAGGCTGATATACAGCCCCCGGCAAGCGTGCCAGTTCCGAGGCAGCTTAGGAATTCAGAGGAACATCTGTGGCACTGACAAAACTGTATTTCCTTCTAGGGGGTTGCACAATTTGAAATTGGCAGAAACATCTGCACATTGACAAGTCTCTTAGAATTCCAACTGTCAGTAGACAGAGGCATTAATGTTTAGATTTAAATGGAGTACTATGGAAGAACAAAGGTGAGGCTAAAACATGCTCTCATGGAGGCATACCACTTAGTTATATGTCATTATTCAGTCACTGAGTTATCAAAAGATATTGTTTATATCCTCCAAGTATGTCTGGCGCTTGAGATACAGTGGGGTTCACTGATTAGCATGTAGTGGGCTTCACCCAGAACTGAATATTCAATCTGGTGCTTCAAGCTCCCTGGGAAGAAATTACTGTATGAACCTTGGGACATATAAACTACAACAAAGGAGATGATAAGTTATACTTGGCATGTACCATTTTAGGCTTAAAGGGATTTTTGTAAGGTTGTAATTGGGATGCATTTATATAGATTATATTCCTTAAAATTAGTCAAGATTGATTTTATATCATGGTGATAAACAAGTCACCCAAATCTCTGTAGTTCTTGCTATCTTTGACCAAATAGTCAATGCAGAAAATGAGAAAACTCGGAGATGCGGAGAGCAAGAGTCTCTGAGTAGATTTTTAAAACTGGTGACTGTACCATCTGCTGGGTGGCAGGGGCCAACCCCGTGGAATTGTGTAGACAGTAGTTTCAGGCTTCGGGCTTCCTTCCTTTCTTTAGGATTGTCTGGCCCACAGTCATTTTTAATTTCAGTTTCCAAGTTTTTCATTCTGTTTCTGCACAAATAGGATCACTACACCTCAATAAAATAAAATCATAGGAAACAATAATATCAAATTCCCTTGCCTGTGTCCTCAAGGAAAATGAGGGCTAGAAAAGAAAAGAGAAACGCATTGGTGGAACCTTACTATTAAAATGTGTTTCATCTTTTCCCTGGCATTTTCAAAAGTAGGTTTGTGGTATTCCACAATACCCTAGATATAAAAGGGGGGAAAGATGCAGCTTCTAAAATAAAACATAATAAATTACCAAAAGCAGCTGAGAAAAATATATGAAGCTTTAAAACACAGATGAACTAAAACCACAAGATCCCCGTTCCCTCCTATCACAAATTTACAAGCCCTTGGATGTTAGTTACTTCAGTGGTGTAGGGCTTGTTAATTTCTTTTCGAGCACTCAGGCAGGCATTTGCCATTGGAGACCTGCTGCCCACCAATCAGGATGAACCATCCAGGCTGCTTTGATGTAACATAAGTTGGAAAGTAGCAGGTGGCCTTCCCTGCTGTTTATACTGCGGCTTGGGGAGTTGTGTCAGATGTAGCAGCTCTTCTTTATCTGCATGGAATCTGTGTAAATCACAAAAGAACAGATGGAAAAATAGTCACAGACCCCTATTCACCTCTTCCAAGAGCAACTAAGCCTCCCTACACCACCCGTCCTGTATCAAAAACCAAGCATGGGTGGGTTGAGTCCCAACTGCTACAGGGTGATCAATTTGTTGACAAAAACATCTAAATACGCAAGTTACACAAAAACAGCAGATAGGTTTAAAGATCACAGCTGCTATATATGTGTATTTTACCACCATATTACAGATTTTGGTCAGTAAACACAGAATTTAGAAACTATCTCTCTTCTACTAGTTGTCCATGTCTGTAGAATTCTGGAATGTAACAGGATAGTGCTTTATTATAACTGTCTGTTGGTGTGAAATTGTTTTTAAATAGAGTTGTGAAATTACCTGTCAAATTTAGGCTTCCCCTTAAAATTAAATATTTTGGTAAGATTTCAATAACATGTAGTTTCATATTAAAAGTGAAATAAACACAGAAAAAATGATTTATAAGCATTCTACCAGAATTCTAAGCAACTGAATTCTCACAAAGATTTAACAGTTTCTGTTTGTGTTCACTTAAAACACTGTATGACTTACTAGTTGTATGAAACATCGATGCATGTTTTGAGCAAGTACATTGCTCTGTTTATAGGACATAGGTGTGAAGATAATTTTATTAGTTAAAAATTTGTTAAGGCCTCCCTGGTTGTACAATGGCTTAGGGCACAGAACTGCAAACTAGCCGCAGCTGCTTCAATGCAAATTTGATCTCAGCCCCGGAGGTGACCCACATGGCACGGCAGACCTCTCCTGCCTGCCCATTGCTCCCCTCAGCAGTGTACTTCATCAATCTGCCTGTTCTGATCCCCACTCTGTCACTGGTGAATGCTCTCACTGCCCCTGCACCTCTGACCTGTACCCCAGTTCTGTATGCATAAATAAATAAATCTCAAAAGAAAAAAAAAAAAGGAATAAGGCCTCCCTGGTGGCATAGGGGTCAAAGTCTTAATGCTATCAAGCCATTACAAGCCACTGCAACATGAGTTCGATCCCCAGCCAGGGAGCTGACCCAAATAGCGCAGCAGACCTCTCCTGCCTCACCCACTGCTCCTCTCAGCAGTATGTTTCAGCAAATCTGCCTGCTCTGCTCCCCACTCTGTCTCTGGTGAATCCTCTCAAGCATGCTCCCCTCACACCTCTGTCCTATACCCCAGTTGTTGTATGCATAAATAAAAATATTTTTTAAAGCAGTTATTAAGAATAAAACCAGGGAAGGGAGAAAAAATGGAATACTCGGTCCTAAAACGAGCTGGTTAGAACACATGCCACTAGGTTTGAGGCCAAGGGATGCTGAGATGAGCTGCACATCCCAAAGATTTTAGAGTGATTTGTCAGAGAAGGCATTGGAATAAAGAAAGCCATAGCTTAGCAGGGTCTTGGTCAAAGGAGTCATGAAAGGCCTTATGAAAAATCATGGACTTTGACCTGGATGTGATCAAGGTTGACTGTTGAATCTGGATTTTATAATTTAATACCTGCAAAAGATTATGCACTTTAAACATATACAAGTCATCCAAAGACCCAGCGGTACAGAAGTTGGCTACAGGAGTCCACTGTGATCTAACAGTAAAACAATGTCTTTCTTGGGTTCAGTACTGAGTGCAGGAACACCTGTCATACACAGTGCTAAACTTACAAAGAAGCAATAACTGAGTGGAGAAAAAAAAAACAAAAAACAACAAAACAGTTCAATAATGAAGCTCAGAGTGAGCAGAAGTCAATACCCTGGCAAGTGGTCCAAACATCTTTCCTGTAAATGCCAAGAAGGAAGAAAACACCTAAGATCGGTTTCCAAAACTGGTAAATCCTCCATACATTTCTGTCCTACAATATATTAGACTTGTGGTTTTCAACTGGTTGTCACTTTTTACCATCAGGAGATATTTGCAAATGTCAGGACATTTTTGTTGTCACAACTGGTAGGAGTGCTACTGACATTTAGTGGATAGAAGCCAAAGATGAAGCTAAGTGTGGGACTCACTCCTAAAACAAATACATATTATTCAGTAAAAGACAATTAAAAAAAAATGTGAATAGTTTTGTAGCTTAGAACCCTGTTTTAGCCATCAGAAACAATCATGTTTCCAGTTCCCAACATGAGAGTCTAGAATCTCACCATGTCTGACCATATGTATCTGGACATGTGACAGAGCAATCGAGAAGCTGTTCTTAAGTCAAATCTAGTGAATTCTTCCTCAACCAGACAATGGAAAGTTAATAATGTGAAATAATTGCTGAATTGAACTGAAACAAAATGATGCTTGAAGCATGTGTTTTACTAATAAAGTTCCAACAGAGTTCTACACTTTTAAATCTTTGTTTTGACTTTAGAAATAGTCAAATCATTTCATTAGAGCTAGCCTGTTGTAATAAATCATGATATCTGCAGATACCCATATTAATGTAGCTTTTCTATCAAAACCTCAGTGGGGATGAGTCCATATTCTTATTACTCACTATTAAGATTTTCTAAATATTAAATTATTTTTGGTATGAAGACTCAAGAGATACTTCTGGTATATTTGGACTACTCTGAATTCTTGCTTTTGCCAGTTCCCTATGATAGAAAGTTAGAAGGGGAATTTCAAAGTGAAAATTTCTTTCCTGTAGGCATTCATTCACCTTTGATAATCTCTGTTAATTAAACCTCTCTTTGGTTACAACAAAGTTGCTATGAGGAAACAGTAATTTCCTTTTGGCTATTGGAACGCATTGCTATTGGGACTTCATTGTGCCAACAAGTTAAAAAAAAAATAAAGATGAGGATATCTATGTTCCATTCATATGAAATTATATTAAATAATTAAACCAAAGGGAAGGGCCAGTATCAACTATCACAGGTGGCTTTCAGGTGCTATCTGAGTTAAAATAAGATAATAATAGCATTTTGGATTATCTTTCATCATTTATTTTGTCTATGCTGCATGAATTCTGTGTTCTTGTTCTCAGGCCTTTGTCAGAGAACATGAGGTTTGGCATACTCACCACTCTAAGATGTAATTCTGAATTTCGGATGCCTTAAATATATCTCATTGAAACATCACTGATGGCCTAGCTAGGGAAATAGTTTTCATAACACTTGTCTGCTAAGGGTTTACAAATCTGGTTGACTGTTTAATCTAAAGGTAGTGGAAACATTTCAGTGACATCAAAATCCCTGAAAACTGACAATCCTTAAAACATGCTTATCATTAAGCTTTAAGACATAGGTTATTTATTTTGCAGGTTACTCCTTACAAAATAAAATATTCCATGGTAAAATTATACACAAAATAAAAACCTATCTAGTTTTACCATTTTCTTGGAGATTCTCAATATGCAACATAAAAGGAAACTAACAAAAACCTATTTGACATTATTTATCCGGGGACATCTCAAAGCTATTCCCTCTAGCAGTTCTAACAGTATGTTTTTTGTTTGTTTGTTTGTTTGGGTTTAATTGCATCTTAAGTCTTATTTCCTAGCTATTAGCTAGCTACCTTCTTTCTTTTTAGCACTTCTATCAGAACTGTGGAGTAAGCAGGTGGTTGAATTTAGTTATGTACCTGTTCATTATATCTTCCAAATGGTTTAGTAAGGATAGGTCACTATCCTTTGCCAATCGGCCTGTTCTACTCCCCACTCTGTCTCTGAATCCTCTAACTGCCTCTACACCTCTGGCCTGTACCCCAGTTTTGTATGCCTAAATAAATATATCTTTTTTAAAAAGTAAACAGCAGAGAGCAATTACATTTCAGCCTCCTTTGTTTAAAAATAACTAACTACATTTGAGACCTGGGTTGTAACTTTTTTTGAGGACTTAGCACAAATTGCGCAGAATGCCAGGAACATTCGGTGGGCACCGGTAACTCAGTTGACTAAACACCCGCAACGAGGCCACAATTGTCCTTGGTGAATAGAGATGACACCTCTTCCTTTGAACCCAATTTGATTATCAATCTTAGTACTGGTTTTTCCTACATTTTGTTCTGAAGACCCCACTTAAGGTTTTTGCTTCTTTGTCAAATAATATAATGCAGGAAATTAAAACTCTTGGGGCAAAACAGGAATTGTTTCCAATCCAATTCATTCTACAATCCTAACACCCAGTTTCCTCCATTGGAAATGGATGAACATGTTCAGATCAGAGTGTAAATTGGCATGAACCTTCATCTGAAATGCAATAAAGTCAGAGAAGACTGGATGCTTTTAAAAAATGTATCATTATTCATATTCAGTGCTTCCTCTGCACTTCTGTGTACCATCTGGTCTTGGTGGTCGAACTGCCAAAATACCATAAGGAAAGTTGTTTTTGTGGTATTTCCAGTCCAACCAGAATCAGAAAGTACCAGAAATCTCTTGAGAAAAGCTGTTGTCATAGGACACAAAGCCCAGTTTGTCAAACCAAAGAGTTTAGGAAGAAAAGTAGATGAAATTAAACTATCATCCTAATTTAAATACTGAACAAAGAGAGGGTGTTCTGGGCTTTCAGTTTATCACACATCATACACACAGAGATATTTATTTATAAATATAGTTTATATTAATATACACACACCTCCTACCAGCTCCTGAGAGATGTATTATTTTTCTTTATAAACTGCAGCTTCACTTCTACCCTTTAATTTGCTCATTGCTAGTCTGTTTATTCATAGATTATTAAAAGGAATATGTATAGGTAAGAAGTCATAATTTTTTGGAGAGAAATAGATGAGAAAAAGAAGGATGCAGACCGATTGAAGGGATGACACCTGTTTTAAGTCTTCCTAGAACACATGCAGTATTTGCAAAACCACCTGAGAGAGTCTCCTTTGTGAACCCTTTGATGTCCAAATAATTCTTTTATGTGCTGTTCTTTCTTGATACAGGATGTCACAGCTTGTCAAATACAAGGATTCTTGAATCTTAAAAGACTCAATCTGTGCTGTCAACTGACTGCCCAGAAGGTTTAGAGTGGGCTGTTAAACTTGGCAAGATTTTTACTTCCATTCAATATCCAAACCTTTAATTTATTTGATATTGAGCTTTATTCAGTATAATTAAAAAAAAACAAACTCTTAAGTGTTTAAACGATGAGTACTATTGTATTATAATTAACACATGAAGGAGAGGAACTTAGCAAAAATATGTTTGACTAAAGGAAATGTCCTATAATGAATAGTATCTCCGCTTTTATCTGAGATTCAGTGCTGGTCTATACCTGTCAATTGTGCCATGCAAAGGGAGTTAGTAGCTGCTCTCATCTTAAGTTTCTTGACCTATAAATATCACACCGATTATTTTACTGGATTGAAAGACTCAGTGAGCTATTGAATATGAAGTTTTAGAGCTTAGCAGGTCTGATTCTTCTCAACTTCTAGAAGTAGACGAGGATCATAAAATGATAGACAGCTACAGGCAAGAGCCTGACTCTAACAAAAGTGCATTGCAATTTTTACTTAAGTTCCTGGCCGAAACCCCCCCCCCCCCGCCCATTGAAAGAATTAAGGATGTAACTAACCTATCTTGGGAGGTAATAACTACATTCTCCATTAAGAATATTACCTATTCAGTCCCCACCAGCAATTTTCTGAAACCTTTTATTACACTAAATAGAAGAATATGATTTGACCTGAGGTGTATGTACATTCATGGAAAAATATATTCTATACATATGACATTATAAGATCATTTATTCCGCCCTTCACCTAAAGAGGGGCATTTCCCAAAGTTAACTAAAGACTGCCCAGACAATTTAGACAGAAAATAAAAGACCAGCTTTGAATTTTTAGGACTGTGTTTTCTGTCTGGTATGTACACCATAAGTTACTTTTCTAGAATGTGAAATCTAGAAGAAATCTCCTAGCCAGTAAGTGTTTCCTCCCCCATTTTGGGACTTTCTGTTTTCAGTCCTACAGGAACTTCATTAAAAAAATCCTCATGAATTTTAGAAAATCATAACATTGACTGAAATACTCAGGATCCAGCCTTTAAATTTAATGATTTTAGATCACCACATAGTGAAAGCTTATTTCAACATGGTTGCTATCCTGGTTCTGAGTTCTTTACTTGATGTCACTTCATTTTTCGGATATCTTGCTTCTTTGAATCACTTGAATTGAATCAAATTATGTAAAAAAATTAATTAAAAAAATCTCATATACTTGAAACGTTTTTTTTTTCTTCTCTTAAATCATTCATACATAATCCATTTAGAAAAGTAATTAGAGTGCCATTCTAAGCACCAAAGGAGAGCACAGAAATCTGCTTCTGCTTCTGCCTGAACCCTCCTTCCTCCACACTGTGTGATACATGCAGCAACTGGCGGTGGCCTCCTTGACTCCAGTCACTTCGCCCTGAGTTAGTTATCCAAGCAAAACCTAATATAAGTTTTTTTTCTTTTTTTAATGATAAATCATAGATGGTTCCTCTGTCTTGAGCTTTGAGACACTGTCTTATCAGGGATGCGATCTGTCAGGGGAAGCAAAGTACATCCAAAGAGAACACCATTGTCCCTGTGTTATGTTACAATATTTTCATACGATGGTGACATTCCTGAGATGGCACCTGCTGTTTGGCTTTGGGAGGCTGGTCAGAAATGAAAGGAAAAAGCAATATATGGTTTAAACAGGAGAAGTGCAACCATGCATTTTTGTAACAAATACCAGGCACTGACCAGTTGGGAGTTTACGGAAGAGGCAGTTTGCAGACACAAGCTCAGAGTCTGAGTGAAAACCCTGGCCATTGTCAAAAATATATCAACAGGCAGATAGAAATATTTTCTTTATTTGCAGAATACATATATTTAACATAACTGTGTCCTGGTGACTCCCCAGACTTCCACTGATGACCCTTTGGAAATTTGGGGAAGCCCGGGATACTAGCTTCATGTAATCTTAGTAGTACAAAATGAGTACTGAAACGTTGGTGTTGGTGAAAGTTGACACTGAAACAAAGATGAAGAAAAAATACATATATGTGTGGATGGATGAGTATCAGTTCTTTTCTAGAGCACAGAAAAGTAATTAGAGTGCCACTCTAATTACTTTTGATTTTTAAAATATTCCCATTTGTCAGGTTATGGCACAAATACAGTCAAAAATACAGAAACTAACATCTCTTTAATGTATAGTTGTTTTGAGAAGCCCAAAGTGTCAGATTCCATAACTTTAATTCACTGTTCCCTTTAGAAGCTTTAGTTTTCCATAGTAGGGGTAAAGAGAGGAAAAAAGTGAGCTAAAACACTAGTTCCAACAATAAGAGCCATGGTTAAAATTGTGAACTGCTATTCTTGGTAATTAATTAAACTTCCATGAAATGGTACCTGTTTTGGAAAATCAATGGCATCTATTAAAAGAGAAAACTGCAAATCCAATTAGGCAGCACTCCTTTTTCATTAAAATGTGGTTTAATTCAGTGAAGACCACTGTTCAGAAATTGGGCACTAAGTCTTTTTTTTTTTTTTTTTATGGAATTAACTAAATTGATGGTGTACTTTGTTGACTTTCTGTTTAAAGACTTGAAAAAGAAAGCTCCTTGGCCCTTTCTCCATATATCTGATGACCTTGGAAAGTGATGACTTTATAGGATGGAACCACATGTCTCAGACCACTGGGAGGTAAGTAGGCACTTTCTGAAACCCCAGTGGGGAGGCAGAGAGCAGCAGCAGTCAACAAGAGTTATTGGGTTTCCTTGATCATGATTCCATAGCATTTCTGCTTAGACTCAAGGGAAAATTCAACTTGATTTATCCGAGTTATTGACTGTGCCCACGTTCCTATGCAATTGTTTTTCTGTCTGTGTGTTTATGCTTTTATGGAAGAGTAAGACGGTATGTCATTATATCATTATATTCTGTTTTGCATGACTTATCCTTTCTCCTCAAGAGGTCAGGACCAAGGTTATACAAAAGGCAGGGTTTGTGTCATGGATGTACAATTCTGAACACAGTAAATGCTGTGTTTCAGTTCTTCTGGGAATTCTTATCAAGGCGATGGGCTTGTTTATGGAGCTAAATCAGAGACTTAAAAGCCTCTCTATGCTTTACTGAAACGTGGAGTGCTTCTAAACTTTAAAATCAATTCCATCGATTCAATTATAGAACATAAGTGAAGACTAATGGGTTTTATGTTCATTAACTTCTAATTTACATAAGATAGGAGATGTTAATATGGTCTCAGAATCTTTATGGAAACAATTTTTAGTTGAGCTGGAGAAAATACAACCTCCATTTTCATTTGAAGTGAATCAATAGTCTAAACATTAAAATATATGATCTTCAGCTCAAATTCCATGATTTCTTCATGTTTCTGTCATCTAAGAAAATTTATGAATTCTGAGTTAAATTGGTGTAACCTCTTGATCAGCTGTTCAGTTGCTTTTATAAACCACATGGGGTTTCCTCTTAAGTTTTACCAGAACTTAAAAAAAAAAAAAGAAATTGGTATCAATTTTGGATTTTTCTGAAGTGCAAAAAAGTCAAACAGCCAAAAAAAAATCAAGATTTGAGATAAAGGCAAACCTTGAAATTGCATTGTGATAAGTTTTATATTATCTCAGGTTTATATCCTTGTGATTTAATAATAATAATTTTACCCTTTGTTTAATATGAGAGATAATATCAATGGGATATGTAATTATAAATATTATTTAGGGAATATCTAAAGCTATAGATAGATTGGTTAGGGAGTTAGAAGAATCTTATGTCTTAATCAAGTCTGGATGTGATTTTCTTCAGATATGCTTATCTTCTTTGGATAACAAGATAGGGAATTATTCCCATTTTCCAAGTTGGTCTTCATTTGGAAATAGCTATAGGGTTACCTCAAGATCTCATCCCTTTTTTCCCATTTCCATTTTTCTTATTGTTGTTAAGATAGATCTGTGTGACTGCTTTTTTCCTAAGTGTTTTTTTTTTTTTTTTTGTCTTTGGGCTACTTAAAAGCTTTTCAACTCAGTTTTCACATTTATAAAATGAGAAATGTTTTTATATTTTGGTTTTTGACAGTGGGTAAGAGACTAGGTGAGACATGCTTTGTAAATCAGCTAGCTCAATGACTTATGAAGAAAGTGCTTGATAAATATTGACATCTTATTTCTTTTGACCTGAGTTCTACTTTCCTTCCTCCAAGTGCTTTTCTTTATATGATTTTCCCTTGTGTCCTTTGTGACTAGAGGATTAGTTTTGGCTGCATTAAACATGCTTTTACTCACTGGAACTACACATATAACGAGGTATGAGATGGGTGCCAAAAATGGAGGGTGAAGGTGTATATTTTACAGAAAACTTCGGTTAAAAAAAAGAGTAATAAAAAATGTAATGTTTCTTTGCATCCCATGTATTATATTTGACTTCAGGATAGAAAGGGAATGTAATTTTAAATTTTAAATATCTCATAGCAAATGAAGTAACTAAGTTCTTTATTTGTTCAAAACCATCCCATCCATTATAGTTTTAATATACTGAAAGCTACATGCATTCATATTTTGTTAGTTTATGTCATTCTTCTTAGCTGACTCTCACATAGGTGATAGATTAAAATCAGGTTGCTTAAAAGCACTTGAGCTCATTACGAATAGACACAGGTTGCTGTCTAAAAGGAAACCTTAGTGTCAAAAAATGAAAGAAGTATGAATTATCTGTGTTCACCATGTTTTTGTGTACGTGAGCAGTCAAGCTGAGAAAAGTCACGTGTTCAAGTCTCCAATCCATTTTGCACTAAATATGTTCTGATTAGAGAAATTTCTGGGCAAGGTAAAAGCTTTAAGATACAGAAAAGTAAGAAAATATATTTCAGCCAGGATTGTGAGTTTAAACAAAGAATATGGTATTGAACACTTTCAAATTTAAAACAGAAAGGGAAACATATCCAGAGAACTGAGAAAAATGAATACTATAAAAGTGTGTGTGTGTGTGTGTGTGTGTGTAATATCTTCATTATGGGTTTATCTAGGTGAGAGTCTTGGAGGTTGCTGTAATATAGTCAATGACATTAAATTCCCCCTTGCCTCCTAGAAGCCTCAGATCTACCTTCCAAGGTTTTTCTTCATCTAACCCTTACACAGATAATTATAGAAACTTTATTCAAATTTCCAAGTCCTGGAAACAACCAAGATATCCTTCAGTAATCAAATGGATATGAGGTGGTCAATTCAGACAATGAAACATTTATTCAGTACCAAGAAAAGGAATGTTTCACTAAACCATGAAAAGACATGGAAAGTCTGTAATGCCCCTTACTGAGTGGAAAAATCTAATCTGAGTGGGCTACATACTGTATGATTCAATGATAAGCTTTCTGGAACAATCTAAGAGAAAAAAGAACAGTGGTTGTCAAAACTTGGGATGGGGGGTAGGACTTTTAGAGCAGTTCTGGATGACACCACTCAGATACATGTTAACATATAATTGGATGTCAGGAGAGAATAAATGTCAATATTGGTTCAATGATTTCAACCAAGGTTCCCCTCTGGGGGGGGGGGTGTGATAATCCTAGAGACACATGCAAGTGGGGACAGAGGGAAATGGGAAATCCCTGCATGTTTCCTTCAATTTTTCTTTAAATCTGAAAGAATTTAATGAAACCTTAGAGACATTATTTGTTTTATTTATTTTTTTTAATTATTATTATTATTATTTTTTAAGATTTATTTATTTGTGCATACAGAACTGGGGTACAGGCCAGAAGCTCAGGGGCTGTGAGAGGCTTCACCAGAGACAGAGTGGGTAACAGAACAGGCAGATCTACGAAGTACACTGCTGAGGGGAGCAGCGGCCGGGCAAGAGAGGTCTGCCACGCCATGTGGTCACCTCCGGGGCAGGCAGGAATCGAACTCATGCGGAAGTGGCTTTTGGCTTTAGATTCTCAGTGCTGTGCTTTAACCCGCTGCGCCACCAGGGAGGGCCGACATTATTTGTTTTAAAAAAGAAAGCAGTGAGATCTAAATATGCTCATTCCTATCCATAGAAATGAGTGGAAGGGTGCTGGAGTGTGGTAGATTGGCAATTAAGTCTAAATAATCATGTATGCATATACTTACAGAAATTTATGACATTTATGATTTGTCTGATATGAAAGATGTGTGGCTCACTCTTTATAAAAATAATAAAAAATAGAGTCCCCCCTCACTATGAAGCTATCAGCAGCTACTGCAGCATGATCCTTGGCCAGGGAGGTGACCCATATGGTGCAGCAGGCCTCTCCTGTCTCATCAGCTGTTCCCTTCACCAGTGTAACTCAGTAGATCTGTCTGTTCTGTTCCCCACTCTGTCTTGGGAGATTCTTCTCACTGCCACCACCCGGTACCTCTGTACTCCAGTTCTTGTATGCATAAATAAATCTTTTCAAAATTAATAAAATATATTATTATTATTACTGAAAATTCTGAATATTGATGAATGAGTAAAGTTTTGACTTGAATGTTGTTCGATATATTCATTTTGATGAAAAAGAAATAATGAAGTATGTCAGATAGTCCCTTACTTGTCAATGAAATAGATGACTTCTTTGCTGAATCAGTTCATCATTTTGAAATACCTGCAGAATATTTCTTCAGTCTGCATTACTCATATTTTCTGCATCATCTTCTTAAGCCTAGACAATTAACAGAATAATAAATCAAAACTTGATCTGCAAGTGCTTGCTAATTCCTGAGGTTTAAATATTTCCACACCACCATGATACCTTTCAAACTACCAGCATGATGACACTGACCGTGGAATTGGGAAGATATGGGCAGTTGTTTACCTGGAATATTATTTCGACCATACAAATGCAATAAAGGCAAATAATTTAAAGTAAACACGTAATAATAAATGCAAGATATAATTAGAAAGCAGTGGGTTTTGGCTATATTTTTATCAGTGTTTCAACATAATTTATCTAAATTAATTTATATTAATGACTGTGTTTAATAAGTGGCTCACAGAATTCCTGTAAATTTAATAATCACTTCTCATGATCTCATAAGCACTGGCGCCTGCACACCGCCGATTGTCTGATGAGTCAGTAAGACTTCCTGGAGAAGGTGCAACCTCAGGTGAGTCTTAACAGGTAAGTAGAAGCCAGCTGCCAAATGAATTTGAGGATGGAAAGGGAGTTATGAACTTTGTGTACAGGTTCTAAAATAGAGAGGAAAGTGTGATGTGTGGTTGGGATATAGGTATTTATGAGTTGGAACTTGCAATGAATTCTCAGAAAGCAAGGACCATGGGAGGAAATTATATTAAACTACATTAACTAACATGCAAATTTATATTAAAGAGCTTGGAATTTATCCTATAACCCAAAGAGTCCTGCTGAAGGATTTGAAGTAGAGAACTGAATTATTCAGATGTATGGCTGAGGCTTGATCTTCTATCCAGCCCTTACAAAATGAATTTGTGAAGGAAAAAAACTAGAAGCACATAAACCAGTTAGGAGGCTGTGGCTGTGGATTCAGAGAAGTGACATGAACTGATTCAGGGTGGATGGATTTAAAAAGAGACGGTGATAGAGTCCAGAAACTTAAAGGAGGTAAAATCAGCAGAACTGGGGATGGATTATGGGTTCATGGCCAAGAAATGGAATGAAGGAGGAGGATTAGATTCCTGATATATAATGATTAAATTAGAGTCAATCAGGGTGTTGGCAATTGCTGGGGACCATCTATGTAAGAAGTACTTTGCTAATAATAATAAACTCAAATTTAGTGTCCCTTAATATATGAGTGGTAGTTATAGTCCTAATGACGATGAACTTTAGAGGGAAAAAAGGGGAGGAGAAGGATATAGGATAGGAAGCAAGGAAGAACTTGAAGATATGTCCTTAGCTACAAAACTCACACTGGAACTAAAGCAAGTTCTGAAAAAAAGGACTGAACAGAGATATGGAATATTAGAGAACACAAAAGAAGAAATCAGGAGGAGAGATATTTAAAAAATCAAGGATTGAAAAATGATATCATTAATGCCAAGTGAAATACATTTGTCATGTATTTTTGCCTAAAATTAAAATATAACATTCATCCACAATACAATATTCAGTATGTGACTATATAATAATTTATATAATCAGTACCCATTGGCAGACACTGAAATTGCTGTCATTTATTCAATTCTATTTTAAGGATTGCTACTGCAACAGACATATTTGTACTGAAACCTTATGTATGTCATTTGCCTTTTTTTTTCCCTTTAGAAAAAATCTCAAGTGATAGAATTAACAGAATTTAAGGATAGAAGCACAATTTAGTGTCTGGACACATTTTGTCAACATGCTTTTCAGAAATAAAGGTTTGATTTGACTTTTACCAGCATTTTTGTGAAATGTGCTCATTTCCCCCCAAATTTCAGCAGTGTGGAAATTTTTCCAATTCTATCTGTAGTAGCAAATAATTTGCATAGCCCTTTCACTCACAATACAAAGAAAATGTTAAAGTGATGTATATTTATGTCAGTTAAACTAGACGGAAATTGGAGTAGAATGATAATGATACCTTCTTTGCTTGAGGTGTGGTGGGGAAATATTCACAGCTACCTTTGTTCAATATTTGTGACACAGTTGTTTCCCCCAAATGCCTTATTCCTTCTTCTACACTTGTACTCAAATTTCTGGATGTATCCTTTGTTTGGAAACCTTCACTTTCTTCTCACACAAATTGAAAATGTCTTCAAGAGATTGTGGACAATCTGCATGGGCATGCCTACTATACAACACATTATCTACCTTTCAGGTGCTGATATATATATATATATATATATATATATATATATTGAATGTCTGTCCATCAACTTTCATACTTAGACTACAAGATCTTTTGGGTAAAGACCACCTTATTTAGTCAGCCTTACCTGTCTCACACCTCCTCTGAGAGGTGCCTCAGAGTACCTGGGGCTGGTGTCTCAAAGAGCTCTGTGTTGGTATAACCCAACAACTCACAGAGAGCTTTAACCCTAGTGACCAGATGGTGTACACTCTGGGTCCCCATCAACTCTGAGAACTGTTGCTCATCAGCCAGTGCCTCCTGGTGCAGCTGCCTCTGTTGCTGCCTGGTCCAGAGTCCAGTACTGTCCATGCCTGGTCTTCAGACTGTGGCTGCATCATCTCAGTGCCTCCAGCTGTGGTGAGTTGGATCTTGGCCTGCAGCTGGACAGCATGTCATGAGCTCTAGCTCCAGGTGGGACAGCAACATTAGCAGCTTCTTATTTGGGATTTCTGGACACGATGGAGACCATCTGGGTGAGGTATGTGGCCCTTGTGGTCTTGAGAGCCCCTTGTTTCCCCCATTTGTTAAGTAACAAACCCATTGTTCCCTGAGCCTGAGTGGTCTTGCATTTGTTCAGATGGGCAAACCGTCAGGCTGCGACTATACTCTCCTGGGCACTGGTTGATGTTATAACCCTCTAATAGTATTGGTTCAGGTTACAATTGTGATTCAGAAATGCAAGAGCCTGCCTCACCAAGACACCCACAGTTACAAATAAGGATGTTGTAATGATGCTCAAGATGGTAGGTGGAGCTACTCTGTGCTATAATTTTATAGGCCAGTAATTTTGGTTAATGGGGCCTTTCCTGGTGGCACAACAGTTTAGGATGCAGTTAGGACGCAAGTTAGCCGCAGCCGCTTAATGAGAGTTAGATCCCCTGCGGGGAGGAGATCTTCACCATGCAGCAGACCTTTCCTGACCTGCCCGCTGCTCCCTCAGCAGTGTACTTCTCTGATTTGCCTGTTCTGCTCCCAACTCTGTCCTTGGTGAAACCTCTTACTGCCACCGCACCTCTGGCCTGTATCCCAGTTCTGTATGCATAAATAAATAAATAAATAAATAAAAACGTTCGATGTGCTTGCACAGATGGACATGTTTGCCTAAGCACCTACAGACACACAGGAACACTCACCCTCTGTTGACAGTGAGCGTGCATACAGCGTAACCTAAGAGATAACTTTGGGGGCATTTCTATCGTGTAGTTACCATCCAATGACGTGATCGTTTTCGAAACCGTACTAAGAAATCTTTCACTTCCAAATTTACAATGCAGAAGTGTCTCCTTTGGACTTTTTTTTTTTTTTTTTTTAAAGCAATTAGCTCCTCTGGGGAGTTGCAACGAGTGTATTCAACTGTGTGACTGGGATTTTCAGCTTCTCCTAGAACAGCATCCAGCCCTTTGCATTCTGAACAGACAAACACGTGCCCGTGGACTCACTGGCAGAGATGAATGGGGTCTACGTAATTGAGTAAAATCTGGATGTCAAGGGTTTGCAGTCTGACCTATACCCTCAACTCTTGATGGCGAAACACAGCTCCCCCTCACCCACCTGCCTGCTAGGATACCGTTACCACGGTGAGGACGCCCGTGTAACAGGCGGGACTTGTGCTTCAAACCGGGTTCTGGTTCTTTCTTTATATCCCCGGGCTGTAATTATCTCATGATAAGCACCTTTGTGTCTAATGACTTAATTAGGTAATCACATAAGTGCTGTAAGTGATGTTTTGTGTGATGAAAATGTGTAATATGTACCAAATCATCAAAGTCCCTCAGAGCTGGACAGGAAAGCCTAACTCCCCAGTCGACGAGTTTAATTTCTGTCTCTCCCTCATGCCTTTCTTTTTTTATGGGGGTCGGGGGGTTGGGGTAAGTGGGAGAAGAAAAACTTCTTTACACTAAACAGATGGGAGGAGTATAATGGTGTTTTCCTGAGCTCTGACACTTTTAATCTGCCCTATACACACAGCGGCAGAGTTGAACGTGAAATTGCTGCTTTTTCTCAAAATAAGCCCCGTTAGCCAAGGAGCAGCAACAGCTGTCTGAGTGACGCTTCTTCTTCTTCTTTTTTTTTTTCCTTTTCTTTTACTGTATTTGTGTGCTGTGGGTGTGTTTAGCAGGCAAAAGTTGGCATTTTTGGAGCCATACCATTTCAGCTTTTTCCCATCTTTAGAGGCACGTTCTTAAGTGAAAGTGACTCAAGATGTTCTTTTGCCAAAGATCATTAAGAACTTGAAGTGTCTTTCCTTACAGTGTAATGTGACTTTTAGTGAAACAATAGACCCATTAGCATTAACTCAAAAACAAAATTAAAACATAACAATGCGGTAGGTCAATAAAACTGTCTCTGCTAAGGTCTTCTTATATGCAAATGTCAAATGGTTATTTTCTATTAATTAGACAAGTGACACTACAATTAATTGGCTAAATTGTAACTAATACTACTATTGGCTTGAATAACTACATGATGTTATTGAAGATTTATTTATTTATGCATGCAGAACTGGGGTGTGAGAGGCTTCATCAGAGACAGAATGGGGAGCAGAACAGGCAGATGAACGAATTACACTGCTGGGGTGAGCAGTGGGCGGGTCAGGGGAGATCTGCCAGGCCATGTGGTCACCTTCCCGGGTTGGGGGTCGAACTCACGCTGAAGTAGGTGTAGCTTCTTAGAGCTGTGCTTTAACCCACTGTGCCACCAGGGAGGGCCCAATTAAACGATTTTTTAACATGAACTCCCCTTCCCAATATTTTGCATTTTTCCATTTTACTTTTTGTCTTTTCCAGAAAGTCTTCTGGAATCATGCCAGTCTAGAATAACATTTCTTACTCTAAAATTCCATAACATCATGTGTATTATTGATTTGCTAAGTTATCTATAGTTATTCATTCATTCATGTACTTGTTCATTTTCATTTGGTAGATAAATTATCTATTGTATTTTTGTTTGCAGACATTCTTTTGTTGCATTAAATTGCTATTACTTTTGCTTAAAAATGCCATTTAACTTTTTGTTTACCACTTATTCCATTGTACAATAAGGTTCTACATTTCCTAAGGGTAAGGCTTCACACTTATGGACATACAAAATAGTTGGATTTTTTTGAAAACTTGACTTGCCAGGGACCAATTATCCAACAGTTATTATTATTATTTTTTAATTGTGCTGTTACTAAAAATAACAAAATTTTCACGGAGCATTTGTGCATTATGTCTATCTTTCTTCTGGAAGAGGTCTAAAGCTGACCCAAATGAATTGCAGCAATCAAGCTGTTCAGCATGGTGGTGTGTTGCTCAAGCTCAAGAATTCACAGAGAAGCCCTTGGTTTGGCTTCACATGATGAGATGAGACAGCGGCGGATGGGGGATTCCAAGACTGGAGAATGGGGATGATGGACATTTTTGCAAGCCCTTCTGAACCAGAAAAACAGTGATCCTTGGCATATAATGGCAGGCTGTCCTTAAACTCTGTAATAAAACTTTCCCAGTGGATTTCTTGGAGGTTTTTTTTTTTTTCTTTCTTTACTTTTTTGAACTTTTTAAAAAAGATTTATATTTTTATTTACTTATGCATACAAGAACTAGTGTGTAGGCCAGAGGTCTGTGTGTGTGTGTATTCACCAGAGACCTAATGGGAAGCAGAACAGGTGGATCCACTGAAATAAACTGCTGAGGGAAGCAGGAGAGCAGTGGGTGGGACAGGAGAGGTCTGCTGTGCCACATGGGTCAGCTCCCTGGCCGGGGATAGAACTCATGTTGCAGTGATAGGACATAACTTGGTACTGCTGACACTTAATCCCAGGGAGACCAGGGATGTCCCTGTGTGTTTTATTTTATTTTTTTAAAACAGGACACATGATCAATAAAAAGTTTCCTAACCTTCATTTATTAAACTGTGGCAGCATTAGAATCTCCTAGGACATGGTTTAAGCACTGAGTATGTGTAATTTCGAGAGCTATAACTGCTGTTGATTTGCTTTAAAGGACTACTCAACTTGGAAAAATGTTAAAGATAACACAATCTAGAGAATCATAAAAGCTATTGGGTATTGTTTGAAAAGTAAAATTTCTAAAAATTTGGAAGTGAAGGATAGGCTTTCCCAAGATGTGCAAAACAATCTTCCTCAAGATATTCAGAACAGGCCTCCCTAAAACATGTCACTCTGGCATGTGGATTATTTCAAGCTGAGGTCAATCAAGATGCTGCATGCACACCAGAAAACTTTAACACTCCCTTAATTACCTAAAAGAATGAAAATGGAAAGTCTTACTAAGAGCTAGGATTATTATAAGAAATAACTCTTCTATCTGAAAAACATATCTCTATGCAGAGCACATACCCAGCTACAGAGTATGTGTTCTTTGTTATGTGAACCACTCCCCATCATGTGAATCCTCTCCACACTCCTTGAAGCAGCAGACTCTTATCCTACCCCTAAGCTCAGCTACATACCCCTATTTTACCTCTTTATCTTTGAAATTCACATGTCTTTGTAGATGACACACACATGCAAAAGTAAATTTGTTTTTCCATTATTCTGTCTTTAATTTTATTATTGTATAAGCCTGAGGGGAAACCAGAGGTGCAGGAACACATTTCTTTTCCTCCTCAACAGACCATTCTACAAATTTGGTCTAGGTTCTGAGAAGGGTGTGGCTTGTGTGTAGATTCAAAAGAGAAGTAATTTGTAACTATGGAAGCAAAAGGGGATACATGGAAACTGACCCTGAGTGAGGCAATCAGTGGAGGGGGGTAGTTTCCAGTTGTGAACTAACAGACAGTGTCCCACAGTGAGCCCGTATGTGACCCACTCTGGGAAATATTGGATGGAAATTCACATCCCAGTCTGTCATGTCTCAGACTTTCCCAAGAGAGAATCTGCCCTTTCAGCCAACATACTTTCTTAAAAAGGCAGAATCAGAGGACAGAGAGGGAGTACCTTCTCTGGGGTGAGGGGATAGGGGTGAGGAACAGCGGCAAAGTTCTCTATATGATAATGAGCTATTCTACCCTTTGACTTGCCAAGGTCAGCAGGATCATGATCCATCCTGGGAGAGCCAGGACGAACACTAGGATAACAGCACCATCTTTCTCTTGGGTGATGCTTCTTCAATTCACTTAGCTAAGTTTTACTGATTTCGGAGAGTTGGCTTCATGTGTTCTTTACAGGTTATGTTGAAGAAAAAGTAGACATCTACCCAGCGCGATTGTCAGATGCCATAAGTAATACATGTTCAATTTCCCTAATCACTGAAAAATGAATCTCTGCATATGTGTGAGTCAAAGAAAAACCCTGAATCTGAGCAGAAATATAAGTAGATGGGGAATCAGAGAATGATCTTCTCAAAGTTTAGGCATCTACTAACCTATGAGCTAAGCCCCTAAGAAATAGCTTTAAATTTATTTAAGGTAAAAAATGCATAATGGAATATCTTCAACTATGGTAATGAAAGAAAGGCACCACCACTTCATATTTTTATTAGCACTTACAACATGGTGCCTGGTACCATATACTTTATTTGGGGGTATTGTTCATAAATGACTGAAAAATGTGTGGTAATGCCATGCTTTCACTCATTCATGAAAGATATTCCCAAGTAAAGTATATGGTACCAGGCACCTTTGAAAGTATTATTTTGTGATATGGTGTCTTAAAAATAATACCCACTTAATTGGCATCATCAACAGTTATCTTGTGTTATTCAGCTCTTAGATCTTCATCACAAAATCATTACTTTAAGAAGATGAGCAAAATCAAGAGTTCAATCAAGAGTAAGGTATGGAAAAACATGAGTCGTCATTGGAAAAAAAAATCAGAATGTCTACATTAGCTTGGATCCTTATTATTTTCACCTGAGAGGCAGATGAGGCTGAACGTTGTTACTATGAACCAGTTGAAAACTGGTTCATTGAGTTCATTCACAAACTCAATTCTGCAATTCACCCAAAGGAAATCAAAGAGATTCAGTTTCTGTTTGTATAAGGTTGCTATAATGTAATTCCGTCAGGAAGTGCTATTTTGTGACTAACTCGGGTCTTCTATGCTGTAACTGATGCTCATACCCATGATTTCTAGCCCCAGTAGAATTAAAAGCAGCTGGTTTTAATTTGCCACATTAAGATGATAATAGACCCTTCAGCATAACTGGAGACCATTATTAACCCGCCTCTCAGACATCAAATTCTGAGGCTAATACTTTCTGTTCTTTAACCATCCTTATTTTTATCTTGCTTTAATCTGTGAGCCATATCAGTGGTTCTCTGTAGGTGTTCACAAAGGTAAGCTACAAGGCAGACTAGGAACAGATATTTTTCCACATAAGCCAAACTTCCAATTTTAGCCAGTGTAACAAGGAAGATCCAATCACAAGCCTAAGAGTCTTAGAAAGAGAGAGGTCATTGGGAACTGACAGAGCCAATGAGAGTAGTCCAGAGTTCGAAGTAACCAATCTGAACGGTCCCTCGATCAGCTGGAACCAATCTCAAGGGCATCAAGGTCAGAACTGTGCCTGCTGGAAAAACCTATTGTTCAAACACGGAAAAAGTCCGGACAGCTCCTGACAGGGGTGCTGAAACGTGGGCAGATGTAAGCCAGTGGTAGAGCTGTTTATTCAGGGCTCAGCAGCACTTCCAAGAATCTGAACATCAGAGACTTTGGCTGTCCAGCTGCGATAACTGACCAAGCGTGACTAAGTGAGTACCCACAGAACAAGGGAGACACCGAGAGAAGAGGGAAATACTTGCCCTGCCAGTATCAGACATCCTGCAAGGAGGTTCTCCCTTCTGTCCTCGACGGAGCGGATCTTTAACATTCTCCCCCAACTCTCCAGTCTAAGGTAAGTGTGCAAAAGTGACTGGAGAGGGAATTGTGATGATCTCTTGTCAACAGTACAAGTTGAAAAATACACAAACCTAGCAGCAGTCACTATTGGAATTTCATTGAACACATATCTGTTGTGCACTAAATGCCAAATCATTACTTCATTTCTAAACTTCAGTTTTAGATTTTCCCCCAAATCCATTTGTCTTTCTTTCTTTTATTTTTATTATTATTTTTTTGTTGTTGAGGTAATAAATAGATACACCCATGGCAGAACATGAAAGAAATTAGAGATATAAAATATGTCTTGCTTAACAAAATGAAGTTTTCCACTCAGTCCACAAATGTTATTAATTGCATATTGGCAGTCTATTTTAAAATAAAACTTGATATTTGAACACAAGGAGCTTACAATCTGAAGACACTTGCAATTATAATAAACTAGTAAAATTTCACAATGCATGCAAGAATAAATTCCAATTCTTAATAAAAGCTCAGTAATGAAGGCTCAACTCTTCACAGATTAAATGTTCACAATGAGATTTTCCAAACTTACCGGGGGGATCTATATTAAAAAAAAAAAATTGTTTCATGTAAAGTTTTGATAACTTGAAATGTTTTACATTACTTTTCATGAAAATTTCTGAAGCCTCACCTTAGAATAAAAAGACTGAATTTTATGAATAAAACACAATAAGAAGAACTGAAGAATAGCTTGCTTTCTACTAGCTTTTAAAAAGAAATCCAACATTAATATGCTATTTCTAGATCAGCTCCAGGTTTATATGTGGTCATTATGTAGTTGTGGTACTGAAACCAGCAAGTTTTTGAGCCTAATTTTTATAATTTTAAAAGCAGTTAATGAAATACTTTCAATTTACACGATCACTGGGTAAATATAACTATAGTTTTGCACCCTTCTTTTCTTCCACAATGCTCATGAAGCTGTTATGTTAATAGTGACCTTTTGCAATAAAGGTGTTTAAAATAGCACAGGCAGGAAGAAGAAGATTAGGAACAGTATGCAGGGGAAAAGAAATAGAAATAAAAGCACAAAATGTGAATAACAGGCACAATAGATGGGAACTTTATATTAATTAACAAACTGGACTTGAAAACTTTGGATTACATTCCACTTGGTTTTGAAGACTCTTCAAATCAAATAGTCAAATGTATAAAAATTAATAAAATAAAATAAAATAAATAATAAAAATAATCTATGGATTTTAGATCATCAAAGATGAAGATCAGAGTAGTGGGGCCTGTAGCTTACTCAGTCCAGGGAAAATCAGAAATGTTTCCTATTTTCTTTTGAGTGACAGGATCAACATTGCTCTACAAACAGGCAGGTTTAGGATTAAATCTTGACCAAGATGGACAGACAGAAAAGACTTTTCAGGAACACTGAGCTTTGCTGCCCTGCCTGTGTGCTAGCTCTTAAAACAAATCAAGCAGCCAAAAAAGGAGGGAAAAATCTCCTCAAACAGGAAAACTATGCCAGTAAAAGTCTACAATGATCCTTTTTAAAAAGGACACGGTCAAACTCTTATCTGCTCCATGGCCTATATTTCCTACAGGCTACAGCTTTTTAGTGATCATCCGTCTGTTAAAAGCCAGCTAACTAAGGCAATGAGAGCATCATTTTGCGTAATAGAAAAGGTTTTCGTGTAGGTCTAGTACTCCATTCTCTTATGAATTGTGGACATAGCAAGGGATCTATATTAATTTCTTTAAGCAGCATAAACTATTTCTGGAGTTAAAATGTAAGCGTTAAAACGGAAAGTTACACGTAACTTTTATAACTAGAGGAAGCTTGTCTTGACTAATATCCTTTCAGAGAAAGCATTTGAACTTGACTGTTGCTATACTAATTTAGTAATTTAATGTGAAACTGTTATTTCTAAGTTCTATCCACTGTTCTCCCTTAAAAAAACAAACAAAAACCGTTAAAAAATCCATCAGACCAAGGGTGATGCTTTAAACACTGTAACAAATGTTATAGCTGTCAATAAAGGAAAAAGTAGGAGGGCGGAAAAAAAGATAACACAAGTGCCACTAAGAACATTATTACCTAAGGTTTGGTTATATTTAAATTTTCAGTGAGTTGTCATGTCCCAAATTATAAAAAGAATATTATTTTTTAGGAAAGACCAACTAACAGGCTATGATGTAAGATGATTAAATTTAGAATTATAAAATTACATTTTGTGATAAGTCATGACTATATTAGACTCAAAGGAGCTGAATTCAGTAATTAAGATTAAAAAATTCTGGAATCAATGTTACTTGACATTTTAGCTGCATCAGCTTAGCTGTGTAACATGGGTCAATTACTTAAAATCTCTGCCTCACGTTCACACATGAAAGAGCCTGTTTGAAGATTAAATAAATACATCACGTGAATATCATGCTTAGAAATGTGTCTGTTACATGGTGTTGAATAAGTTATTGTGGATAATAGGGTATATTGTTGAAATATGTAGCTATAAATCTAATATTTAAGAATTTGAATGTATGGATAAGTATTGTTTCAAAGTATTAACTTAGAATGAAGGAAGAGAAATGAAGCTTAAAACAGAAAAACAAGGTTATAAGACACACACAGAATGGTAGTAGTAGTGATGGTCCATGACATAAGGTTTGACTCATGATTTTTCAATTGTATGATGACTTTAAATTCACTGGAAAATTGCTGTATCATCCACATGTGATGCTGGACCATGGCAGTAGGTTATAACTCCTCGTCAAGAATTTTGAATTATTTCAATTGACATTGTTTGTGATGTTTTAATAATCTAATCCTAGGAAGATCTGCATTTATTAATGATATTGAATAATGAAGGGATGTTGCAATTAGACAACAAAGGTATTGTTTTAGGAAAGCAATAAAATATCTTGCAATTCTTTGGTGGCAGTATGGTAAATCACATCTCTGAGTGATTTGAAATATTGATAACAAGACTTGTAACGTTTGCCCACGTTTTGTGCCAGGTGTTGGCCATATGATTCCCTTCCCAGGTGTTTGTAACTTTCTGACCTTTGGAAAGACCCTCATTTCTTCCACACCTGAGTGACCACATTAACAAATAATGAGCAGCTTTCATGCCAAGGCACTGTGGTTTTGGACAATAATTAAATGATAACTCTGTAAGCATAACTAGACCCCTGCAGACATACCAGGAACACTTGTGAGCATTTTCAATCTGTTATAAACTCATGCAATCACATGGCCCCTGCCCTGGTCAATCTCATTCTCATCTCTTTATTTGTCCCAGACCTCAGTGACTAGTAGGAAACTTATTTTAGCTACTATGTTTGCAAATGTACATAAGTGTTCATCAAGAGATCGTGTCAAAAAAATCTTAAATAGAAATGACTTGAAGATTACACCAAACATAAGCTTCTAGAAATTTATATTACCTGAATTCATAAGTTAAAATAAAATTTCCACATTACCTCCATTTCATCATGCTCTCCTCACTGCATTCAGCTGCAATGCCATAGCATATAGGAACAGATGAATGAAGCATATGATTCTCTAGTTGTTTCTCTTTCACTTCAACTTGCATTTACTGAAGTGATCTTACCTTACATTTATTTGGTAAAATATCTTTCTAATATCATGTCTGATATTATCCTGCTTACTCCTGTTAATTTTCTGTTAACAAATACATTTCTAACTGGTAGTGATTTAACAGGCAAAATACAGATTTATCCATCATTAATATCATTAATATGTAGGTCAGATAGCTTTTTTTCTGTAGCTCCCTTGTTCCGAGCAGTGAGCTAGGGACTTAGATTGTTCCCATTGATTGTTCCCATTGTGCAATCCCACCTTTGAAATCCTTTCCATCACACTACATGATTGGAGAAGTTAGACTTGTTCTTAACTGACTCAAATGAGAATGACATTGTTTTGAATTCTAGTGTGAGAATTAATCACATGATTTTTCCAAGCTACATAAAATACAGAAAATTGCAAGCATGTACTGATGGTATCTAAAGTCTGTGATATACTCTCCATAGTAAAAACAAAACTCAAGTGCCTTTATATTGAAATGAAGGGTCTGTGATGGGGCCCCTGATGATTTCTGCCTCATTCATGATTTTTCGCAATTTGTGCTATACTTTAGACAGGTAGAAACTTCCCATGTTCCCAATAATAAGATGCAGGTGGTTTCTGTTTTTTCTTTTGTGCTAACAGAGTGGTATATGAATGGTCTCTTCCACATCAGTTGAACAATTTGAACGAGTAACTGTCCTAGTTATCAAATTATTTCCCTTGAGCTCAAAAATCCATTCATTCATAACCTGCTTAGTGATAATTGACTGGATGCTTCAAATATATATTAATTGCAAATATATATATATATATATATATATTCATTGCTATATATATATATTCATTTGAAGCATCCAGTCAAAAATTACTGCAGGTTAATTAAGCTGCAGTAATGGCACTGGGGAAGGGGACCATTGCAGGTTCTCCATGCTCCCACTTTCTTCTCCGGTAGCTCTGCCAGCAGCGCTTCATTAACTGTGTAAGAACCACTCACACAGTTTGCAGCCCTGGTCCCCGGCTAGTGACGCCTGGCCTGTGGTTCTCCTCAAACATCCTGCACACAAGCAGACCTCCAACTTCTGGAAGTCTTTGTGCATACCTGGTTTTGCCTTTGAGACATGCTTTCTCCATGCCACTAGACATACTGATCCTGGCCTGGATAGCCAGATAACTTCTCTACCACCCAGTACAAGCACAGCAGCTCCAACTTTAAGATCTGAATCCCAGTCCTGGGTTCCAAGTTATCCCTGCTCTGCATACTTTCAGTTCTAGAACATTTTCCAGTTCTCTTTGTTTTCTCATTTCTCTTACATTTTAACAATTCTTCATACTAAGTTCTTTCTGTTCAAATAACTGTGTGAAATTTCTCTTCTAGTTGAATCTTGACTAATACAATAACAGTAATCATTGAACTGGACCTTTATTATTGAGTAATCAGGAAGATTAGACAGCTTTGAAATGAAATATTATTTTGTATAGAGAAGAGTGTTTTATCACATGCTAAACCAGCAGTTAAATGATGTCCTATTTCCACTAAAGCAGAATTTGCACAACTTGGAAAGATTAGTGTGACCGTTTCCTATATTGAAATGGTCCTTAAGTAAGGCACAGAATTACTATGTGTTTCAAGTGTCTAGTTGATTCTCAAGAAGAGCTCTTTAACTTCCACATAGTTTAAAGAAACGTATTTTAACAAGTACATCTTTTAACAAAAAACAAAAACATTCTTCTATCTGTCTCAAATTATGTACTGAATGTTAAAAAATATTAAGGACTTAGAGTCTTAAGCAAGAATTTGAAAAATCAATGTGTGTTCATCAAGACATATGTAGTTGGATATGTCTCAAGTAACTTTCAGTGTGTAAATGTGATAAAAGAATAGATTTAAATGTTGGCTGACATACTGATAATAAAGTGGAAAGTGATTGAATAACTATGTGGATGTTTCAGCTCAATATTTTTTTTTTGAAGAGTAAACACATTTTGGGCCCTCCCTGGTGGTGCAATGGGTTAAGATGCAGCACTGCAAGTTAGCCGCAGCTGCTTCAGTGCAAGTTCGATCCCAGGTCCAGGAAGTGATACACATGGCATGACAGACCTCTCCTGCCTTGTCCGCTGCTCCCCTCAGCAGTGTATTTTGTCAGTTTGTCTTTTCTGCTCCCCACTCTGTCTCCTGGTGAAGCCTCTAACCACCCCTGTACCTCTGGCCTGTATGCCAATTCTGTATGCTTAAATAAATCTTTAAAAAATAAACAAATTATATCATATGTATTTCTAACAATTTATTAGTAATAAAGGAGAGAACTATAGTTTTTGAAATGTCATGAATTTTCTTATTTATGAATTTTCATATATCTATTAGTTCTACTTAGAGATTTCCTCCATCCTCCACTCCCCTCCAAAACTCCCACTGCCAAAAAAAAAAAAAAATTCCTCTGATTATTTCCTTTTGCTTCATCCACCTCTTCCCTTTGCCTATAGGCAACTCACACACCACCAACCTTCACCATCATGACTACGCAGGCGAAGATCCAAACACATACCAACAAACTGGACTCTCTCTGCAGCCTGTTACTCCTGGTATCATCTTATCATCTTTGTATTCATTTTCATTTCTTTTTGTTGCATGTCTTTATTTTAATCCATTTACTTTTCTGCTGCCTCTTTTGGAAACTTTGTTATGGCACGTATTTCCACATCATTTTTCTTTGTATTTAAGCACCTAGAAGAATAGTAGTGGGCAAACAGGAGCTCAATGAGTGTTATTGTGTGGGTTGAATTATGTAATATATCAGACACTAAACAAGATGCTGAGAGTAAAAGGAGAAGAATCTTTAATTAAGTAATCCGCATGGAGCTTACAATACAGAAGTTGAAACAGTCTGGTAATTGCCTGTTTACATATCTGTGGGAAAGTGTTCAGAATACTTTGAGAATTATGGCTAATCCAGATCACATTTGCTGTATGCCCTGTCTTTTTATGTGTGCATTTGCCATAATAACTTATTCAGTATCAACAGTGAGTGTATGTGGTAGGTTCGCCTGTTATCTCCACTTGATGATTAAGAATCTACAGACTAGAGGAATTAAACATTTGATCTCATGGTAGCAATGCCTAAAGGGCAGAGCTGGAACTAGAAGGAAGGTAACCCAATGCTAGACTAAATATGCTTAATCATCACACTGCATATTTAATATGATAAAGTACTTAAGAAATGTCTAGGGAGATTAGTCCAAAGGTGATGTTTGAGCTGTGAAACCATTAAGATCTATGAAATTAAGAATGATGATGAAAATCTATCCATGTAAACATTTTCTCAACTATTTTACATGTGAGGCAGTCTTGTCAATGCAAACCAGATTGGTTCAAAGAATTGCATTTTGTATGCGTTTGCTATAATTCATTCCTGAACTATTTAATTATACTCAAAATACTTGCCAAATACTATGCTTGGTGGTAAAGAATCACAGGTTAACCAGCATCATTTCTGTCTTCCAAGGACCCACCAGCTAATGGAAGATTCATATTTATTCACTCAACAAATAATTTTTTGAGTGCTTAGACTAGTTCATCTAAGTACTCTAGAAAGACAGTAAAGTAGAATCATGTCTAGAATGGTGTGAGTGAGGTTCATGTCACATATAATGGTGAGGAATGCTGTCTTTGGAGGATAGAGTTAGAGCAGTGCTATGTAATCAAACATGTCAAAATTTTACAATGAATACGGTATATATGTATATGTATATAAATATAGAGAGAGGTATACAGAGCAGAATTTGCTCAGTTTTTAATCAAACAACCTTGGTGTTTTCATAAAATTGCAACTTTATTTTGGTTAGGCTCTTCCACTTATTCTAACACTGTAATTCTTGAATGAATTTGAACTTAGCAAAATTTTAAAACAATTTAATTCATTTAGGAGAAAGTGTTTAATCCTTTTTTAGAGATAACAAGCCAATAGAGGCATGCATTTTAAAATCTGTGTTTGGAGTATAAGTACAGAAGTATGAAATAACACTTATTTTTCTCTGGATTTGTCAGGCCTAAATTATTTGTGTTGAGATTCATGATATTAGTGTCTGTGTGTAATGCAGAATTATTATAATATGAAATATCTTCAGTTCATTATACTGAAGCAGAGACAGATTAATTAAATTATGCAGAGCTTTGCTGAAAGAAAAAAATCCCAGGAAATTTGAAAACCATGTGAATACTGCTTTTTGAAATTCAAAGAGCATCAGCAGAAAATATTGCAAACTTATTAGGAATTGCTATTAAGAATTCTTACTGAGGCCCTCCCTGGTGGTGCAGTGGGTTAACGCACAGCACTGAAAATCTAAAGCCACTTCCTCATAATTTCACGCCTGCCCCGGAGGTGACCCACATGGCGTGGCAGGCCTCTCCTGACCCGCCCGCTGCTCCCCTCAGCAGTGTACTTCATTGATCTGCCTGTTCTGTTCCCCGTTCTGTCTCTGGTGAAGCCTGTCACCGCCCCTGAGCCTCTGGCCTGTATCCCAGTTCTGTATGCACAAATAAATAAATCTTTAAAAAAATTTTAAACAAAATAAAAAAAAAGAATTCTTACTGAGTATATGTGTTACAGATAAATGATCAATACATTTATATAAAGACTGAAATAAAATGATTACAGGGCACTAGTACTTCTTTAAATAAAAATAGATATTATAGAGGAAGCACATTCAGTAAAGAGAAAATCCATTTAGCTCTTTGCTTAATTTGACAAGATCTTCAGAAATTCTCTGCCTTTTGAGAGGTCAGGAAATGAGTTCCTGTTGCTCAACCATATGGAATCCATGCTATCCCTGTACCTTCAGGAGGGGAGGTTTTTGCAATTTTATGATTTTAACATAAAGGAATGTATAAGATCACCAAAACCCACGAAATTCAGATAAGGGAACAAAATCTTCTGAAACTTCTAGTAATGTAATTTTCTTGAGATGCAGTCTTCTTTGAACAGTTTATTCACACAGCTTTGGTCTTCATGAAGATCAAGGAAGAATAGGTATGTAAGTTTGCATGATGGACAATGGTTGCCTATTTATCTTCCCTGCACAGACAGCCAAAAAAGAAGAGATAAGAGTAGAATAAGAAAAGAAATAATAAGAATCATGTGTTTTGTGAGTATTTCATTAGGAAAAACTTTCTAAAGAATTGGCTTTGGACCAAAATTCCATATCCCTATTGTTTTTTACTTTGCTCAATTCACTTGTAATAAATGAGAAAAAAGCATTCTATATTTTCTTTATATATTATTTTCTTTATATATTTTCTTTATATATTTTCTTTATATATTATTTTCTTTATATATTTTCTTTATATATTATTGGCTTTAGGTTTCTGTATCAACCCTTAGTAATAAAGGAGAGAACTATAGTTTTTGAAA
>NW_004567114.1:13013077-13043088 GCF_000260355.1 Condylura cristata
CTTTAGGTTTCTGTATCAACCCATTTTCCCTGACTTTCTTTTTAGGAATGGTCAAGATAATTTTATTTTATTTTTTAGGCTTATATTTGTTTTATTAAATGAAACCATTTCTTTGTTTTCTTTAGATTCTTAAATGAGAGAATATGTTATTGCCTTTCTCTGGTTTATCTCATTAAGCATAATACTCTCTAGATCAAATCTCAGGATTCCACTTTTTCTCTTTTTATAATAACTGAATGGCATTTGACTGTGAATATATACCATGTCTTCTCTACTAATTCATTTATTGGACACTGGGTGTATCCAGCTCTTAGCTACTGTAATTTTTTTTTCACCTTAACTAAATGCCCATTCAGGACCATCAAGAACATGGTAGATCAATTTACCCCTTTAATTTTTCTTAAACATGTTCAGAAAGTTGCAAAAAATTCATATTTTAGAAAGGCTTGGTGGATGGAGATAAAACAATGGAGTTCATCCCTTTTGAAAATATTGAGGATTGCTAGGAGAAAATCTAAACCAGACACAAAAATTCACTCCACATTTTCAAAAAATATTTGCTTTATTTATTTACCCAATCAAGAGCTGGGGTATAAGCCAGAGGTGCAGAGGGTGAGAGAATTCACCAGAGACAAAGTTGGGAGCAGACCAGGCAGATCTACTGAAATGCACTGCTGAGGGGAACAGCAGGTGAGACAGGAGAGGTCTGCTGTACCATGTGTGTCAGCAACCTGGTTGGGAATAGAACTTGTGTTGCAGTGGCTGCTTATCTCTTGATCATGCTGAGAGTTAACCCCTAATACCACCAGGGAGACCCTTCACTCAACATTTTTCATTCATTTACAAATTTATTTATTTATTCATATAAGAACTGGGGGATAGCCAGAGGTGTGGGAGGTGAGAGAGTTCACCAGAGCCAGAGTGGGGAACACAACAGATTGATTGACTGAAATACACTGCTGAGGGGAGCAGTAAGTGGGTCAGGAGAGGTCTGCTGAACCATGTGGGTCAGCTCCTTGGCTGGGGATCAGACTCATGCTGTGGCTGAGGATAGCTTCATATGCTGTGTTTTAACCCATTGCACCACCAGGGAGGGCCCACACTCAACATTGTATATACCAAACATCCCTCGAAAGGGAGTGAGAGAACAGGTGTTGAAGATCAACCTTGACATCACAGAGCATAACTAAACCTCTCTGAGGCTCTGAACATTCATTTGTAAAACAAAATCACAAGCAGAGTCTCCCAACCTGGACACTATTCTCCTGTGGTAGTGGTGGGGGAGGGTTATTTGTTGTGATGACTTGTTCTGTGCAATGTAGGATGCTCAGCAACATCACTCAATACTACCCACAGGGGGCTGCTATCACCTCACTCAGTGTGTCTCCACTCAAAAATGTCTTTAGACATTGCCATATGTGCCGTGAGGGACAACACCACTCCTGGTTGAGAACCACTGAGCCTACAGCCTCCAACTCTCTTCCCAGTGCAAAGTTTCTATAAATCTAAATAATTGGGCCTTAGCCTGAAAACACCTAACACACTCACTCAGAGGCTTTTCTCCTCTTAGGAAATAAGATGAAAAAGAGCAATATGCTCCAATGTAGAATGTTGCTGGGGCTAAAAAATGACTGAAGGAAATAGATTTCCCACAAGAATTTGCAAAGGGAAAGAGGAAAAATGCCTTCTCCAACTAAGGTGCTTTAAGTTTCCTCAGAAGTATTGGAAAAGGAGTCTCAAATGACAAGTGCCATTGCATCCGTTGACCTCTGATTGTCATCAGCTTTAGCAAATGCTTGAGAAGTCAGAATATCTTTTCTTGCCACTGGGGAATCCACCAAGGAGTTCATTAAGACCCCAGCCACTAGCTCCTGCTCAGAATCTCTTTCAAACAAAGTTCTTTGCATTCAGCACCCAATCACATTTGCATACCTTTGACTTCCTCCGAGATGATTTCCCTGCTGTGTCTGAGGAGAAAATCATCCTATTCTAGTTTTCTTTCTTGTATTTACAGCCAGGAGTTACCTTTGCATTGTCCCTGACTGTGAACTTGGCTTTCTACTTCATGTTGCTCTGATTACTTGATATATTCATTACATCGATACTTGGCCTTTTCCCCTTTCTGTAATAAAAATAAAAGAAAGAAAGCACCAGATAGGGCGTCAGTGGACAGGGAAACACAATTCATGGCTCCAAACTAGTCAACAAGTAGCTGTTTCACACACATTAACTTCTTTTAAAATGTTTATGAACCGGGCACGCCCTGGTGGCGCAGAGGGTTAAAGCACAGCCCTAAGAAGCTAAAGCCACTTCTGCATGAGTTCAATCCCCGCCCTGGAGGTGATCCCACGTGGTGTGGCAGACCTCTCCTGACCCGCCCACTGTTTTGCTCTTCAGTGTACTTCCTCAGTTGGCCTGTTCTGCTCCCCACTCTGTCTCTGGTGAATCCTCTCACCCCTGTTTCTGTACCTCTGGCCTTTATCCCATTTCTGTATGCATAAATAAATAAATATTTAAAAAAAATGTTTATGAACGAAATGGCCTCAGTGTGAGATCACCATAGATCTAGAATTTTTCTTGCAACGACTTGAGTTTTTATATCCTGATGATGAGGTTGGATTTAGCAAAGCCTGTATCTTAATTTTGAGTTAGTTAAATATGGACAACATATCCCCACACATTTTTCTCTGTCAGACATTCAGTCCCGACTGTGTGGGACATTAACTTTGTTTTACTTTGAAATAGAAAGAAGTGATGCTCTTGGGGGATAGTGATACATCTTTCTTTAGCTTTGTTTGGTTTCTCTGTTCCTTTGATCAGTGCCTTGGATGCCCCTTGGTGGTTCTGTTATCATGAAAATGTGTTAGCATGTCAAGAGGAACGGGTGTGGGATGCCACTTGTACTAAAGGGGTGGTCCCCTTTGCCAGCCAATACCTGTCTGCAAACCCTACCAGATTCAAAGGTGGGGTATTGAGTTCTGGAAGGATTCCATATAGATTGCATGTTGAGGAAACTCCCTTCTTTTGGACAAAGCCCCATCTGTTGGTTTTAATGGTAAAATCCATGTAGTTAATCTGTCCGTCTCCCACTCCAGGTAAGGGGATTAATCTGTTTAGTATTAAATGGATGGATTTCTGCAAGCCAAGAAATTTAGGCAATGGGTTCATTTTCTAAGTTTAATCATGAAATATGGGTACTGTGATTAAAGCCAGCTAGTGACATTTAAGAAATTCAAATATTCTTGTTTTCTTTCTGGAGAGAAAGACTTATCCTTCTGATCCTCTGTCCCCTCCCTTTCACCACTGTCAAATGTTTTATTCATTTATCATGCTAGTAAATATATTGGTATAGCCTGTAGATAAAAGTGGGGACCATCAATCTGTTTAGCTAATCCTTGCTTGCTTTCTAGAAGGAAAATATATTTCTCTGTTTTATCAACAACACAACAACCCTGTTCCTCAACAGCTCCTTCTCAGCATTTCTTTCTCCTCACCCCCCTCCTTAATAAATAGACTCAATGTTGGAGACATGGCGTTTACATCTCTGTTAATCTTGTCCTACTCAGAGGATATTGAACGTGCTGGTTGGGAGAGAAGAAGGTGCCTTTTCATGTGGCCTTGCACTGCAAACATTTTGGGAATGTGCTGTTCTTCTCTCACCTTGAACACGGTCTTCTGCTTATGAATGTTTCAGTGGTTTGGTTTCACGGTGGAGTGGGTGCTTTAGTGAAAGACTCTGGTAAATGTTTAACACATAAATAAATGATCCTAAGAGTGAAGAGAGATATATCTTTCTTAATTGGGATAAATCTCACCTGCTTTAAAAGCTGAAATGAGGGCCTTCCCTGGTGGCACAGTGGGTTAAAGCACAGCCACATCAGCGCAAGTTTGATGCCAGGGCAGGGAGGTGCCACATGGTGCAGCAGACCTCTCCTGACCCACCTGCTGCTCCCCTCAGCAGTGTACTTCGTCAGTCTGCCTGTTCTGCTCCCCACTCTGTCTCTCATGAATCCTCTCACTGCCTTTGCACCTCTGGCCTGTCCCCCAGTTCTGTATGCATAAATAAATCTTAAAAAAAAAAAAACAACTAAAATGACTTGCTCACCCTCTCTATAAAGGGCTAATTAGAAAGCAGATGTGATATAACTGCCCTTACCAACTATGGCCAATAGGTGACACAATAGTAAGATTGAGAAAAGGAATAAACTGGCTGGAAAATTATGAGTTTCTTAACTAAAATTAGGATTTTTGCTTAAGTAAGGTGATCACATAAAATTTCCTCATTTCCTCAAATTAGGATTTTTTTTCCTCTGACAATGAGAGGGAGCAATACACATAGGTGGATGAGATAACTGGTGTGATCTAAGACAGTTCTGGCAAACCAGTTCTGGATGTGGAAATTATGGAACTAAACACCTGTTTAGTTCCTGTTAACACGTGGGCAGTTCAAGGGTAAGTTAAAGTTAAAGAAAATTCTTCAAGGTGAATATGACACATTAATTTGTTTCAAAGTACCATTTTGTTTTAGTTATAGTCTCACTCTGAATAGTGTCCATACAGTAAAATAAAAATAGATCTCTTAAGCATAAGGTCATTTTACTTGTGCAGAGTGTTCTACAACTGAAAGAATTGCAAGGAATATGACAAACTTTAAAAGACAAAAGACCTTATGACTAAATATTGCAAATTCTCTTTAAAACAAAGCAATGCTTGCTTTTGTAAAAGAATAGCACGGACTCGTGACTTTCACTCTTCTTATATGCCATGTTTTGTTTCGTTTTGTTTCTGGCTGAAAATGTAATACATGTGTTACATAAGCCAGTAGGAGAGTAATGAGAGACAGGACTAAGTTGAGGATATACAGAATCTGTGAAATCTGACTGCCTGGCCCCAAGTACAGAATGCAGTAAGATGTTAGGCAATTAAAGTACCTTCTGAATTGGGACAATTTCACTTTTAAAATGACATCCTACAAAGTCATAAATTATTTTATCCCATTTATTTTCTATCTTGTAAAAGAAAAAAACATTCACTCATTTGTTCAATCTCCACCCCTTCAACCAACCAGTCAATCATTATTTCCACAAATACCTATAATATTCCTGAAACGGATATAGTTACATAATACTTACTTGAAATTCTGAAATCCCAAAAGTCCTGAACGCAATAGATTTTATAACCAATGTGAAGGCAAAATCAGACCTGACCACCACACATTTTTTTTTTAAATATGACCAGCAATAATATGAGTATTTTCAATCTTTGTTTATCCCATTTAGTATGAATCATCACTGCATTACTATAGAAATACTAATATGCTTTATTATAGGTCTGCCCAGGTCTATCAAACAACCATCTTGGGCTACATGAAAAATGCTAAATTCTAAATTATCATTAGCAAATAATAGGAGTTTTGCATAATATTATGGATATAAAGCTTTCATAATATTAGGACAATAAGCTCCTAGAATTCACAGGAATTTACATATATCCCTACTTAGCAAAAGAAAATAACAGTTCTCAGTATGACATCTGTCTCTGTGAGATGTGTTGTGTCTGTGGCTGAGTATTTAAGAGTCAGAGGATTCCAATTCTGTCTCTTTGAAGGGCCATGGACTCCCACCAAGAAGACACAGCAACATCCTGTCAAACCGTGGTACACAGTCTTTGTCCATGTGGTCTAAAATAAAAAATAATTGAAACATGGTGTTACTGAAGTTTCCAGTTTCCTCTTGCAGTCACAGAAAGGAAAAGGACAGTGAACCAGGTGGAGTTTCAAATTTCAGCCTTCCTGCCCCTTAGAGTTAAAGCAACTAAAGACTTAAATCAGAAGAGCAAAAACAAATGATTCAAGTCTTATCAAGTACAAAGAATGTGATAGTTGATGTATCACAAAGCGGAGCTTCACTTATACCTGGTGTCACTCTAGGATTCTTCAACTTCATAGCTGCTGAAGGGTCTCGAGTTACTAAGTTGGCTGAATTAATATACTAAAACCGCTAGTAGATTAGAAATGAGTTTACGTATAGCCATCAATGCTGAGAATAGCTTCAATATTCTCATATTTCAAAAGATATCCCCATATCAAACCATTGCACTACATATTAAACACTTTGCATGATCTTGTTCTATCTTTGCTTGGGTAATTTCTAACTTGATTGACATCAATAAGAAAGGCAATGTATTTCAGGCATAGAACCACACACAAACTCCAAGTGACATATACAATGTCACGATTCCATACTATAGATCAAAAGTGATTCATTGGGGGTAACCTCTTGGGTCCCAAAGGTAATATTTATGTGTGGATTTACAGAACTACAATAGTGAGGTGGATATCTCTGGAGTTCTCTTTACTACAAACCCGGTAGCAAAAGCACACAAGAAGTTTAAGTGGTTTTGCAAAAGGAATTTTCTCACAAATGGACTAACATGATTCTTTTTATACAGGATGAATCAACTTAAAATTGAAAATGAGTTTTTTTTTTTTTTTCATGACATAAAAGGATCCAGTGGGTCATGGTTTACATACAGGCTATAATAAAAGTATGTAAAGCTGAAGTAAAGTATTTTCATGTTCTCTAATCATTCTCTTAATATAAAAAAGAACTACATCACAGTAATCAGTTGAAAGGGAAGAACGGCAACAAAATAGTTTGACAAATCACAGAATATTTGACAGGATATTGTGGGTATGTTGTGTACCTAAGAAAAGCAATGCAAAAAATAATACAAATAAACATATTTTCCCCTGGTGGCTCAGTGGGGTAAAGCCCAGTACTATGAAGCTATCTATACCCACTAGCACACGTTCGATCCCTGGCCAGGGAGCTGACCCACATGGCACAGCAGACATCTCCTGTCTCCCCGCTGCCCCCCTCAGCAGTGTATTTCAGTAGATCCACCTTCTCTGCTCCACTATGTCTCTAGTGAATCCTCTCACTCCCTACACTTCTAGCCCATACCCCAGTTCTTACATGCATAGATATGTAAACCTTAAAAAAAAAAACAACATATTTGAGATTGTGCTTGACTTTCATGTGGATGCTAAGAAGTACTTCAACACTTCATACCTATAACATGACACAACACCCCTAAATGCTGGGGTTTGTGGTGGCACAATAGGGAATCTCATCTATAACATTATGGACGCAACTTTAATGTCTATCCCCAACTCTCTGAGGGCTATTCATCCTGCATACAGAGTGACATCTCTCTATATATATTTGATTAGGTCTTTCTGTATACAACAGATAGATGTGGACATAAACTTAAATTAGACGTCTCCTATTCTTCACTTGGGATACTGAGCTGGGCACTTGGAGGCAACTTGTCTCCTCTGCAGAGTTGGGAACCCTGGAATCTTGGGGGTGGTCTGATCTGCCAACACTAACTTGTTTGGCTACTGACTTTCACCCATGTTTTATAAAACACTCCTGTATTTTCAATAATTGCTCTTTTTTATAAATGTGGCTTTTACCCATGAGCCTACTGATGGATTATTTATGGGTCCAGATGCAGTATATTTTTGGGATTCACTTTGTAGCCTGCCTGTTCACCTTGCTCCAGGCCTGATTATTCTTTATGAAGAAGTCATAAAAAAATTTCGATATGCTTAATTTATGTTCCCATCTTCCAGTGTGTAAAGGGTCCTGCAAGAGTCCAACTTCAGTGGTAATATCTCACAGGTAACCTTGTAAATAGTTACAAAATATTTGAACCAGGCACAAGGTGACCTTACATTTACCTTAATGTAAGGGAAGAAGGGAACAAAGTTAGATTCAGTGGCACTCATATACCTTCTTGATATCTTCTCCTGATTGTCAGCTCTCTCCCCTTCCTGAAAATTCTGCTTGAATCTTCCTTGGGTCACTTTTACCATGGTCATTTGAGTGTTTTTGTCTTCCAGAAGTATCCACTGAGAGTTTATGGTGCTCTAGGAACTAAGAGCTTTTAGGATATTAAAATTAATGCCCTCACATGTTTACATGTTTCATCAGATTGAATTATGCTACCACATTACTTTGATATTTAGTGTTCTAGTACTAATTATCATTAGATAATTAGTCTTGTCTTCAGGCTTAACTCTTGTTGGTTTACTTACATCATGTTTTAGTGTCCGTTACTGCATTAAGAACAACCCCAAATCCTAGTGACTTAAAAAAGCTATTTTATATGTGATGATTTTGTGGGTCAGTAGTTTCAACATGGCTTTGTCAAGCAATTATGTCTTTCATGGACTTGACTTAGTATTCAGCTGGTACTCGAACTCCTAGGAAGGACCAGAATGGTGTCCTTTATTTGCCTTGAGCATTGGCAGAAGTGATGACCTGACCAGAAGTTTGGTGGGGTCCTCTTCCTCTTTTGTGGTCTCAAATTTTCCCATGTTGTCTCTATCTGAGTTCCCCACAGTAGATCTTGGAGAATCTTCTCATTAGGGAGTAAAAGTTGCCAATTTCTTAATGGAACTTCAAGACCTAATTCTGTCTGTATCCTCACAGTTAAAAAGCAGTCAAAGATTCAAAAGGAAGAAATAGGGAACTCTTTTATTTTTTTAAGATTTATTTATTTATTCAGACAGAACTGGGGTACAAACCAGAGGTGCAGAGACCATGAGAGGATTCACCAGAGATAGAGTGGGGAGCAGAATCAGCAGATAAAAGAAGAACACTGTTTTGGAGAATAGCGGGCAACACAGGAGAGATCCACTGCACCATGTGGATCACCTCCTGGGCAGGGGATTGAACTTGTACTGAAGCAGTTGTGGCTGGCTTGCAGTGCTACGTCCTAACCCGTTGGGCTGACAGGGAGAGCCAGAAAACTTTTTTAAAGGGAAGCATCTCAACTAATTCATGGCCCACTTTAACCTGTCATACCTAAGCAAATGTTTATTCTTTGACATTGGACTTCCATATATAGTCTCATTTTTAGTAACCATGGCTACCTTTTCTTTTTATTTCTTTGCTTTCTGTGTTATTATGTCACGTGAAACTTGTTGATACCTAGGCACTGTGTCAGAAATGGACAGTCACAATCACCAAGTCATGTCCCTTACTCTGTTCCTCTATGCCCCTTAGAATTTCCATGCAAAACAACTTCAGTTGTGACACCATATATTGAACATAGTTCAAATGCTTATATTAGTTGGGAACAGAAGTTTGGAAATATAAAGACTTGAACAAGAAAGATATTTATTTCTCAAAAGGAATTAAAAAATAAGTAGGTAAAGACAGGCATGGTGACTCTCTATCTCGGTAACTTGATGTCTTTTGTATCATTTGCAATTGGTCTCATCCAGTAGCTACTTTTCATTACTCATTGTTTTACAGGGCTCTTTACTAAGGACAAAAACAGATTTGCCTAGGCAACTGGAAATCTTTTCTACAAAGTGTGAAATAGGGATTCACCTTCTCTGAGGTCAGAATAAATGACTAATATCTCAGTGACTTCATGATTGAAGAATAGTTTTTCTTCTTCTCTAATGTTTCCCCTGGTTCCTTTCAAATGTTCCAAATTACATAATTAGAATTTGAAACTTTTTGTGTTAGAATTCAGTATTATATTAAATTCAAGTAATCTGGGCAGGGTCATATTGTGAACCCTTTTATTGTATATCCTGGATAATTAGTTAGTCAAATTCTGTAACCCCGGGGAAGAATTAAAAAAAAAGGATCTTGCTACCTGAAGTGAGAAAAGGAGAAAAATAAGATCATGATCATTATGAACATTTTGGTTTCCTTTATAATTTTTCTAAAACATGTCCCTGTATATCCTACCATTCATAGCCAATGGTTCAATTGATTCTTCTTAACTCTCTCTTTCTTCCATTAGCTTTCATATGTATTAACCATCATAAATAGCAATTTTAAAACTATATATTTCTTCTTCTCTGGCAAGAATATTCCATTCCTCTTTGGGCTGAAGATGTGAACCATGTCAATGCTAGCCAGCTGACTAGGGAGCCTGGGGGCTACCCAACTCAGTGACTATGCTATTCATCTACTGGCACCCTTTCATTTAAATCTCAAAACAGCAGATGAGGTAGGAACTGAGGCAAAAATGGGTTAGACTATTCACAATAAGATTTAGCTGCAAAGTCCTGTGTCTGTCTGTAGCTTCAGGAATCTTTATTTCTTTGACACCTTCCATCCCAACGTTCAGTCTTTTGATTCAGTGTTTCCAACGGTTGCTTAGTCATCTCAATAGATCTCTTTTCTTTGTGAAATTTCATCCAGTTTTAGATAGTTCATGTAGGCGGGTAGGTGCTGGTTCATCTCTACTTTCACTTCCCAACTCTGCTTTAGGGTCCACAGGGTCAGGCAGAGCATGGGTAGATATAGAAAGGGCACTGCTGGTCTATGTGGCTGGCACAGTCTAGATCTGGCATCCCTGCACTGGGTGGTGGATACCTGTGGGGGGCTGATTCATTTCCAGAATATTCCTCTTGTTGATATTATTTTTGACATGGTGGATATTTTTGGGCTAGTTAATGTGAACTATTTCCTTTGGCAGTGCTAGGCTTCCGGTGGTCTATTTTCTCTGAAGGCTGGATTTCTTTTGCCTTCAGCTGTTTTATATCTAGTTAAAAGAAATTCAAAAAAATCTTTGACTTAAGAACATTTTCAGGTTACCAGCTCTACTTAAAAACAACACAATAGCATATGGTCAACATGTCCAATAACTAAATATTTTTACTAGTTTACACTGATCTTTGCATCAAGGTGGTAGTCTAGGACTCTTCAGATTTAAGTTTATTTTTTGAAGATTTTAATTTGATATAATTATAGAGTCACAGGAAATTACAAAAAAATGTTAAAGTCCTATACACAGTTGCTTTTAAGTGTGAATGTGATAATTGGAATAATACTGGGTTGACAGTTTTATTTAGTGACATAAACAGATTCATCATTATATTTTCCCAGTCATCAAGACATTAAACAAATTTATAGAGCTTAGTTTTATGTCATTTCCACAATACAATAAATTACAATTTTTCAGTTATTATTGAAAGCCAAGTCTCACTGCCTCATTTACCACCAACTCACCAAAGGTAACAGGGAAACTTGAAGAATTAGGTAGAAAAAATCTTAGCATAAGGCAGTATAATTGCAAGAAAATTTCATGCATGTAGTAAATGTCTTTAAGTAAAAATCTGCAGTGTATTTTTGTGACAAAAGACACAATTCTAGCGTTATAAACATTGTAATAATAGTAGATTACCAGAAACTTGTGTTAATATGAATTCCGTGCATTTGTCTAATATTTCAAATGTCCTATTTTTCTTTTTTAATTTATCAAACTATGTCAGTGAACTTACTAGCTATTATTCTTCCCAATTTGAAATGAAGTTTTAGAGGTTTCGAGAGCTTGGATGATTCATGTTTGTTTATGTAGCTGGTGCCTGGCCCAGTTCAGATTGCACTCAACTGTACTCTGTACACTTTTTAAAAATGTGTACATCATAAATAAGAATTTGCTAAATTAGGTAGGTTATATGGGTGGCTTTTATAACATCACTACATTGGGAGGTTACATTTGATGGATAACTTTAACTGATAGTAATCTTTTCTGTTTTGACAGTGTTTCAGAATTAACCTTGATGAATGCTTCTATTTACATATGTTAATCCTTTCTTAGAAGATTAATTCAACAAACATTGACAAATATCTGGACAGGGGAAGTGTTGCTTCTCAAATAAATTAAACTTTAATCCAAATGGAGCTAGGCAGACTCTTTGAACATTCATCTTTTGGCCAATTATTGTTATAATGCTACCTGGATTTAGTTAGTACTAGTGATACATCAAGACATCAAGATCAGTATACTTTTTTTTTCTTTTAAGTAGCGTAAAAGTTTAATTTTGCTACCCATGATTATTTTTTTCCTGTGGATAGTCCTTGGGATATTGATATTCTGCCAGTGCTTACACATTGTAATACAAAAGTTATATTTTTTATGATTGAATATTTGCTTTTTCTTGACTTTCAAAATCTTTTTCCTAAGCAGGTATTGCACTGAAAGTAATTTGAGAAAAGAAGCCAAACTTCCTGCTAGAACTAACACTTAATTGGTACTTATATAAGTGCTACCTACTTTTCCGTCAGTATTAATCCTGAAGAATCAATCAATAGGTTACTGGTCAGGACTGCTGCATTCAGGAGGTTGATGTGAATACTTGCTGGAGATATATAAATATTGTCAGAACAGATTAGGAAAGACAATTAAGTTGCAGGAATCCTTGCCTCTGACTGGCCATTCCATGACCAATGCCTTGCTAATGGGTTTCTGTGTCTATCTGTTCATTTGGAGAGGAATTACGGTAGTTATTATCAAATACTAAAGGTGGAATACTATCATCACACCCCTATTAGCCAACTCAAACCAAAGTGATAAAGGGTGTGTGGGTAGCAGTGGATGAAAGGGTGTGGTCAAATTCAAGTTCCCCAGTCATCTGTGACAGCATGTATCTGTGGGCTTAGATCTAACCTTTTATGCTTCCTATATTTCTCCATCCAGTGTGTACAAAGTTCCTCCCCTTGGCTATTCAGTTATTCACTGCATCCACATGGGTCTCCAGGAAAAACACAGTGGGAATACAAAGAAATGGCTAGTGCACTGCACAGCCAAGCATTCATGTTCGTGTTTATGCAAAATTAGTGGCCCTCTTTAACCCTGTTCTGGTGCAGCATAACAAACAAATAGGACTGCCTCACAGGCGACAGCCAGTGCCACATGGACATAATTTATAAGTTAATTAGCAGAGCCTACTGTGACCAAGCAGTGACAGATGTGACACCTGCTTCAGCGAGAAAAAAAAAAAAATGAGAAAAGGACAGGACAGTAGAGGTCAACTCCTTCTCTAGGGACATTTGTGGTCACCCACAGGTCACAGTGGCTGGCATATGATACAGCATTTTTAATGGCTCAAAATATTTTTGCAAGTTGAATTATCAATATGAATGTAATTAAAAACACACTGAATTCCCCAACCGAATCAATAGGGAACTAGAGGGAGGCATTTGTACACCTGAAGTTGTTTAGAGCCTTGTAATGTTTTCCATATATTTTTTTTTAAATCAATCTATTTGCTTAAGATTATTTAAGTATTCCATAAACTTTATTTTATTTTAATTAAAGAGAATGATCAAGTGGCTGAAATTTTAGAAAGAGCCAAATCAGTGGAAGGAAGTGATTTATAGTAAGGTGGAAGCGTTATTTGTTCTGTAAGGAGATATGAGTGAAAATAATGTCGCTCTCTGAAAATCTGACTTGGTGTCTCTTGAGTCAACTTGGAAGATCTTATTTAAGTGTTTAATAAAAACCAAGCTCTTCTTGTCAGGCTCAAGAACACAGTGTGAGGGTGCAACGCTGAACCCCACCTGAAGGTGGTTTTGGAGATGTGGCATTCTGAGAGTGGGAACGTGGGGTTCACTCAGAAAGTTTCACCAGAGCTTCCCTTTCAGCGGCAACGGTGATTTTTCTCCAGGAGACAGAATTTAGTTATATCCAAAAGGGCGCCCTTAACTTAAAGGGAGGCGCCGGTGAAGATCCTGGCACAGACACAAGCCAGCAGAAAGGGCTGTCCTGAAAGGGACAGGGTTACCGAGAGAAGCCCCCATGGCCGCAGGTGGGCGGGTCTGGAAGGAGCTGCCTGTGCATCTTCTCTGTGGAGAAGGTCAGGAAGAGGATCAGCAGCCTGGTCACAGGTCACAGGAAGGCAGAGGGCTGCTGCCTCAATGGGAGCAAGCTGGCCCGGAGATGCACCCGCATAGGCACAGGCTGGGAGCAGGGCTGCTGCCCCCACCAGGCCAGGGCGGAAATTGCACTCCGAGTTTTCTCTTTGGGAGGGGCTCACACCTCTGGGGCGCTGTTAACTTTTGTAACCTAATTGGGTGTGATCAGGTAGATCTGTAAGGACCAGATCTACCTCCACAAGGGCCTCCACAAGGGCCTCCATCTCCGTATTACTTGGCCTGGGGATGTTTTATTTCTGCATCTGGTTTAAGGACTATGCTATCTCTTCTTCCCCCACCAGTTCCAGGCCTTGGGTGAACAGGTGGTGCCTCCTTTCCAATGTTTCCCCTCTTTTTCTTTTTTGTTAATATAATAGTTTATTTCACATCATTTTGTGCATTTTTCCATCTCAGTTGCAATCCCCTTTCTAAAATTTCAGCCATTTGGATCATTCTCTTTAATTAAAATAAAATAAAGTTTATGGAATACTTAAATAATCTTAAGCAAATAGATTGATTTAAAAAAATATATGGAAAACATTACATCTCAGTTGCAATCCCATCACCAAATCACCCATGTGCCATCACCATAGTCCAGTGTATTTCCCTCCCCCCACTGTTTTTGATCCCATCTGCCCCACACCACCCCCACAAAATGTCTCTGGTATATAGCTGTTCATCATCATTATTTCCTCACCTGTTCTGTTATATTCCTGCTAGGAAAGAAACCATCCTATATTTTTCCTTTTCTTTCTGGCTTATTTCACTACCAATGCTTCCTCTCTTATCCATCACAACCAAGGAATATCTGTCAAGTGCCCTCAATCTCCATGGCAGTGGGGCAAGTCGTTTCTAATTTGAGACACTCCTTTCTACACGGAGCATGTTGGGGAGTGTTCTGTGGGTCAGCATGTGCTGGGAGTGAAGGACAGCCAGGTGGTTCGAGAGTAATAAAACAGTCACTGCTGTAGACACTAAAAGTCCCTGTTGTGTCTGAAAATCAAACTGACAGAGACAGGAGCAGGAGCAGACCTATTTACTTTTTTTTTAATCCTTAGAAAAATTGTCTTGATCTATTTATTATTTCATTAATATTATTTACTGACTTTTTGCTTGAAAAGAGCACAGTCATGCTGGGGAGATGTGACAGTTGAAGAAGTGTGAGGCTGTTACAGGCCAGGCCCAATGTGAAATGGGGTTGCCTGGCCGAAGGTCCTTACCTGTATGCTTAAAAGGAACTTATAATGGGGGCCCTCCCTGGTGGCGCAGCAGGTTAAAGCACTGCACTAAGAAGCTTAAGCCACTTCCGCATGAGTTCGATCCCCGCCTGCCCCGGAGGGGATCCACATGGCTCCGCAGACCTCTCCTGGCCCTCCCGCTGCTCCCCTCAGCAGTGTACTGTGTCGATCTGCCTGTTCTGCTCCCCACTCTGTCCCTGGTGAATCCTGTCACCCTTCTCATCTCTGGCCTGTACCCCAGTTCTGTATGAATAAATAAATAAATCTTAAAAAAAAAAGGAACTTATAATGAGACGCAATCGTAGGCATACAGTGAAAGGGTAAAGGGGTTTGTTATAAAAAAGGGTAAATGAAGAGAGGAGTAACTTAGGGAGAAAGAGAGAGAAATAAATTAATGAATGTGTTTTATCAGTCCTGATAAGCTGGGGCCCTGATAGCAAACTGACAGCCAGTGAAGAAACAAGCACCTGTCTGAGGCACACCTCTCTGGTTATAACTAAACCTGGCTGTGTAACTCCACCTTCCGTCCCTAGCATCTTCTCTTCAGTGGTGATGTCATTCTGGGGTTTGAAGTCCTTGGTGTCTTGGATCTCTCTGGACTGGGGTGGGGATGGGGTCCATAAAACATGTTTGTGGAGTTTGCTCAGGACATCCTGAGGAAAGTGTGTTTTATTGGGGGATATTTAGCAAACTTAACAAGGCCTGTTAGGATTCTTCCAGGTCTTCAGAGATAAATATGCCCCTTTCCTCTGGAGACAGGAAGGTGGCTCTCACTGGAGGGTTTTAAGATCCATTTCAGTGAAGAAGGGGAAAGAAGAGAAGTTCATCATGACCTTTCTGCTTCTATTCTTTTCTCAAACTCTGTCAGCTTAAAACATTCAGCAAAGCAAGGGCTGTTTTGTGGGGGTAATGTGTCCCGAGTTCCACCAAAACACAGACCTGAGCTAAACCCTCAGTGAGCTAGGCAGCTTTTAGAAATGGATGTTGGCCTTTTGTATCATGATACATCCATTCCCAACATTAGCTAGTCACGTACATATATATATATATATATATATATATATATATATATATATATATATTAATAAAGTTACTTTTCTTAAAGATTCATTTCTGCACACAGAACTGGGGTATAGGCCAGAGGTGCAGGGACAATGAGATGATTCACCAGAGACAAAGTGGGGAGCAGGACAGGCAGTTTGACAAAGCACACTTCTAAGGAGAGCAATGGGCAGGCCAGGCGAGGTCTGCCATACCATGTTGGTCACCTCTGGGGCTGCAGATTGAACTCTTGCAAGCACTGTGTTTTAACCCATTGTGCCACCAGGGAGGGCCATATATATTTTTTAAAAGTACAATCTGGAGCTTTAAACTCTAAAATAACACCATTCAACTGTAATTATTATTATTATTTTTAAAAGACTTAGAATCAAGCAACTTATCTGGACAGTCATTATCAAAGAATATTCCATGTAACCAGCAGCAGCTTCAACATCCCACCTAGGAACATGGTAGAAATACAATTTCTTGGGTTTCATCCCAGAACTACTACTGAATTGGAGTCTCTGGGGCAGGGTTCAGTGATTTGTTTTAACACGTCCCCCAGGGAATTCCAATACACTGAAGTTTGAAAGCATTGATCTAGTACTTTTAAAGCATAATTCAATAGCTGCTGAAAAAGGCTATTCAATTTTTTCGAAGTAACAGTCAGGTTGTGGCTGTGAAAAACAAGTAGGAGCACATTCGTGGGGGTACATTCTGGTTTCTGTGATTTTTTCATAGTGTTTTATAACTGTCTTCTTATTCCTCCTAGTTTCTGCTGGGAGGCAAGTTCCATTTGAATGCAGAGCCTGGGGGCAAAGCACCTGTGGCAAAGACCACACTTGTGGCTTGTTCTAGACAATTCCGAGTAAGTGCTGAGCAGGGGAAACATACCATTCACTTGCATTGGTGGGAAGAAAGAAAGAAGCCTTAAGAATGACAAGGATTTCCACTCCAGCAAGCCTCAACAAGATGAGGAAATGGCTTGTCTGGGGTTTGATGATGATAATCCACTCAAGATGCTTATCTCATGTAAAAGGAAGATCATCCAAAGTGTAATTCCGAGTGGGAGTTTTTGTTCAATCGTCTATACCCAAGCCCTTTCTTCTTGAACTGTTCTTGCTTGTTTGCCATTTGATTTTTTTCCCCCTAGTGTAATGTTACTAGAGCAGAGTGAACTGAACTTAAGCACTCACTGCCACAGAATGGACTATGAATAAGTAGATAGTAACTTGCACAGTAGAAATTTGGCAGATGGCATTCAGGTTTCTGTTTATGACTAGTCAATAGGAATAATTGCTGTTGGGCACCGACTAGCTCTGCCTCCTTTTTTCCCTTCAGAATCTGCTCAAAGATGACCTGCCAAGACAATACTCTTAGCAGCATTATCTCCCATCTACCTCAAGAAACTTCTATTCAAGTACCTGCTTTATTTTCTCCATAGTCTTTTCAATACATGGTCTTTCCCCGTGTGTATGTCTGTACATGTGTTTTGTTATTTACTTATTTCCTCAGTGAATGAGAAAGCCCATGAGAGGAAGCAGCTTAGCTCATTCTTCACTACCTGCCAAGATTTAGAATAATGTCTGTCACATATGAAGTGCTCGATTTATACATTTTTTAAAAGGAACTTGACCTATTCTCTTGGAAGCCATAAATATCAAAGATGGAATTTGAAATCAGTTTTAGTCCAAAATCTATCATTACTTCACCAACCTGCCACATATTTAATGAATATTATCATCATCACTGTAAATAATAACTACTAACATGTGCTTGAATGACTTACATATAATTCAGCCCTATGACTATAGAAGGAATTCAGGTGTCTTATTCTAGTTTTATAGATGATAAAATGGGTAGATAAATATGTAAGAAAAGGAAAGGATAGATTCTGATCTCTTTGAAAAAACTATGGATGTCTTCTTGGGTATGCATACTTGTATAAAAGCAAAAACTAGAAAGTCATATCTTGTTAGAGAGTCATTTTCTGAGAAAAATGTTTTCCCAAATTTACAAAACAAGCAGATCAAAGGACTGTCTGAATCAGATGGTCAGATTCTTAGCCCCTTTGTCAGTGGCCATTGTTATGATATAGTTGCATCACATTCACCTGAGGTGTCTGTCCAAATTACAGATTGTCTAGTGCTGTCTTCAGAGATGTGGACAGAGTGGGTACAGGCTAGTGCTGAGTGAACTCACCCCAGTTTTCCAAGGCAAGTGGCGAAATGGAATTTTCTTTGTAGATTCTACTACAGTAGGCTACAGATGTCATGTGTTCGCAGTGGCAGGCAGAGGAAGGATGTAGATTACAGGGAAAATCCCTACTGATGTCTCAATTGTGTACAAGGAAAGACGCAGTTCAGGTAATGAGTCATAGGCAACAATTACTCTTCCCTGTAGCCTGTAGGTCAAGTTCAGATGGAGTCTGCTTCTGATTAGCCTGTGGGGACAAATGAGATCAAAGCCAGAATGTGCCTGGCTTTCGGGACATTAACACGCCCCTCTGACAGAATGAATATGGCTCTTCACTTAGAAAAGTGACAAGACTGAAGTCCCTGATGGGTGACTAGCTGTAGGAAAGGAGGCCGGATTTTAATCTCAGGAGAGGAAGACTTGCCACTGATGTGCCTGACTTTTGACATGAATGCCGCAGCTGCTTGTACTCAGGCCTTAAATTGGAGTGAGAAGGCAGGGGCTGTCATTGGCTGATGATGGATTTTCATCAGCTCATAACAAAACTGAATAGCTCAGACAGCCTGTTGAAATAAATTTAATACTATTTTGGAAAAAATAAAAAGAGCAGATTCATTTTTGGCAGCTAAATTCAATCCTGTGGGAAAGTAAAGCTAACATAATTTCATGTGCCACAAGAACCTTAAATCTCCCCCAGGATTTTTTGCTCGCCCTTCTTCTCTCTCTCTTGTCTCTATCTCTTTTCCTTCAGGGAGGCCTGGTTTCCTATATCACGTGGCGTTGGCCCCTTCCTGGAGAGTTTCCATTTCCTCTGCACATGAACATAAATTACTCACAGTTAACATGATATGGATAAGCACTGTCTTTCCAAAGTTCTTCCCTTGAGATTCCATCCTACTGCATGGATGGGAGGCCAATTAAAGTCAAACTCAAAGGGGATTCCCATGTTCTCAGGTCTCCCTATGCTCCTAAAATGGCAAAGAATACATATACCTCATCATTCTTTTCAAATCAATCACAATGAGTTTTCTATTTTCTGCTGGGTTAGTTGTCTGTGATTTTTTTCCCTCCCTTTTGTGTCAATCCAAATGCACACTTTACAATCTATATTAATGCTGGATTTGTGAGCCTTATATTAGTTGACATGCTAGGAAAATACATATTAAATCTAAAGAAGATGTACATATAACATAAATTCCTTTACTGAGAGGTGAACACTGTTAACATCTTTGGATATATGTTTCTAGTCTTTTGTTCTATAAATGTATCAATATAACACAAATGTACATACGTACAAACATAAATCCTTTATTTCAAATGGCTGCTGTTTCTATACTATAGTCCAGTATTTTATCCATTCTTTAAATATAGCATTTTTTTGGCATATTATTCAATCATAAACATATTATTCTACTAATTAATCCTCTATTGTTGGATAAATATGCAATTTCATTTTTGATTCATTATTAAAAGTCTGCAATTATAAGTACATGGTGGTAAGAGTTAATAAATTTTCTCTGCTATCACAAGACATAACTGGATAAGATAAAAACCATGTACATGACATATTTTGATGTTTCCACAAAGATATATATATTTCCAGGCATTCCTGGTCTAAGATAAGGACAAGAAGATGCCATCACCGGGAACAGACATTCCTGAAAGGGACCCCGCTCACTAAACAATACTGTACGCATGACCTTCTCTCACTGCCCCCGTTGGGAGAGTTTCCTTTGGAAATGCTAGTTTTACTATGTCCTTTTCTTGTCACGGGAAATAAGTACTTGTCCTTTCTGTATCCATTTAGGAGTGACTTTAATTTGGACCAGATATCCACTACCATTGATTTCAATTACATAATGAATATCCTTCTAATACATTTTACATTTTGTCAAGATATGTGACTTTTCTCCCTTAATTTATAGCTTTTTATCTCCATAGTGTTGTCTTTGGGCTTCAACACATGGTCCCTAAGTGACAGCGTCAGGACCTCCATGTGTTTGTTACTATGGCTACCTACCCAGATATGCTGGGGTATGGTCAAGACACACACTGAAGAGTCTAACACAGTTCTAATGGGTGACAACTGCTGGCATAAGGCATTCAGTGGCTGGAGAAAATTCTCATTCTCATAGCCTCACCTGCCAGCCTGAGTTGGTGCAATATGAATAGATCCACAACAATGTGGGGAATATAGCTCTTCTAGAAGAATCTAAATGTTTGACTCCTAATTCAGATTTCTGGGCTAACTGAGAACAGCAGCTCTTCTGGAAGGACGACACGAGGCCCTCCATTACATACATCCAGAGGGACTGAGCTTCATTATCTTTCCTGAAGAACCACATTGTTCTCTTGACTTTCCTCTCTGTCTCATTTCTCCTTCTAACAAGTCAGTCTTCAGTGAATAACCAAGCTTTTTTTTTTTTTTTGCATTTACATAGATATTAAAACATAGATTATGAACCCAGTGAAAATGGTTCTCAGGTATTTTACCTTGTCTGTTGAATTGCATTTAAATCCACTGAGATGACATGTTTAGACTCTTCACTATCTGGTCACAAATTACTGCTTTAATATCACTGGACACGATGCACTTGTTCATTTTTAGTACTCTTAGTCTCTTCTGGATCCCTCTACAAATCATTTATTTTTCAAAAATTCAAGTGTTAAACAATTTCAACCTGAAATATTCTTCCAAAAATTTATTTTAAAAAAGAAATAGTCCTATTCTTCCTGTAGAACCCAGCTCACAAATACCGCCTCATGTGTGAAGATTTCTTCACTATTCCAATCCATTATAATTATTTGAATGTTATTTTATTTATCTCTCAACATGAGTCTTTCTTACTGTCTTCAGAATTATTACAATACTTTCCCTACAACTCGAGTGCAGAAACTAGAAGTTATCTTTGTAAATTTTAATGTAGAACCAAGCTATTAGTAAGATTTTGGCAATTGTTAAATTCTCGAATTAATCATGAAAATTCAAATGTCACATTATGGATAGAAGATTAATTAGTATCAGACACTTACATGCCACACAAATTTACTATTATTAAAAACCTGAAAGAAATGTACTATTAGTCCAATTATTTTAAAAAAAATGATAAATGCTTTCCATAATTGGGCACCATTTTAATTCATTTTTGCTAAAATTAAAAAAAAAAAGTTAGGAAATAATTTTACAACCAAATGTCCCTTTGTTGAGCTATTTCTTTTTAGAAAACACAAACAATTCTTTTATCTGGTCTTACACAAGGATGGGAACGATGGCCTTAGTAAGATGCAAATGTGGGTGTTTAAAGTACACTTATTCATTTTACATATTAGTGCCTAGTATTTACTTTTTAAATTTTGATTATTTGTTAAAGTCTTGCTATTTGCCTTAGCTGGAAAACAGTGCTGCACAAGCCAGCTCCTGGGGTGGGACAAATAATAACAGAAGCACACAAACATGGCATTGGCATAGTTTTTGACAGCAAACAATATAGAATAAATAAAAGCAGGTGATGAGAGAACTATTTGCTAGGGTCTATTCTAAAAATAACAGTGGCAAAGCACTTTTTTTAAAAAAAATATTTATTTATAAGTACAGAATTGAGGTACAGGCCAGAGGTGCAGGGGATGAGAGGATTCACTAGAGACAGAGCGGGGAGCAGAACAGGCAGATAGATGAAGTACACTGCTGAGGGGAGCAGTGGACGGGTCAGGAGAGGTCTGCCGGACCATGTGGGTCAGTTCCCTGGCAGGGATCAAACTTGTGCTGCTGTGGCTGTCCATAGCTTCATAGTGCTGAGACTTGACCCTCCCATCACCAGGGAGGTTCCCTTCAGTTATTTAAATTAAGCAAGCACATGGGAAATACTAATATTACTTGCACAGGTTATGGGAAAACAAAGGTAATAACCTTCTCCCAGTTTTGGGAGGCCTGGGATATGCTTACGAAGAGAAAGGAAGAGTAATAATGTTACATTGCTCAGCATGGAAGGACAGAGATGTGGGTTTGGTTTGATTCCCTTATAATGATTACTTGTCATTTCTCCTCTCACTTAAATTATTTTCTATCTTGTATTATGGGTGCATAATCCCCCCTCATAGGAAGTGTTGAAGATATAAAATGGGAAATAACTTGTTACATTTCTGGAAATAGATGTGGTTCACAGAAAATGAGGGCAGGAATGAAACACATAGAACCAGAGATGAGATCAAGAAGGGCTATTCCAAAGTAATAAGGAATATATTTTGGGAGCAAAAGAGCTCTGCTGATCATTGAAGGGTCTCGAGGTACAGCTAAAGTTGGAAGTCATTAAATTCAAGGATTTAAAATATTCTTTCTTAAAATATATTTTCATTTTACCTAAAATTTCTACAATGAACTATACTTCCATAAATTTGTAAATTTGGTGTATAAAAAATCAAGGTTATAATTTACTACATTTTATGTTTTAATACAGGTTCATAGCTGTTCGTATATATGTTCACTCACATGTCCACCACCAAAGCACTAATCGTCCTTTTGCTCGGGTAACCTCAGTTCCGCTGTCTTAATCCAAAGGATTGATTTTGTTGGCTTGTTTGCTTTATATTCTTTATATTCTACATATGAATTCTGGTATTTCTCTTCCTGACTTAGGCCACTTAGTATAAACCCCTCAGGTTCCATCTGCATTGTAGCAAGGTTTCTTTCTTTCTTTCTTTTTTAAAGATTTATTTATTTATGCATACAGGACTGGGGCACAGGCCAGAGGTGCAGGGGCAGTGAGAGGATTCACCCGAGACAAAGTGGGGAGTAGGACAGGCTGACTGACAAAGTACACTGCTGAGGGGAGCAGCAGGTGGGTCAGGACAGGTCTGCCACACCCTGTGGGTCACCTCCCTGGCCAGGGATGGAATATGTTTTGTAGTGGCTGCAATAGCTTCTTAGGGATGTGTTTTAACACATTGTGCTGCCAGGGAGGACCCATTTAATTTTTTTAATAGCTGAAGAGAATTACAGTGTGTGTCACATATTTTTCTAGCTGGTTATGTCAAGAGCACGTGGGATATTTTCATACCATGATTATTGCAAATAGTCTGCAATACCATTCAGATAGCAGATAAAATATACCAAGGGGTAGGTGTATCTTTTCCTAGATTTAGAGTTAGCTTAGGCTTCTCATAGGTAGACATCTACAAGTGGGATTGCTGGATCATATAGTATATCTATTTTTAATTTTTTGAGGAACCTTCATACTGTTTTCTGTACATTCCTCACCAACATTTGTCTCCACCAACAGTTTGAAGGGGCTACTTTTTCTCCACATCCTCACCAACATTTGTTGTTTCTAGTGTTTTTGACAAAACATTCTTTCATAGGTGTGAAGTGATATATCATGGTGGTTTTTATTTGGGTTTTGCTAATAATAGGTAATGGTGAGTGTTTTCTTGTAGCTGTGGGTGATCTATATGCTTACTTTGAAGATTTTGAAATTTTTAATCTTTTACATATTTATTTTCTTAAAGACTTATGTATGTGTGTAGAACTGGGGTATAAGTCAGAGGTGCAGGGGTTCTAGGAGGCTTCACAGAGGCAGAGTGGGGAGCAGAACAGGCAGATTGACAAAATAAACTGCTGAGGGGAGCAGCAAGGAGACAGGAGAGGTGTGCTGCACCATGTGGGTCAGCTCCTTGGCTGGGGATTGAACTTGTGCTGAACTGACTGTGGTTAGCTTCATAGTGCTGTGCTTTAATCCGTTGTACCACCAGGGAGGGCCTGAAAATTTGAATTCTTAAATCAGTTGGAAAAAAAATGTAAGTTAAAGTGAATTGAATTAATTAAGGAAGTTAACATATCCAAAATTAGCAATATTACTGCAAAAACATGTAAAATTAGTATTTAATAACCTCTAAGTAAATACATTAATTCATTGGTTTCTCTGTTGGACTTTTTTCCACAGAAATGGATAGTGCATAGAGATAATTTTTTTTCTATAACTCTTGGAATTATCTCATGCATATATTAGATTTGTACGGTAATGTAGAAACACGAATTTAAATACTCTGAAAATTATTCTATGCCACCTAATATGGAAGTTTGCTTGATGCATAGATGGCCTTCTAATGCTGAATATATCTACATCCTACAACCCAGCAATTCCACTCTCTAATATAGCCCATGGAGAAATGTATTACATGCTCATAAGGAAATGTATGAACAGTTCAACTTAAACTCCCCAAATGCTCATCAATAGTAAAGTGGTATAGAATATTTAAGGAAAATATATAGGTACACAGCATATAAATGAACAGACTGAACTACATGAAATAATATGGGTAGATTTCAAAGATGTAATCTCAAGTGAAAAAATCAGATAGAAAATACATGATAGGAGACAGAACTCCTAAGTGAAGCCCTCAGAGGGCTTCTGAGGTCTGGAACTACTCTGCCTATTAATCTAAATTCATTGTACTGTACACTCAGTCACTCCAAAATATTCAGGTAAATTTAGGTTATATCTTAATATTAGTCATCTTTTATTCAACTTTTCAGAATATCCAATGAAGTCAGCTTTATGAGGTATCAATATCATGAATGCAATTATAGTTCTTATTAATATAGAATATATATAATTTAAATTGTTTGGAATAAAAAAACATTGAATTCCAAATTTTCATTGCTTAGTAGCAGCAAATATTTTACTGTGGACTATACATAATCTGTTTGGTCAGATTGAGTCAGTCTGTTCCCCTGCATCCTGAACACTGCAGAAAATGTAAATCAAGCTTTTCTTCACAGTGATGCTGATAGACTAAAGTCCTAGAATAACTGAAACTATGGTTGGCAGCTTTGGTGTTAAGTATGTCCTTAGCCCAACAAAAGTCAGATCTCCAGAGACTTCCATCCAAGTTACACAGCAGTAGAAGGGTGACACCTTGCTAACCCAGGAAGATCAGTAAGAAAATGTCGAGAAGAAAACCATTTATAAGGTTTTGTAAAAGACGTTCCCTTAAAAGTGCTCTGACATCATTTTTAGAGTTTCCTCCCTCTCAAAAAGCAGAACACTGAAACCCCTGTGGGAATCTCAAACACCTGAAGAAAATTGAGTCTTTTTTTTTTTTTTTTTTTAGGTTGAATTACTTATTCACATACAGTTGGGGTACAGGCCAGAGGTGCAGGGTTGGTCACGAGAGACAGAGTGGGCAGCAGAACAGGCAGATTGATAAAGTACACTGCTGAGGGGAGCAGTAGGTAAGAAAGCAGAAATCTGCCAACCCATGTTGGTTAGCTCCTGGACTGGGATGAAATGTTTGCTGAACCTGCTGTGGATAGCTTCATAGTGCTGTGCTTTAACCCATATGTTGTGCCACCAGGAAAGAACCAAATATTGAGGCTTTCATTGAAACATAGAACTTAAGAAAAAATAGTGCTTACGCAGATCACTTTCTAGGTAATTTTTATCTGTCTTCTAATATAAAAATCCTAAAACTTTCCATCAAAATAGTGTCTTATAATTTCTGCCTGTCTTTAAAGAAAGTATTAATTATTGGAACATTATTGGTTGAAAAGCAAATGAATAATGATGCTTTATTTCATTAATATGAACCTTATCTCATTCTAAGCCTCTCCAGTTCCCACTTCCAACATATACAAAGTAGAAAAATACTACTGAATAGTAAGAAAAACTTAAGAAGGTTGATGTATTTGTCCATTGCCAAGCAAAAGATAATATTTTAATGGATCATCATAGTTTCTTATATTAGGATCATCATAGTTTCTTATATTAGAAAATGAAGCCAAAACAGTAAACAAATTATGTTTCCTGTGCAAGTGAAATTTATATTCACAAAAGCTCCCTGTATTTTGCTGATACCATTATCAACCATAAAAATAAAACAATCCACCCCCATTCCATATGGCCAATATAGCTTTAATACCTTTGAAACTATTAACAGATTGATTAGCTTTCTCATATTCCTGAAACACAAACTTTGGCACTTTTCAGCAAAAACTAATTGGAAATTTTTTTCATAAAGGGTCCTTTATCAATCTGTTAAAAAAAAAATGTAGCAAAACACTAATCAGTCAAGAACTGCAGTCCTGGATACTCTTCACAGTTTTCTTTCTTGCTTTCTGAACTACTTTGTACTATTCTCAACCTGGCCACTTACAAGAAACTCCAAGACCTTCCAGGGGACTTCTCATGTGGTGTCATATCCATTCCCAGTCTACTAAATGTCAGTCAAAGACCTACACTCACAAATGATGTTGTATCTTGATTAATCATCTGTTGATTTGCAAACAGAGAGCCTTATTTCTTGATGGAGAAAATCAAAATAGTCAGATGGCTCACATGTGTCTCCCCCAACTTTGGCCCAAGGTATGTGGGTCTGAACAAAGCAGGTGTTCATAGCTTTCAGGACAAGCTCTCTGTCTTTGGATTTCTTCCAGGGTATATATTGGAATGTGGAGAAGAAGAGCTTGAGTACCTTTTTAAAAGGAGTTTAGGTAAAACAAAGATGGAAATTTTTTCTCAGTCCTACAATATTTTAGGCAAATATTATACTCATTTCAGATGCATGTGAAAATGATAGCATTCCGACCTCTCTTGGTGGGTCTATGTTGTTTTGCTCTGCCTGGCATTCTCCTACAATTAGCCCTGTGCCTGGATGTCTCATCCTTCTTCTGAAGCTGCTGCTAGTGACCGGTCTCAACCAACCCCAAATGCCCATACATCAGCAGTAACTACCAGCTCAAGAAGGGCACTCATAATCAAGCAAGGTCAGAGGCCTTCAACTCTAAATACATGGGCATCAGAGGGAAAATACCCAGTTTCCTTACCCCATTGTTCTGCCTGGAAATGCAACAATCATATTCTTTACAACAAACAGAGATCTGATCTGCACTGAGGAAGAAAACGAAAATGAGAGGGAAGCACAGACATGCAGAAATAAGGGGTGGGCAGAGCCCTATTCAAATGAATCTGTCCTTAAATGCAAAGAAATCTCAAAAAGCAGTCTCTCCAAGTGGGCTGAGAACTTCTGTAATGATGAATTGTGATTCCAGAGGCAGCACATCCCTTATTTTATGATTCTTATTGTTCTTCTATGTTATCAAATATAATTTGCCTCCCTCTAAATTGTCTGTATGGCTTCAGAACCATGGGGTGCCTAGGCATGCGTCAGTTTACATGTTTAAAGACACCCTGCTGGTTCTCAGCCTCATTTGTCCCAAGCTAAATGTTATCACTTAGCACTGCTAGGTTGGATGGATTGAGTGTGAACCTGACCCTGGAGGCTAAGTTCTTTGCTTTATTTAAGAATCTAAGAGGATTTTCTGCAAGGTCAAGGGGAATAGCTAAGTAGGTGCTGGGATCATAGATTCAGTCTCAGTACAGAAGTGAAATGTAAGAAAGGTAATAAGTGCTTGTAAAGCAGAAAAGGAACACCATATTCTAGAGATAAAATGATGGCACCTGGCCTCCAGAGCAGTATTATTCTCACTTTTTTAAATGGTAGGTAGAAGAAAATAACTCAGCAAAGAGCTAAAATTTTGACAAAGTTTTGTTAAGTGCTTAGGAAATGGTAGAAGGAGTTAGTGGGAAAAAAATTCAGGAGCAAATTAAAAACGGAAGCATGAAGCAAATTTGACAAATAATGGTATTTTGGGAGTTATAAGTAAATCGACTGGCAGAAAATCCAACGTGTTCTAAAAACAGGTTACAGAGAAGCAATGATCTTAAACTGAGAATATCAACACACGAAGTCAGTAGAAATAAGAAATTTTCACCACTACCTATAATTGAAACCCAAAACAAAAGTGTGATTGTGCAGCTGGGAGTACCTCCATTTTCTAACAACAACAAGAACTCTCCTAGACTGAAAATTACGAATAAGCACAATTAGATTCTAATCACCTTTCCTTCTCTCTTTCATATCCCCTCCTCATTAACTGGGTCCTGCATTCCTGAGAAATTGGGAAATTGATTGTGTTACACTCCTAATAAAATTTGCTGCGCTTCTTGAGGGTTGATCGTGGCATCAGAAGCAAACTGCTGATTGCCGAGGAAACCCTGCGGAAAAAGTCAAATACCTTGACGGGGTCACCTAGACCGCACCCCTCAGACCTGGGAAAGTAAATCCTGTGCTTGTCTCATGCTCCTCCTTTCCTTATGGAATCCTTGCTCTCCTCTCACGTGGGAAGAGAGGCTCCGTGCGGTGCCTACCCACTGGTGGCCATCTGGAAGAGATCACTTTGCGTAAAGACATTTTTGTGACTCAGAATTTGGCTTTTCAGACTCTAGCAAAAGACCTGATTTTCTTAACTTAAAATTGACTGGGAGGGATAAGTTTCCTCTGTGAGACCCAGTACCAAACTCCCAGACCCTGAAATGATGTCTGTTGTGAATGGTACCAGGACACCTTTGCAGTAGTGGTGTGAACGTTTCTAAAAAGAATTTCTAGTGCAGAGTATAGGAAGGTAATACTATTAGTTATTTCATTAATCATGCAATTCTTAAAAGAGAGTGCTCTTAAAGATTAGAAAAAAGTGAAAGCCTTTGTTTGGTAATTCTCACTGAGTTTAATATTATTTCTGCTTGACACATGCAGAATCCTGTAGATGTACGTGATGATTTCCACAAAATCCCAAAGACCATCTTTTACATGTTTGGTTTTGCCCTTGACTTATGTACTCTCACTGCCAAAAATGTCAGTATATCTCAGAGTGTTATCTCTGCTTGGCTTATGCTAGTGAACCTCATTTGGGGAGTAAAATTTTCCTTATTGCAGAGGAAGAGTATACAGCCAAAGGAGTGCCAGGAATAGCTGTAAAGCCAAAGAAAATTTTTATTTTGGAGATCTGGAAACAGGGACACTAAGTATTTACACTTAGTGTCCCTGTTTCCAGATCTCCAAAATAAAAATCATAATGATTATCAACAGAAAACAAACAAACAAAAATCAATCATTTAAAAATGAGCCAATGGAAGTTTTTCCAAAGAGACATGCAGATGCTAATAGGTACATATGAAAGGATGTTCTGTATCACTCATCACTATGAAATCAAAACCACAGTGAGATAGCACCTCACACCTGTCAGAAGTGCTGTTATCCAAAAGATAAGAAATACCAAGTGTTGGTGAGAATGTAGAGAAAAGGGAAATGTGCTTTGTGGACAGAAATGCAATTTAGTGCAGTTTCAGAAAACTAAAACTAAAAATAGAATGTGATCCAGCAATTCCACTTGTGAATATTTATTGCAAGAAAACACAAGACCAACTAGAAAAGATTACTGCACCCCCTCATTCACTGCAGTATCATTTCTGATAGCCCAGAAGTCTGTTGATGGATGAAGGCTTGAACAAATTGTGGCATGTAATACAATAGAGTATCACTGAGCTGTGGGTGCCATTTGCAACCACGTGGATGGATTTGAGGGGCATTATGTGAAGTGAAATAAGTCAGAGAAAGGCAGATACCATGTGTTCGCATGTTTATTAGTTTGTTTAGAAGGTTCAATTATTCTATAGCTGTTTGCATGCTGTAAGTACAAAATTAACAGGGAATTTTTGTTAATGTAAAACATGGGTTAGAAACTATATAAAGAGGGAGAAAATATATTGCTAAAGTTAAATGGAACCAAGTATCAAATAGAACATGCTACCTATGACTCACTTTCAGAATTCTAACATGTTCCATTAGAATAAAGTTTTGCCTTAAAAACACCTAAAAAAATGGCCCTCCCTGGTGGCGCAGCGGGTTAAAGCACAGCACTAAGAAGCTTAAGCCACTTCCGCATGAGTTCGATCCCCGCCTGCCCCGGAAG
>NW_004567114.1:13043308-13075029 GCF_000260355.1 Condylura cristata
GAAATATGTGGTTGGATAATTTGAAGAGGTGATAGATTAGGAGCAGATTTACAAACAATTTCAGGCTTGTGTCCTGATTGCCATTAGATCTATTTTTTTTTTTTTTTTTAAGCCAATGCATGGAGTGGTCTATTTTCAGACAGGGCAAGGTGAGGGGATCACATCATCGTGTTTCCCTCTGGAGGAGATAACTCAGAGGACTAGACTTAAATGATGTGCAGACACTAACTAGGGAAGACCATGCTAGTTGGAAAAAAAAAGATTTAACAAAGGCACTGAGCTAAAAAAAACATGACAAAGGAACTATAAACTCATTTCTCAAACTGGATTAATGTATATTTTGTAAAGTGCAGACACGCTTTTTATACTTTGACATGATAGTTCCATGTTGTGCCATTTTTTCAGAAAAAGCAGAAAGAATGTCAATGTAATTATTACAGACAAAATACCAAAGTATTCATGTAAATATAGTAGTAATTTCATTAAAATCAGACAAAATTTACCGAGTATTATTTAATGTTTATGACCTAGTTATCACTGCATTATAGCAGGCTACTGAAATAATATTTATAGCTAATATCGGGAGAAATGTAGAACTATCATTATTTGTATATGACAAGGATTTCTTCCTGAAAAAATCAAGGGACTCTAACTATTGGCATTAAGGAATAAATTTGTTTTACCTACATTTGTAATAAAGTTATAAAACTTGACAGATATCGTATGCAACCAACAACACAGTAAGTCAACATAATGTGTTTTCATTCATAACAGGAACAACAACGAAAATGCTTGCAAGTATTCATAACAAGGAATCTACTGAGCTGAACTAATCTGAATATTTTTGCAAAGAGATGCAAAAAAAGATTTAAAAAAAGGATAGAAATACCAAGTCTACATATGGGGAAATTGAATATGCTAAGTCAGTTCTACCCTTTTTAGATTTTATGCAAATCTAGTAAAAATCATAATGCTATTTTTTAACTTGACAATATTAATTTGTCACACATTTATAAAAACAATTATTGAGAGTTGCAAAGAAACATGATAATCTGTATTCAATTGTACTATTTATATCAGGTATATACACTTACAATGAAACTGATTACACTTAAAGCATTTATAATGGCATGGAAAATACACAGATATACCAAATAAAATACTCACAAAATAGACAAAATTGAGATTTACTCTTTAACCAGCTACCAGGACAATTCAGTAGAAAAACAAACCATTATTCAAAACCATGATTTTGAATTGTCTACCTCCTTGAATTAAAAGTTTTACCAACAACACACAAATATAAAATATAGAAAAATATTACAGACTAAATAAAAACAACTAGAATAGGATAGGTGGAGACTTATCCAATTAAAAGATGAGGTATGGATTTGCAAATTTATCAAAAATAATACTATAAATTAGCTCATTTGTAAGTTTAAGTTTACTATACTTCCATATATGGCATAAATGTAATGCAAAGTTAAATATGGGGAATTTGCAACAGATATAACAAAGGAAATAACTTACTGTTTTTGAAGAGATTAAAAGACAAATAGAATAGATGAGTGAGAAGAAGAAAATGAACAAGAGCAAGGTTTGTAGATTATAGAATACAAATGTTCCTTTCATGGTTTCCCAGACTGATAAGAAACATACATAATTGCTAGTTTCACATCGTTTCTTTTGCCAGTGAAATAGAGCAGAGTAATGATTTGTTATTATTACTGCTAAGTAAAATATGCATTATAGTTGTGACAATAAAGACATCCAGTCAATTTTTATGGAAGCACAAATCTAGGAAGAGTAAACTTTTGGAAACTGATTTGTCTATATGGATCAAGGTCTAAAAAATTCCAAGTTCTATTCATTAAGAAAACTAAATTCTTGAAAGTATTAATTTTAAAAAGTCATCATTTTAAAAGCAGCCTTTGACTTCAGAAAACTTTAGACTTACAGATTCACTGCAATTCCCTATACTTCTCCTCCATTCTCCCATTTATTAATATCTTAAATTAGTATTGTGCATTTTTCATAAATGAACCTATATTGACACATTGCAATGGACTAAAGTGTATACTTAATTTACATGTCCTTAGTTCTTACCTAACGTCCTTTTACTCGCCGGATCTACACATGATTCCATGTGGTATCTAGTTGCTATATCTTCACAATCTCTTAACTCTAATAATTCCTCAGAATTTTTTACATTTTTGGCCTGGATACATTTGTAGTGTCTTAGGCAGGTGTCTAGTAGAAGGAAACTCAACTAGATTAATGTGATGTTTCTGTAATATTGTATCTGGTTTATAGGTGAGGAGGGGACATGTCTTTTCTAGAGTTTCAGTTCAGACTTAGATATTATCAACATGATTTCACCATCAAAGTCAGCCTTGAACCTTGGTCATCGTAGTGTTTGCCAGGTTTCTCTATTTTTTATATCCTTTCTCCCCTTTCTTCTTTCTCTAGGAAGGAAGCTACTATGTGTAGTCTATACTAATAGCAATGTGGAACATTGCTTTAAAACAATAGCAACCTTAATTCCATAATTATAAAACTGATTTATTGTAGTATTTCTGTAAGAAGAGTTATTACATAAGCATTATAAGTAACATTTAAAAAAACAATTTTTCAGGAAAAACATTCTTCATAAATGAGAGAAAGCATATAGCTAGACAACTAGGTCAATGGCCTTCCTTTTAGTTTTTTATTTTTTCTTTAACTTTCTAAATTCTCTCTAAGCGAATTCTCATTATTTTTATAATTAGAAACAATATTTTCAAAGATTAAATGAAAGCACTTTTCCACTCAAAGGGATATGTTTACCAAATGGCCTGGACACATTGGCTGGACAGTGCATTTTTCTGTTTCCTTTATGCTCCTTTAACAGATGAACCCTTCCCTCCCATACGTGTACCCAGCTTCACATAGAAAACATTGGATTTAATGTAAAACATTAATATACACATTTTACCTCATGTCTCATAGTCCTGAGTGGTTACCATTTATAGACAGATTGAAATAATAGAGCTTCCATCTCTGCAAAATCAAATCTACTTTGGGGTCATAATCATAACTAAATGTTGTATTTAAAATTTTTTTTCTGGTCTACATGCAGAGATCTATGTACCCTTCACTCAACATCTTCCAAAGAAAGCACGTTGGTGGTAATCATTTTTTGATAAAATCTTCTGTTCTTTATTCAGAAATTTCCAGTTTTACTAATACTAATTTGTGCATGCAGCTATAGTTCTCTGCAGTGTCATTACTAAAGGAAGTTCGTGTATTTCCCACGTCATTAGAACAGAACAGTTCTCTCACTCAAAGGGCTTCACATGGTATCCTTTTATTAGTACAGCTGCTTCCTTCTTGAACACCTCACCTCTCTATTCTGAGGAAACCAATCAATCTGTGCATTCTATAATTTTGTCATCTCAAAGGTGTTATATAAACAGATTGATATATGATTTTTAAAAGATTTATTTACTTATGGATACAGAATGGGGGTATAGGCCAGGGGTACAAGCTAGAGGTGCAGGTGTTGTGAGAAGATTAACCAGAGACAGAGTGGGGAGCAGAACAGGCAGACTGATGAAGTACACTGCTGAGGGGAGCAGCAGGAGAGACAGGAGAGATCTGCTGTATCATGTGGATCACCTCCAGGGCCGGGGATCGCAATCACCTTGAAGCAACTGTGACAAGCTTGCAGTGCTGCACTTTAACCAGCTGAGCCACTAGAGAGGGCCAATATGTGATTTTTTGAGATTAGTCTCCCACTCCCATTCAATATATTCATTTGAGTCATTATTATATGTATTAATAATCCTTCCTTTTTTATTTCTTGATAATATTTCCTGGTATGGAGGTACCACTGCTTGCTTGAATATTCTTCCATTGAAAAATAACTTAGCTGTTGTTTGCTCTTTGGAGTTACAGTGAATATTGCTATATAAACATTTCCCAGTTTTGGTGTGAAACAAAACTATTACTCTGGGATAAATGCCTAAGAATACTTATAGTTGCATGTTGAGTTTTCAAGAATAACCTGCATTGTTTTCTTTTAACCAACCCTATATTTCTCACATATCCTATTAGAGGAAGACACACAGAAATAGCGATAGCTTAAATGCCTATTGAAAATTTTCAGAGGAGGCCCTCCCAGGTGGCTCAGTGGGTTAAAGCACAGCACTGAGAAGCTAAAGCCACTTCTGCATGAGTTCGATTCCCGCCTGCCCCGGAGGTGACCACATGGCGTGGCAGACCTCTCCTGACCTGCCCGCTGCTCCCCTCAGCAGTATACTTTGTAGATCTGCCTGTTCTGCTCCCCACTCTGTCTCTGGTGAAGCCTCTCACTGCCCCTGAGCCTCTGGCCTGTACCCCAGTTCTGTATGCACAAATAAATAAATCTTAAAAAAAAAAAAAATTCAGAGGAGTTCCCTCCCTGGTGGTGCAACAAGTTAAAGCACAGCCCTCTGAAGCTATAGTAGCCACTGCAGCACGAGTTCCATCCCTGGCCAGGAAAGTGGCCCACATGGCTTAACAGACCTCTCCTGACCCGCTCTCTGCTCCCCTCAGAAGTGTACTTCATTGATTGCCTGTTCTGCTCCCCGCTCTGTGTCTGGTGAGTCCACTCACTCCTCATCTGCACCTCTGACCTGTAACTCAGTTGTATATGCATAAATATATAAATCTTTAAAAAAAATTTCAGTGTAGTCATAGATGTCAATAACTTTATTGTAAATTTCATGAATGAATTACATGCAATATGAAATATACTTGGTTACTAAGTGCAGTTTAATGATCTTTTACAAGATGAGCATATCTTCCATGTTATTAGTACCCAGAACAGGTAAAAGAACACTGCATGAGTCTAACAAGATTGTCCAGGTATACTTTTAGAATCTGTGCAGGTCTTACTTTCAAACTTTATAGATATGGCTTCATATCACACATGCTTTTGCATCTGGTTTCATTTGTTAACTGCTATATTTGTGAGATTAATTGAGATGTGACATATTGTTGCATATGAAATAGTTCATCCATTCTTATTACCATGTTACTGTGTAACTCTACATATCTATCTTATACATATCTATCACAATTTAGTTATCATTCTATTGTTAATTACATTTCAATAGCTCCCATTTTTAGTAATTATAAACAGTACTAGTATGTGTCTCTTTGTGAACATATAGAGATATTCATTTTGAAAGTCTAAGAACAATTATGAGTTCAAGTGATATGCATAAATTCCACTTTAGTGGCTGTTGCCAAATGGTTTTCTGAAGTGGTGTGCTAATTTATGTTTCCAATAGCGATGTATTGGAGCTCTCCATCCAAACATGTGTTTTAAATCACCTTTTTTTGTCACATGAGGATTCTGAGATTAAAGATGTTAAAATGTGTTCATGTCATGCAGCTAATATGAGAAGAATCCTTGGTTTAAAACCAGGTTTGCCTAACTCCAATAGTAGTCTTTTTGTATGAGACCATAACATCAATTACTTGACTTCAATATATGCTTCAACTTAACTCTCCTTTTTTTCTTCAAATAAGTGCCTCATATATTTTGTTTTTCTGATGTTTTTCTACTTAAGGTCTAACACAGGAAATGCATGGTCTGTGCTCCAATTCTTTTAGCTCCATCCCACACTACTGTCTTAGTCAGCTATAGTGACTTGTGACTACATCATTTCAGCGGATGCCCTGGTTTCAATATTTAACCTTTAAATGTCCTCAGTTTAGTGTTTTGTCATCTGGAATCTAGATTCACTGAAAGTTAATGTATCTTTCTTTAATATCAATTCTCCTTGTCAAAGCAATTAACAATGTCTTAAATTATTAAATCTAAATGACATCTAGTTACCTCAAGATTTAAACTATCATCTAAAATTTAAACAAAAAAGCAGACCAATGGAAAGCATAGTCTTGAGACATAGAAAGTTTTGAAAGAACTTCTGTGCATCTGTAGTCTGAAATGGCAGATATATCAAATCTAAAAGTAATGAGTGAAACTGAATTTTATCTTGCATTATTATTTATAAGATTCTGAGTTCAATAAATTTGGACAGAATAGAAAACTCATATCACAAGGTAAGTAAGATATATTACTCGAGGGAAAAGCAAATTAAGAATAATAAGTTATATGTTAAAAGTTGGTTTTAGATGAGATTTGAAAAATAGATGGGGAGTTAAAGAGATGGAAACTATCGGACAATAATTACTCAATCATGAAGTTCTCAAGAGAAGGATTTTTGCCTCTGGAGAGAGGATACCTATTGCAAATATGTCTTGGTGTTTTAGATATTGTGATGTGAATCAATAAATTGAAGAGGAAGAAAAAATACAAAGATACAAGAAACTTAGAGAAAAATATGGCCAATAATTTGTGAAATTTTAAAGACAATTTAAATAAAATGACCTTGGTTTTGGGTCCTTAGAGCTTCCTGTTAGTTTTGTAGAGTGACACTCAGATAAAATTCTACATTTACTAGCATTTCCATTTAAAATAATCAAGATATCAAAAATGATAAACTCATGCTATTTGCAGCAAAATACATGGAACTAGAAGGGATTATGCTCAGTGAAATAAGTCAGAAGAAAAAAGAAAACTATCAGATAGTTTCACTTATAGGAGGAATATAGAGGAAATGAACCATGGATCAAAAAACAAAAAAGAGAAAAAGACAAAACTTGCAGGCAAACTATAGCTCTGAGGCATACAGCTGGGGAGGGTTAGGGAGAGAGGTTGAAACAGGAGAAGGAGAACACAGGAGACTGTGGTGATAGTTCATAGGTGATGTAGGGGAGGAAGATTTATTGGGGCTATTGATAAATCTCCACTTAGTGGAGAAATCAACTGTTGTGTAAAAAACAATGTTAAAAATGTTTAACAGGGCCCTCCCTGGTGGCACAGTGGGTTAAAAGCTCAGTACTAAGAAGCTATCCCCGCCCTGGAGGTGGCCCACATGGCACAGCAGATGCCGTCTGAGGGGAGCAAATGCTCCCCTCAGCAGTGTACTTCATCATCTGCCTACTCTGCTCCCCACTCTGTCTCTGGTAAATACTCTCACCACCCCTGCACCTCTGGCCTATATCCCGGTTCTGTATGCATAGAAAAATATCTTTAAAAAAATGTTTAACAAAAATAAAATAAAATAATTGATATCTCATTACCAAAGTGATACAATCTACAAATCTTATTTTATCATCTGATTTTCTGTTATAAAAATATAAGGTATATGTGATCCACTCTGCCAAGGAGGAATGGAATTTGTACCAGGATTCAGAGGTGTAAATAAGTCTAGTGCACATTGCTCTGGGCAAGGATTTGGGGCAGTAAACTTTCCCCTGGATGATAGTGATTGAAAAATGAGCCAGGAAGCAGTCTTTCAGTGCCAGAATTGAGTTTCTCTACATTCACATTTATCTATTGTTTAAGTAATAATGAGGTTACCGGCTACCAAAGCTATTTGTGTGAAATTCTTGTTTCTTTAATGTCCTATAAGAGATAAGCAGCCTAAGAAAACATAAATAAATTTCATGGAAACAAAAATATGTTAATCTTAATAGTGACCACAGTACAAATGATAGGCATAACAATGAAAGTACAAATCTTACCTATCATATCATCAAAAATGAAAGCAGTTATGAAATCTAATGTTGGTAAGTATAGGGAAAGGCTACTCTCATACATGTTAGGGATATAATGTCAGTACGTTTATAGGGCAATCAAATTTTAAAGGTGCATATTCATTCACTTAGCATTTATTTCCAGACACCTATAACTTAAATTACTTGTTGAAGTGTTTAAGGAATATATGAATATGTTTCCACTGTGTGTGTACTGTAAATAAGTATATGCATAATCATGCATTATATTATATAACTATAATTATATAATTACAATACTTGTCAGAGTGATTAAAATAATAAGTAACTGAAGGAACTATAGTGTAGGAAAATGGATAAATTAGCCTTGATCATTATATAGTCATTAATAATAACAACCACAAGGTTCTCTCTGGTGGCCTTGGTATGCTTTGGCCTGAGTTTGATTCCCCCCACCAGGAAGCTAACCCAAATATGGCACAGCCATCTTGCCTTTTTTACCCTCTGTTACATTCCTCAGCAGTATATTTCAGTAAAATCCACCTGTTCTGCTCCCTACTCTCTCTGGTCAAACTCACCTCTCACTCCGCACCCCCGTACCTCTGGCCTCCTTCCCAATTCTTCTATGAAATAAAATAATAAAATGAAATAAATACAACAAAATAACAACCACAGATATACATATACTGATTTAGAAGAGTCCATTCATATTGGTAAATGTAAAAACTAAATTATACCAAATGTGTATAATATGACCTACAGTCTTTATGAATTAAAGTTATAGTACAGTATATCTCCACATAAGTGTTGGTTTATTTCTGAACTTTCAATTCTATTCCATTTTCTGCATGCCTTTTTCTGTTCCTCTTCTATGCTGTTTTAACTATTATAGTTTCTTATTATTAATCTGGAAATGTGCTATCACCATCACCATCACCATCCATCCTCTTTTTTTTTTTCTGGTGTATTTTCAGTCTTTTGTGGTTCTAGTTGAATGTTAGTAATATTCTATGTCCTTGAAGGTTACCATTAAAATTGGTAGTGATTTAATTAAATCTATATCTTTATTTGAGTAAGATAGCCATTTTAGTGATGTTTGTTCTTCCAATCCATAAAAAGACATGGAAGAGATGTTACAACATACCATACATAGGTGATTACAGTGTACGTTTGCATAGTAACAAATTGAAAAACTAGGAGATGGATAAATTCTTAGAAATATGAAAACAGCTGACATTGAATCAGGAAGCAATAGAAAACCTGAACAGACCAACTACAAGGAAGATAATGTAAAGAGTATTCAAAAATCTCCCCAAAACTAAAATTTCAGGACCAGACAGTTTCACCAGTGAGTCCTATTAAACTTTGAAAGACAGCTAGTACCAATCCTTCACGAGCACTTTAAAAAAAAAAATTGAGAAAGAGGGAATTCAATCAAATACATTTTATGAGGTCAGTATTACCCTGATACTTAAATCAGAAAAAGACACCAGAAAAACAAAGCAAAACCAAACCAAACCAAACAAAACAAAACAAAAAGCCTATAGACCAATTTCCTTGATGACTATAAATGCAAAAATCCTCAACATCTTAGCAAAACAAATTCAGCAATGCTTTAGGAGAACCATGCATGATGACTAAGGTGACTTCATTTCAGGGACACTAAGTGGATTCAATGTCCCAAAGTTAATCAGTAGAATTCACCATCAAAAATGTGAAGATAAAAAAAGCATAATCACCAATAAGTGCAGATAAGGTATTGATAAATTTCAACATCCATTTAACATAATAAAAATCCTTAAAAAATGAGACAAGATGGTACTTACCTCAACTCATACAAGGCCTTGTGTGACATACCACAGTAACCATCATTTTCAGAGGTGAAAGAATGAAAGATTTTTCACTAAGGTCTTATACGAGATGAGCATGTCTATTTTCACTAAAAATCAAGAGTCTTCAACATCCTAGCTGGAACAAGCAGACAAGAGAAAGTTATGAAAGGAATCCAAATTGGAAAAGAAGTAAAACTACTACTATTTACAGATGACATGGTAATAAACATAAAACCCTGAAGACTCTACTAAGAAATAATTGAAACACTAAATCATTTTAGGAAAGTGGCAGGTTATAAAAATAATTTATAAAAATCAGTTTCATTCCTAGATGCAAACCCTGACCTAGAAGAGGAAGAAATGAAGAAAATACACCATTTATAATTGCATCAGAAATAATTAAATATCTAGGAGTAAAGTTAATATAGGAAGTAAAGAATCTGCACAATGAAAACCATAAGACATTGTTAAAAGAAATGGAATAGGACACAAATAAATGGAAAGATATTCTGTCAGTCATATTTGAAAACCCAAATCTATAATTTTAAACTATAATTTTCCTCAAATGAAAACTGTTAAAATAAGCAATGACAGATTATGCATATATAATATAATATATGATTATATGTATAATTTGCATAGAAATGTGTATATTGCTTATATATGGTATATGCTTCCATTATTTGAAAATGTTTTGTTTATACCTATTGCTATATAAATATATAGCAATTTTCTATGTAAAATAAATTGGAATTAACATTAAAGCATAGGTTCTACTACCAGAATTTAATTCATCTATTCTCAAGGTGTAAATCTCCACATAGATCTGGCAAAAAGAGCATGCAGATTAGAAAAAGAATCCAGTAGAGGAGAGATAATGGGTCATAGTTAGTTTTAATTAACTGCCTTTGCTTTTCCTGCTTGTTTAAAAGGGAACGCAGATGGAAAAGTAATTAATGCATAAACTAATTAGTGACCTCATTTACTATTGTACATAATAAATAAAACATATTGCAGGAAATATTTAACAGGAAGAATTAAGGTGAGGCCAATAGGGTGAGATGAAATGGTATTTATAGTTGAACTAGCAATAAACCATACAATAAATTATACATTTCCTTAAATATTATTTTATCAAGGAGTTATCAGAAGGAAAGGTAAACCTAATTTTATTTAATTAATTTTTAAATTTGAATGGCAAATCCTGTTTATTTTATTTATTTGTTTAATTATTTTAAATATTTATTTATTCATACAGAACTGGGGTACAGGCCAGAGGTGCAGGGGCAGTGAGAGGATTCACCAAAGACAGAGTGGGGAGCAGAACAGGCAGACTGATGAAGTACACTGCTGAGGGGAGCAGGGGGCTGGCCAGGAGAGGTCTGCCACGCCATGTGGGTCACCTCCGGGGCTGGGGATCGAACTCATGCTGAAGTGGCTTTAACCTCTTAGTGCTGTGTTTTAACCCACTGCACATATATCATTTCAAGACCTACATATGATCAAGGAGACCTGGTTTATTTTATTGTTAATAAAAGCTGACCAAAGGCATTTTATACTATGCCCATAAGTAGTTGGACATTTCATTCCATTTAGTGTGAATAATTATTATGTATAAGTATACATAATAATATAAATACTATTATAAATCTAATAGTATGAATCTATTTTTTTAAACTATTCATTCAGCCTACCAATATAACAACAGTAACTTTTATAGAATGATCGATCATTTTCAGCTCTAATAGTTATTATAAACTAGAATTTTATGAGCCGTGTCTTCTCTTTTGCATACTTTAGTATGAATTAATTTTGCTAGAACCTATTTTATTGTATGTCTCTTGGGTGCAGGGTAATGTGTTAATGTTGTTAATATAATTTCCATATATTTAACTAAAAATGCAGAAATTAAAAATAATTAAAGTCATCATGAGTGCTAAAGATCATCTGCTCCCAAATCTCCTTCTTCTCAGTGTTGATGGCAAAGATGTGAGTGATTGGACCCAGCTATATATTTAATTGAAAAAGTTTGGACAATGTGGAAAAAATGTTCAAGTTATTGTACTTATCAGAAATGCAACAATAAGTTCTTATAGATAAAGGATATAAGCACTTGAAGTTAATACTTCATCTCATTTTAGGAATTATAAGCTACATTAAGTTACTACCAAGATATTTAGTATTGAAGTTGGGGTAAGAACACTTTGACTTCCAGGTCAGTAACTTTTCCATAAACATTAGGTATCACTATTGGTGTGAAAGATATTGTGAGGGTGGACAGAGACATTATTTCCATTGAAATGAATTTAAATTACTCTCTACTCCTTTGTATTTGATATAATTCCTTGTTTCTTTTTCATAGAAACATACCTCAATGCTTAAATTCCTTCTCTAAATATTTAATATATGACAGTGGGGCAATCACTGAAATACAGTCATTAGGAAAGAAGCATCTTAACAGCCAATTTGTTTTGCGAATGAGGAATAGCTAAACCAGAACCTATCATTTCAAAGACCTACATATGATGAAAGTCAGTTACTGTCTTCCAAAATTATTTTGTAACAGAAAAAAGTAGCAAACGTATAGATATACATTAAATATTTAGAGATGAACATTCAACGGGACACCCAGTAATTTGAATGACAGTGTGCAACTTAAAAATGTGTTATGTTCATAAAATTTGCCAATGTATAAGCTAACTATGAATGCCTAACTATTCATAGGCATTTTATGTTTTAATCCTTATAGTGGTCAGCTGAGGTAGGATTATCTTCTATAGTTTATAGATGAGAAACTGCAGTTCAGAAAGATTAAATTTGTACAACTATATATAGTTAATAAAGAAGCACCTATCTAATACTGGATGAGGGGAGACAGGCACTCTTTTATGTTGCTCTGTCTCTCTCTTTTTATTAAAATGTAGCTTGGAAAAGCTGTAGCCATTGTTTTTATTCACATTTTTTAAATGTGTGTTTTTTAAAAAAGTTTTATTTATGTGGGAATACAGAACTGGTGTACAAGCCAGAGGTGCAGGGGTGGTGAGAGGATTCAGCAGAGACAGAGTGGGGAACAGAACAGGCAGATGGAAGAAGGACACTGCTGAGGGGAGCAGCAGGCAGACAGGAGAGGTCTGCTACGCCATGTGGGTCACCTCCCGGGCATGGATCGAACTCGGACTGAAGCGTCTGGGCTAGTTTGCAGTGCTGTGTCCTACCCCACTGTGCCACCAGGGAGGGACACATTTATGTTTTAATTGTGATAGCGTTAGGGTTCTTTTCATCAGGTATCATCCTGTCAGTAACTCACTGTCAGATCGGCCACGATATATCACTTTGAATCATTCTGTTTCCATCCCTCTTGGTCCCTGACACTTCTCCCATTTTTGATACTCCGGAGTTTAGTCTGGTATGAAGGGCTAGCTTTTAATGTTGTCTTCTCTGATGCTCGGCTTGCTTAATCTATTCTCAGTACCTTAGCACTGCAAATTATTAATATTTAATTATTAACAGAGTCCTTCTGCTAGATTCTAAGGAAAATCTTAATGTGAAGTTCAAATACAGAAGTTTGCTCTCTTCATTGGAGTTAATCATAGATATAGCCTTAATTAAAAATGAATGTTCTATCTATTCAGGTAGCAATTCAGTTTTTTTTTAATTGAAATCTACCTTGTACTCAAACACCATATGATTTGAATTAGAATCCTGTCCTCTAGGAGTATTCTAGATGATTCTAAAATTTTAATAGATGTGGTCATCGGTCAGCTGTGTTCTTCTAATGGGAGTATATCACACTCATCACACTTGCAAACAAAGTAGTGTCTGGGATTTAGAGGTCTCTGTAGATTATTGTGTTTGTCATGCGTTCTGCTGTTTCATAAGCGGTTATTGAACATGTACTGGGATAAATGCATTATTTCATTTCATTTCATTTCATTTCCTTTTTATTTTATAGTAAGAGTAATCCTCTTGAATCTAATCTTCTTTATTTTCATTTCTTTAAACTCTGTTCCTTTTCCTGCATTTTTCTTTTAAATCTTCTGTTTTTTGCTGTTGGAAAGTTTTCCAAGTGATAAGTAAGTTTAGCCCGATATAAAATTTCTTCTTTAATAGAGGTCAACAAAATAAATAAACTAATAAAACCCAGATATTTTTCTCCATCTGTGGACTGCAGGACATTGTAGGGAATGTTTTTTGAAATGCCAAACCAGATGTAGTAAAACTCTTCTACCCAGTGCTAAAACCTTTTCTCCTAAAACCTCTTAGAATTTAATAGCAGAAATATATCATATTAACACCCAGACTGCTACATTAAAGTACCATTACTCTTCTTGAATTATAACCTCCAGGATATGCTAAATTCTGAGAATCTCCCACTCTTCCTTTAAGCATCAACAAGCAGTAGTTAAGATTTGCAAAGGTAGACACTCAACAGGGAGCGTAATTTATATTCACCAATAGGCACTGACAGTTTGGGTCCAACAAGAATATATATTATATATTTCAACAATTGTCAGAAATATTTATTGAGGACCCATTGTGTGCAGACTGGGATGTTTCATGCTCCTTGGGGGCACACAAAATAAAATAGATGGGGGGAACTTTAACCTCACCAAAATTAAGAGTTTTTAGAAAGTGTCAATAAATCAAGTTGAAGATTACACTGGATGACGTCTAACTTTTTCCCCCCCAATTCTAAATGTGTAGTAGTTTAGAGTTCTAGCATGTCCTACTTTTATGTATTGTATTTTAATTCCACTTGGTACTTAACAAAACATAGTTGAGGGTTTTGTCTTAAGGATTCATTTGTTTGGTCAAGGAGTCTTAGAAATGGATGGATAATTGTGACAGGAAGCTGAGACAAGTGGTTACTTTGAGCATTAAATTATGCTTACTTGTAGTTTGGGGAGTAATTCCTGAAAGTGTTAACATTCTATAGTGTGGCAAGTAAAAGAAATGAAACAGCTTTCTGTGACTTTGTCATCAAAGACCAACTTGATTGTAGATTTGAGAAAGAAAGCTCAGAGTCTCAAGTGATTCTGTGCAATTTTATTCTTACTTAAATCAGGAAAATATATTTTCTACAAGTGAAAAAAAGTCCCCATAAGCCGCCTAATAATGGTGGGAAAAGCAGAAACATGATAATTTATATCCATTTGTGACTCTTAGATTTCCCTCACTGATGGAGTAAAATTGATTAGACTACAGGGGCTAGAAGGATCCAAAAGTCATATTTCCTGGGAAACATGATGGTATACCCAATTATTTGTTGTAGATCAAGATAACTGCACACGATTTATAAAGAGCAGATTTTCAGTCTTCATAAGAGGATAAGAAAACAAATATTTTCCATATGAAGAATGCTAATCATGACGATTTATGATAAATTGGCTCTATAAAGGATGGTGGTGCTTAGGTGGCTGAGTAAAGGGCTGAGCCCAAGCCTTGACTCCTTTGGAAGTTCTGTTGACTTTTAAATTTCTTTCTTTCTTTCTTTTTTTTTTTTAAGATTTATTTATTTGTGCATATAGAGCTGGGGTACAGGCCAGAGGCTCAGGGGTGGCGAGAGGCTTCACCAGAGACAGAGTGGGGAGCAGAACAGACAGATCACGAAGTACACTGCTGAGGGAAGCAGCGGGCGGGTTAGAAGAAGTCTGCCACGCCATGGGGATCGCATTGTGGAACTCCTCTGGGGCAGGTGGGAATCGAACTCATGCGGAAGTGGCTTTAGCTTCTCAGTGCTGTGCTTTAACCCACTGCGCCACCAGGGAGGACTCCTGGTCAACTAAAGAGAAGAATTTCATTCTCTGTTAACATTGAATTGTATGCATAATATGTAGGTGAACATTAATTAAAAGCACTTCACTTCCATAGAAGATAACTTCCACAGGGATTTTTGTAGAAGTTATAAATGCACTTTTGTTGTAGTTTAGCTGCTTTTTTTTAGTGAGCTTCAAAAAATATTAAGTGTACAGTAGCAATTTATCAGTCAGCTAAACTGCCTCCTGTGTTCGTTGGAAGTCTGAAAAGGAGTTAGAAAAATCTAGAGATAATTAATTTCCAATAAGTTCAAGAAAATGACCATTTAGTTATTTATCAGATGTATTTCAGATTTTTTTTTTGTTTTGCTTTTTAATTAGAGGAAGGAGACAAAAAGAAGCAAATGTCTGCATAGTCCTATGTCTGTCTGCCAAGTACCAAGCAGAGTTATTTCCCAAGCTACCACTCACTTTATCTATTTTACCAACACCTCAATCTTAAAGAAAAGATTTACTCTTTTTCTCTTTCATAGAGATTTTGTGACTTGCTTTGTGTTAGAGCATACCACATATGATGTCTCTGGCAAAATTTGACTTCAAATTCACAAGACTTCAAAATCCAAGCCTGGGTGCTAGAGGATATCTGGTGGATATCTGGTTATAGCCAAAGGTCCCAACCATGACATTTGCCTTTCAATGCTGACTATAGTTCTGTGTTACCTCAGTATAGATTGTAAATCTTCCTGAGACTTAAATATGTTGTTCTCAGTTTCTTTGCCCCCCAAACTTATACTTGATTCATATATAATATGATGAAACTCTTATCCATCCTGGCCAATCTTTCCTCTTTGGACATTAAAGAAAAACCTTTGATTTTTCTAAGGGATGCTTGTTAACATTTATTTGTCGAAAGCAAGTTAAGACAGAGAAATTTTACAAGAACAATTATAAATCAAACTGTCAGCCAGTTTAAATTTGAGGTAGTAGGAATTAGTCACTTTAGTGCTGAAGGAGGGATTTCACAAAATAAATGCACTGCATGCCAGTTTTTGAATAAGTCGATGAAAATGGATTGTTGGGCATGTGGAAAGTAAATCTGATGACTTGAAAGAAAGTCAGCCTTGAAATGACAGCAAGACTGCTTCATGATTTTAAAAAAGCAGAAATCATTTACAAAGCTCAATCTGACAACCAAGGCATATTGTGCTATCAATCAGTAATGATGAGAACAATAGTTACAATTTACTGATTACTCCCTGGGTGCCTCACACAATGGGGCACGCTTTGCAAGCCAGTTATTTCTGGTTCCTGCAAACAACCCAAGGTTGCATTTTCTTTAAATGGTAATTTAACACATGAGACAAAGTGAGGGTTAAGGACTATCTATTTCTTTGTCTAGGAAAACGAATAAATGGTAAAGGTAGTGTTTAATTCTAGGATTCCTTGACTTTAGAATTCTGGCTGTTATGTTAAAAAGCAATGCTGGCCACATTGTGAATGAGGATGCTTGCTCTGTCACATCCTGCAATTTCTTTTCCTTTGGACTAGATATGTGAGCTTTTTACTCTTTTTTTCTCTCTTTTTTTTTAAGATTTATTTATTTATGCATACAAAACTGGGGTGCAAGTCAGAGATGCAGGGGTGGTGAGAGGATTCACCAGAAACATAGTGGGAAGCAGAACAGGCCAACTGACCAAATACACTGCTGAGGAGAGCAGCCGGCTGTCAGGAGAGGTCTGCCACGCCATGTGGATCATTTCCTGGCAGGGATTGAACTCACACTGGAGTGGCTGCAGCCAGCTTGCATTGCTGTGTCCCAATTGTGCCACTGGGGAGGGCTCCATTTCCAGATGTTTTAAGGATGAAATTATTACTTTGGAACCTTACCTAGATTAAAGGTGTAGATATTTATTAGATTTCTATAAGAAGAAGATGGCAAAGTGATTAATTGGGTTGTATGGATATTTATTAAGAAAACGGAGAGTGGTTTTAGAGAGATGATGAGGTGCAGCAGAAAGAGGAATGATTTTTTAAATCTTTTCAGAAAGTTCATTTGGCTGATCATTCAGAAGAATTAGTTTTTATTCCTTCTTGAACATTGTTAACAACTTTCTTATTCTTACAAACTTCATTATAAACACTGCTTCATAACTCCTCTCAGAAGACCTTGAATTTTGTTTTAAGAATTAAAGTAATCAAAAAGTTTAAGTTAAATCAGGACTTTTTTTTTTTTTTTTTTTTTGCCAAGCAAATGTATATTTTGGAGATAAAACACTCCCTTTTCTAAATTCTGAAGGGATTTTAAAAGAACCCTATAGATTGACCCTTGACTAATCGTAGTGCTAACAGGGGAACTCCTATAAAGTAGATAACAAATGGCTGTTTTCTGGAAATGAGGACAGTTTTTCAGTATGTGTGTTGATCTCAGTATCACTCCTTTGTTCCCTGAAGAATTCCCCAGATGCTTAAATGCTGTGTAAGCTGGCTTAATGCCAGTTAAAGTGGAAAACCTATTCTTTATCTCTCTCATTGTTGACTTACTACCATAATGTTTTTCTCTCCCTGTCCCGTTTCAGTAATAAATTCCATAATCCGCTCCATTGTCCAGTATACCATCATAGGATTTGGGTAAGCAAAGAGGAGTATCAGATGGGGTCTTATTCTCAATGACTTTATTGCCTGGTTGGTACAATAGACAATGAAGTCAGGTTGTAAAAGGGAAATATTGGGGTACAGTCTTTAAAGGAAGGAGAAAAATGCATTCCCAGGAAAGCCGTGACAAGACATATCTGCTTACCTGGTGACAGAAATGCAGGACAGTTTACCACAACAATGCAGGCTTGTATTACTCTTATATTGTTCTCATATTTTATCTCCTCCTGGGGTCAAGGCATGCGATATAACAGCGTATGATCTACTCTTTGACTTCCATAATCATTGAGTATGACCTCTCCATGACTTTTGACTCAGATGAACTCTACCTCCTTCACCAAATACATTTATCATTGACTTTCAGAATACCTCTCTGGTTTTTGTTCTGTCTTATTCTTTCTGAATCTTCCTCATCTATGCTTTTTAATCCCAGAGTCCATTCTTCATACTTCTTTTCTCTCTTTCTATTGCTTCCATCCAACTTTGGCCATCATATTCAACTTCAAGATGAAAGATGTTCTTTTTGATATATCTAGACTTTTTACCTAAAGTCTCTTGTTTCTATTTTACTTTTTCTCCTAAAAGTCAGTATGCTTAAATACACTTTTGAGGAATTATCTTATTTTCTATATCCCCGACTTAAATCAAAGTTTTATAGGAACAGTGATTTGTCAGGTCCTTGCTGCTTCACTTAGAGGTTGAGATGATACCTGTTTAGAGCAGGAGTTGAATAATGGTTTTATTCTGTGTGGGGCTGCATGAGAAGAATCAAGTTCATCAAGATACACAAATATCATTCAGTTAGTTTTATATAACAACTGTTGTATAAAAGGAACCACTCAGCATGGGTAATCACATTCACAAATGATACTGAGCCTTTGATAAACTTGACAGGAACTTTCCTTTTTTAATGACTTATCAGAAACTTTCCTTTTTTAATGACTTATTTTCTTTTCTAATGCAGGTTTTTTTTTTTTAAAGAAGCGCTTCCTGTGCTTTTACTAGAAATTTTTAGATTTGAGACATTGATTCCCTGTTTGTTTTTTTTGCACTTTAATTTATTTCATATTTAGGAGTTACTGTATGTTTAATTACAACAGCCTTCTAGAATGTGAGCTACAAAGGCAAATGTGTATACACATCAGAGTGGCAGAACTTGGTTCTTTTATTCTGTATTCTGTTGGAGTACTATCATAGTATGTGATATTTAAGGTGGTAACTTGTATACAGATTTATTTGGAATGTGTGAACATGAGTTATACCCTCTTTATTTGGTCCAAAGATCTTCCACCAAAATTTTGCTTTAGAGAGTGCAGTTAACCAAGATATAACTGCCTCTGGCAGTTCATAATTTAGCCAGTGAGATTCCAGGTTGATTCTGGCAACCAAACAGAACAGAATAATCCATAGGGCTGGATGTGAGAGCTGGGCTAATTTTCCTTCTTGTTTTTCTCTATACTTTTGTAAGTTTTATTGTCATGAACCATACCTGAGGGCTAAAAAATTAGCAACTGGTTCTTATCCCAGCAATGAAAAAGATGCAAAACTGGCAAAGTGGATCAAATGATTGTACTCAGAATCCAGGGTTTAAGTTACCACTCAGGGGGTAGGGGATCCCTGGTGGCCTAGGGTATAAGTCTCAGCATTATTGCTGCCACAGCTTGAGTTCAATCCTCAGCCAGGGAAGTGACCCGCACAGCACAGACACCTCTCCTGACCTGCCCACTTCTTGCCTCAGCAGTATATTTCAGTTAGATCAGCTTTCTCTGCTCCCCACTCTGTATCTAGAGAATCCTCTCATGCACCTCTGGCCTACACCCCAGTTCTTCTATGCCAAAGTAAAATAAAATGTTAAAGAAAAACTACCACCTACCACTCCACAATAGCCTAAAGCTGTAAAAGTAATTGTGAGAGGACATTTCCATCTGATGTGATTTGTAGGCATGCAATAACACAAAGGCAGCCATTAGTTCTCTATCTCTCTTTACTTCATTCCCCTTAACCAGTTAAGGCACAGCAATTGACTTCCAGTTTTCCGATGAGACGTATGTTAAGAATTCTCCAATTTTCCAACTGTTGAATTTCCAATTTGAAGAGTTGGAAAACTGGAAATTCTACAGTAGGTATCTATCTCCACCTACTACTCCCCTGTACCCCACAAACAAACCAGACAAACAAAATTCCTGAATGAATAAAGAAGAACAATAAGCTTATAGTCCTTTACCTGATTTTTCTGGCAAGAGTATAAACTGTTATAATACTTTCTATACTCTTTTCTTGGAAGGAAATTATTTTTAATGCTGAATATTAAAAATAATCATAAATGTGCTACATTGTTGTGAAGTTCTAGACACCCACTTCATATTAACTACCCCATAGTGTTAGCTATTTGTAAATGATGCCATTCGTACATAATTCTCATTGGAAAATTAGAGAATTCTCCAATTGGAGAATTGGAAAATTGGAAATTCTACAGTTGGGAAATTGGAGAATTCTTACATAATTTTCATTGGGAAACTGGAAATCAATTGCTATGCCTTAAATGGTTAAGGGGAAATGAAGTAATGAAAGATAGAGAAGTGATGGCTGTCTTTGCATTATCTCGTGCCTACAAACCACATCAGGCTGAAAAATGTCCCCTCACAATGACTTTTACAGCTTTAGTCTATTGAGAAACATTTCTTTGGGAATAGTTAATAACATAGCTTAAAATGCAAGATCTTTGATTATCTTCCTTGCTTGACAGAATTCAATGGATTCTTAGTTTTTGTTCCACTAAGTGTAATTATTATTGCCATTTTACACTCTCTCACAGACTTGAAATTCTGAGACAAGTACTTTGTTCGTAAAGAGAGAATCCATCTTTGCTTCACTGTTTAAGCATACTTTCAGATTATTCTATCTAATACTTGTTCAACATATTTGTGCTACTTGGTGATTTGACTTGAATTTCCTTTTAAAATGAAGCATAACAGGAAAATGTCAACTAGGACCAACCATTAGACCCATCTCTGTCAAGTATAAGCCTGTAGAAAGGAAACAAAGAACTTTTTCAAGAATACAATTTCTTCTATCCAGCTTCCTATTCAGAGAGGTATTCCCTTCCTAGTCACAGTTCTTTTGGCTATGGTTCCACTGAGACTAGGGAGAAATCCCCCTTCCTTTCCTCTGATTTCTCAAGTAATCTAAATAGCAGGATTAGCAATGGAAAAATCAATTGAATATCATATATATGAAAAACTTGCATGGTAGTAAATCCTAAGGAATAACAAAGTAGACCAGATATTTATCTTACAGTTAGGAACCTGGGATGTCAAGGGCAGAGGGGAGGACTTTATGGGAGATGGGGATAGGGTGACCTTATTCTTCCTTCAGATTGAAGATTCTTAGAGAGAAAAACGTACAACTGGATAGCATCTATCTAACTACAATTTTCTAGGTCACAAAAAAGGGGAAGCAGGGATTATTTATAAACAAAAAAGGGCAAAGAACAGAAAGTTCCTAGGACCTTCATTGCTCTTCATTGAAAATGACTACATTCTTTAAGTAATGGTAAAATACATATCCACAGGCCCAAAGGGGAACCCAGCCACCAGTAGTTCATACCAAGGTGACATTTGTTAGAAGAGACCTATTGAGAAAAGTCTACCAGACTTTTTGGGGGGGAGATAGATTCGATAGTCCCAAACAAAGAATTCTTGCCACCTTCCATTTCTCAAGGACTTTATCATACTTGGAGTTACATGCTTTTTTCCCAGTTACACTATTTTTAGTTCAATGTCATATTCTATTATTAAACAAACAAACAAACAAAAGTATTCATCTTTGCAGGCTCAGGAGACAAGGATTAATATTTTAATATCATATCTACATTAAGGGTTTTCACGGTAGCCTAGGGGTTATGTGTCCGCAGAATCACCAGTATGACCTGTATCACTGCCCAGGGAGCTGACACAATTATGGTGCAGCACACCTCTCCTGTCTAGCCCGCCACTATCCCTTAGTGTATTTCAGTACATCCACCTGCCATACTTCCCACTTTGTCTCTGGTGAATCCACTCACCCCCACCTCACCCCAGCAGCACCTCTGGCTTACAACCAAGTTCTTATATGCAAAAAATAAATATATATTTTTAAAATGTTCTATCTGCTACTATTAGAGGCCTAGTCTAGGAAAAATGTAGGACTTGAACCCATGATTGCCTCTATATTGATATTGACTTTTAAATATCTTTCCTTTAATTAATCTTTGGGAAAAGAAAAAAAAAAAGATGAAACACTGCCACATTTAAAGTATACTCTAGTAACTTTTGTTGATAAGCTTTATTACTTATATAACATTGGAGTGGTGATAGGATACTTTTGTTCTCTACCTTATTCACTTTATGCATTATTTCTTCCTTTATCTGAGACCTGTCACTCAGGAGACATAAAGATGTTTAGAGAGTGAAACTGGGAGAGCTCACTCTCCATAACATTTACATTTTGCAGAAAAAATAAAAATATTTCAGGATTTGTTGTTGTACATCAAATACAATTCTCAGACATGAAAAAATAAGTTATGTTGAAAAATAAAGGAAGGAAGATGACATGAACTTTTAGAATTTTAGATGAAGTCTATCTACTTCAGAGTTCATAGACTGGAGTTTACCTTGAGAAGAAACACTTTTATTACCTTTAAGATTTATGATCTTCTGGTACATTGAAAATAATTGACCATGAGGATTCATAGGAAGCTATATGTGTAGCACCCAATGGGTGAGCTCATTTTATTTACAGCATAAATTTCACTGAAAAATTACTGAAAGCTTATGAAAACGTCCATGTTCTGAGAGAAAAAGTAAACCCAAATACTAATTCACAAAGAAAATTTGATATTCCCAAGGAACAGTAATATCATTTTTCAGAATCACACAGACAGATACTTTCAAACAAGTATCACAAAATGGACATGGAGGATTTTTGTTGCACAAAGCCAGAGTTCAAAACCAGGACACAGCAATGTGAAAACAAGAGTCTCAGCAGAAATAGTTTAATAGGTATTTTGTAAATCAGTTTTCAGTTTTTTTGAGATACAAAGTGTAACTGCTACAAAATACATGTCTACCAGTGCAAATTATACTTATTATAACTCACCATCATAGTCATAAGTATTCTTTATTTTTGATTGATTAGTAGACTTAATTTCACAAAAAGCATTGGGTTAATATAAATATGGGTATAGATGAATGCATATATAAAGACAAAACCATAGAAACAGGTGTGGGACTATTTGTTCAATCATAGCCTATCCCAGTTTCCCTTATTGTATGGGTTAGGAAGTGCCTGAGGGAGTCTTCAAGCATGATTCCAATATCAATCTTCCTGCCTTGGTGAGGAATGACACCGTATTACACAAAATATGACAATGTTTCTAAACACAGCAAAAAAAAATAATAAAATAGAGTGGGTCACCCCTATAGGTGACTAAAGAAAAAATAAAATTAAAAAAACCTCTCTAGGGCCCTCCCTGGTGGCACAGCGAGATAAAGCACAGCACTAGGAAGCTAAAACCACTTGAGCATGGGTTTAACCCCCAGCCCTGGAGGCGACCCACATGGCGCGACAGACCTCTCCTGACCTGCCTTTTGCTCCCCTCAGCAGTGTACTTCATTGATCTGCCTGTTCTGCTCCCCACTCTGTCTCTGGGGAATCCTCTCACCATCCCTGCACCACTGGCTTATACACCAATTCTGTGTGCATGGATAAATAAATCTTTAAAAAATCAATTTAAAAAAAAAAAAAAAAACTGTTCTAACTTCCTCTGACCAGAGTGCAAACCTGGTGTCTGATTGCAAACCTGGTGTCTGAGCAGTTAGGGTATGTGAAGACTGGTGACATCTAGACATGCATAGGTGTTCTGTTTTAATCACATTCACTGCTTAGATGGCTCAGGTCTTGACAGGGAATTTCCAGGAAGATGTTCACATCTGCACATCCTCCCTACATCCAGAAAGTGTCTGTGTTCTCTCAGAGAGTGAAAACAGTAGCTACATCATCTAACTTATGTCCTCCTGGTTAGCTGTTGTGATCCAAGCTATAGAGAACATAATGGAAGGAAATTTCTAATCCTACATCCTGAGCTTTTTCACGGCAAAGTTAGCCATCACTCAAACAGAAAAAAAGCTATTCAAAATATCAAAGAAGGAAAAGACTGATATTAGGTTTTCTTTGATGGTTGGTTTTATAAAATCATGATACATCATCTTCTACTTTAGGAATAGAGCTTCTAGAGCTATGCTAATTAAGGAGAAATTTTAGTAATTTCCATAAAGAGCCAGGAGGAAGAAGGGTCACACATTGAAAAGGTCTGAATAGTCACATATGTAAAAAAAAAGTTACATTTTTCTAGATGTGTATGTATGCTTTCAATTGACTTTGTGTTTTAATGAAAAAGTATTCAGGTTTAGAGTTAGAAACGGTCTATAGAGGCTTTTCTTAGCAACAGTAGGACCCTAAACAAACATGGTAAGGATCTCTTTTCTGGACTGTTGCTGACATGGTCCTTGTGTTAGGGTCCAAGACCTTTAGGAGTCAAGCACGTTGGTACCACAGGCAGAAGGATTTTTTGGGTAATATTTTCTTACCAGTGAAAAGAAGGTATCACATTTCTATCTTATCTTGCTAGATATACTACACCTTTAAATGCAAAGATGTATGAGTGCTTGATAAAATATGATTTAGGCAAACAGTATAATAATATAACAAAAAATGTAAAAAGCATACTCAATTGATTGTGGAACAAATGGTCTCCGGGGAAGCTTGAACTGGGAGACAAGGGAAGTGGAGAGGCCAGGGTTGTAGGAAGAGGCTGGTGGTGGTGTTGGGGGGCATATGTACAAATCTCTGAGGATTGCTGGGCTTCTTTATTTCATTGAATGTCAATCAGCAGCTGTGTAGTAAGTTCCAGATCTGTCCATGCGATTTCCCTAGCAGACACATACACCCTTTGAAATGTTAATTTCTTCCCCAGCTCATACCATAGAATGCAATTTCCTGTAAGCTTCTAATCATTTGACTCTCTGTAGGGAAGTATGAATCCTGTGTACTAACAGTGGGTCAACTTTGTTCATGAAAGTTCCATTAAAGTTCATAGAAACATCATGTCTCCTTTATTGATAGTAATATCTAGATGCTGGACCATCACCATCATATATATATATATATATATATATATATATATATATATAATCTTTAATATAGAGAAATATAGAGAAGGTGTATTTAACTATGACACTGCTATTTATCAGCTACTGAAATGCAGGAAAGTTGAACTCTCTAGCCTTCTATTTTCTTTATTATGGGATAATTATAATTCTTTCTTATAGAAGTTTTAAGGATGAATTGAGATCATCCATACAGTAACTGGATCACAGCCATCAGTCAGGAAAAGTTATCTGTTCTTAACATAATGGCAATTCTAATAAACATGTCTCCAAATATATAATGGGAGATAATCTTCAGTATAAACTCTCATATGGAACTTGTTTATAAGGATATGATGATAATGAGCAAAATCTCTTTATTGAAATGGCTTATCAGAAATATTTTCAATAATGTATCTTATTGAACTGGATTCTGGATAGAATGAATAACTGGAAAATTGTGATTGGCCAATTTTTGGAAAGCTTTTATTTTGTTTATTTTTGCATAAAAGAAATGTAGGCTGGAAGAATGGGGGAATGAGGGATTCACCAAAGACAGGGTGGGGAGCAGAACATGCAGATACACTGAAATTCACTGCTGAGGGGAGCAGTAGCGAGACAGAAGAGGTCAGCACCACCAGGTGCTGTTTGTCCCTGGATGGTGACAAACTCAGGCCTTCCTGGTGGTAGTGCTGAGACTTAACCACTAGGCAACCCCAAAATATTTTTTACTTAGATTTTACAGCATCTCTTTTGTGAGTTCCATGTAATTGACAAGTATTTAAGCCTATTGACCTTTCAGTTTCAGGGCTCTGTCCACTCACTCTTTGTGATATAATGAGGTACCAGAATCTAATGACAGAGAAAGAAAACCAGCAGAACTGGGCAAGTTTGTGTAGCATGTCATACTATTTTTCCCTGCTTCACTCTGCTTTGAAAACAAATATATACAGAAAAACAAAATTAAAAAAATACTGTGTATAGTGTCCTCCCTGGTGGAACAGTGGGTTGAAACACAGCACTATGAAGCTAGCCACAGCGACTGCAGCAGGAGTTTGATCCCCGGCCAGGAAGGTGACCCACATGGCACAGCAGACCTCTCCTGTCTCTCCCTCTGCTCCTCTCAGCAGTATATTTCAATCGGCTTGTTCTGCTCCCCACTCTCTCTGGTAAATCTTCTCACCCTCTACACTTCTGGCCTCTATCCCAGTTCTTGCATAAATAAATCCTAAAAAAAAAAAAATATTGACTATTATGATGGGAAATAGGAAATTTTTTCTGAACAGGATAGGGCAACTGGAGCCTCTGAAGAGAATATTGGCAGCTTCATGACCCTGAAAATGTGAATGACACACTCAGAGAACAAAACCAAGTGATAGACTCTATGAAATTTTAAATACACACACACACATAAACACACACACACATAAACACACACACGCACATATAAACATGTGTGTGTAATTCTCTCTAAGACAGGATTATTATGCTATTTACATAAAGACATACAAACTAGTAAAAAAAAAAGTAAACACATTGGATATAGAATATAGAATTTACAAAAGGGATTTAAATGAATATTCAACATAAGAAAATATATTTAATATTACTAGTGACAAGAATTCAAGCTAAAATATGAGATATGCTTCTCATTAAACTGGTAAAATCATAAAGAATAGAAAAGATCTTTGATTCTCATGCCACTTCATTCTTAGGCTAAATATCTTATTTTTGCTTATAGTATATGAGAAAAAATAAGAATGGGGCAGCATAGAATAAATCAATTATAGCTACATACTTAAGTAAACTCTTACTGGGGGTATTTTTAAAAACCTCACAAAAATATTGTTTCACAATATTCTTAACTCATTGGAAGAACAGAGAAAAAATGGTAAAAAAAAATGGTAGAATACAAATAAAGAACAACCTATCTTTTTGGGCAAATATTGTATTTCTCATTAATAAAGAAGGTTTTATTAACTTTTAACTGTATAAAAACCAGATAATATGAAAACCTTGGAAAAAGGAAAAATCACCTCTAATTCTCCACTCCAAACATAAATTTTACTTTTTATCTCTTAAAATATGCATTTTATAGATCACTAAAAAATGAAAGCTAGTTCATATTATTTTATAACCAACTTTTGTCCAACAGTTCATTGGGAATGTTCTATAAGTCAATAAATACAGGTCTTCATAATTTTTAATGGCTGCATACTATATTATAACTCATATCATAAATTATTTATCTAACCTTCTACTGATGGATATTTGAATTTATTTCTAATACATACAGCTGAGAGTTTTCCAAGCAAATGAGTACCAAGTTAATGAAAGTTACTCAAGGAAGATTGCCCAATTCGGACCCCCTCCCCAACCCACCCTCGGTGGCACAATGGGTTATAGTGCAGCCTTATGAAGCTAGCCACAGCTGCTTCAGCAGGCATTTGACCCTGGCCAGGGAGCTGACCCACCCACCTGGCTAACAGACCTCTCCTGTCTCATCACTGCTCCCCTCAGCAGTGTACTTCATCAGTCGGCCTATTCTGCTCCCCACACTCTCTGGTGAATCCTCTCACCATTCCTATACCTCTGGCTTGTACCTCAGTTCTGTATACATAAATATATAAATTAAATAATAATAATAATGACAGAATTAGTGGTAAGATAACAGACTTAATCAATTCGGATTTATTTTTTTAATGTCAGGATTTTGTTATTCTAAGTGTACTAGGTTGAAACAATGCCCAACCCCCTCTATTTTCATACACATCTTTGTCCATCTTAGGACCTTATTGGTAAAGAAGGGTTTTTTCAGATGTAATTTTTTCAGAAGCCCAGCCTGAATAGGTTGGGCCCTTCACACAAAAAGAGAAGTGTCCTCAACAGACGTGGTGAATTCACAGACAGAAGTTTATGAAGAACAGCCTGTGGAGATGGACAAGGCCAACCTGACGCACCTATAAGCCCAGGGACACCAGAAGTTAGGAGAGAGACAGGGCATGTTTCCCTCAAAGAAGTCATGGGCCTGTGACATCTTGATTTCTAGCTTCCAGAGCTGTGAGAAAACAAATTTCTATTGTATGAAGGCAATTATTTTGTGGTGATTTGTTATGGAAACCTCAGGAATCTAATGTGCTAGGTAATTTTTTGTTAAGTTGGCTATAAAATAGGTGCAGACAGATTCTTACTGGAATGTTCTGTTAGAGGAGTTCAAGTCCAGCTTAGATAAACACCCAGCACAGAATTATAGTCAGAGAGAAATAAAGGAAGTTCTTGAGTAAAATTCTGCTGTGGACACTGGAAATATGGAACAGGAAGGGTAATAAAAATATAAGCACTGATAGATGAGTGGTAGGAGGAGCTACACAGAGTCTCATTTTAGGCATTTGACTTGAAGCTTCTTCAAGAGTTTTTGCAGCCTTTTCTTCAAGCTGCACATAACTGTACATGCATTAGATACAAACAGTGAAGGACTGGTTGCAGGTCTAAACTCGGATTCTAATTACATCTTTCTATTCTTTTTCAGTTGACTGATTTGGGTCCTACTAGGCCATTATCCTAGCCATTGGGGCTCTAGTATTGCATGCCACACAAGAATGACATTGCAATAGCCACAAGTCATGCTGTTATATGATTAGCCAAGTTATCCAAGGGGGTGTATCTGATGAACACTTCTGAGGCCCTAGTAGAAGCCTCGTTGGAAGCTGAGACGTGGCTTAGCTTTGTAGAGGCAGTCCATTAACTTTATGCTCTAGTGCAAGTTATATGAACACATCTGTAGACCCTATTTTATTATTCTAGAGCTACTATCCTCTCTTCTTTTCCACTAATGTATAAAGCAGCTGGCTGTACAATAAATAGCTATAGCTTCAGGAACAAACAACAATCAGCATTCATATCCCTCAGGTTAGTCAGAGGTGAGCTAATAATATAGGCTGGGCTTGGCTGGGCTATCTTGCCTTTCCTCATGTTTCTTGGCCTCCTCTCAGCATTCGGGTACTAGCCTAGGCACGTTGTTCCACAAAATGATCAGACATGCAAAAGAACAAATGAAACCAGCAAGACTCTTTGGAATGAGGTTGTGAACTGACACCTAGTTCTCCCTCTGTGTTGGGCAAAGCAAACTGCAAGGGCCAATGAAGAAAGGACATTCCACCCACAAGAGAGGGTGCCACAGCATTTTATAGCAGTTTCAGGACCCAGATTGAAAGGGAAGTGAAGCAAAAGCATGATCAAACTAATTAACTTCTTATTACTGCCACGGAACAGGTTCCCAATCAAGAGAGATCCAAGTCACTTTCATTGTAGATTATAGTTCTAGCCATCCAATATCAAAGACATCTTGAAACTTTAAAAAAGTGAAATAATTGATGTGTTTTCTGCATTGTGCTCATTGGGATGAGTGACGGTTTCTCTTCCTCTTGCCCCCATTCAAGTGAGGCGATAGAATTTGCTTTTCCTGAAAGTGTTTATTTTTCATAAAAGAAAAAAAAAATCTGTACTGCTGGCTACTCTTAGTTCTTCCCACAATTTAGCATTTCAAACATTTGGAATTGGTTTGGCTAAAAGGGGGAAAAAAAAGTTTAAAAATGTTAACTGGCAATGTTCTAACATATTGTAAAACAAACACAAGCAAGACGCTGGCCACCCATGCTGGTATCCACTGCCTGGGCCGGGGATCCATCCCCCCATGCAGGGAACCTGCGCATTTCTTTGGAAAATAAGAGCAGAGGACAACAGATACCAGACTGCTTTCTGACTTCAGCCACTATCTGCTCAATCTCTTCCTGCTTAAACTCTAGTATGCTTATTATTATTATTCTTTTAATCAATATCAAATGTTAATGGAAAACATGAAGAGCTTGTGTTTAAGAAATCAGATAGTCTTTTGTTTTAATTTTGGCTCTCCCACTTTCTGGCTGTGTAGTGTTATATAACTTAACTTCCTGGATTCAGTTTCCTGAGGTAAAAAAGTAGATGATCGTACCTGCTTTACAGAGTCGATATGAAAAATAAGAGAGTGATGTTTGTTAATTTCCTGGCACACAGCAAGCATTCAAGACAGAGGCTTAGCAGAAGCAAATGTGATCTAGTCTTGTTAGTCAGCTTTTGCTGACCACAATCAAGGCTTATTTCTCACTCATAGCTCATGTTGCTCAGGCCCTAAGGAGGGTTCTGCAACCCCTTCTTCCTCACTGTGCCGTCTCACAGGAAGGAGTGGCACTAATCTTGCCTATTGGCGTTCCTGTGGTAGAGAAAAGTGAGAAATGCTGGAATCATACGTAACCGTGAAAACTGTGCTTAGGTGCGTGGTCCAAAAGTAATTGTGTTGCCAAACCTGCTTCCAGTCAAATGAGCAGTCCACAAACTGTCCTTGGGGGCAGATCCCACAGAATCATGACATGAGAGTATTTTTTGCCCATAGGCTGGTGAAGTTTCCACACAGTGGAGGGTGGCACCTTGTCCCTGGGTTTAAGCTGTGAAGGTGGTGAGCATTGACAGGAGCTGGAGAGCGCTTGATGGGAGCACCAAAATGATCAGCTCACAGTCTGAGTGACTTGAATAGAGTTGTCAAAGAGCAGTTTCGGGGAAGGAGGATAAGTTAATCATAATCATCTAATGTTTCAGCTGTTTGTTGTACCCACAATTGGAAGTGATGAGGAGGGTGTTGAATTTTGGAAGAAAAGTCTCCATGGGAGATCCACACTTTGAGAGTCTTGGCAACATGACTGGTGTTCAAAATGATGAGACTGGTAACAGGGAGCGACTGCAGATAGGAAAATCTGAGCCACAGGTCTGTGCATAAAACAGTAGCACAAAAGGCGTGTGTGGGGAAGACCACCAGAGAACAGCATTTCATTGTTTTATAACTCAGGAGACTAGAAGCCTGCAAACAAGGAGTGGGTAGGGCCGTGCTCCCCCTGAATCTGTAAGATTGAAGGTGCAGTTGCCCCTTCTCTCTCTCTTTTCTTCTTATAAAGATACCAGCCATATTGGATTAGGGTCCCACCTTACCCCAATGTAACCTTATCTAGTATTATGACAACTACAGACTCTATCTTTAAATAAGGTCATCTTGCTGGGTGTTGGGGACTAGGACTTCAACATATCCTTTCAGGGGTCATCATTCAACAGACAGCACGACCTTTATATATATTTTTAAAAATTATTTATGCATACAGAACTGGGGTACAGGCCAGAGGTAGAGGGGCAGTGAGAAGTTCACCAGAGACAGAGTGGGGAGCAGAACAGGTCGACTGACCAAGTACACTATTTAAGGGAGCAACAGGTGGGTGAGGAGAGGTCTGCTGCGCCATGTGGGTAACCTCAGGGACAGGGATCGAACTCATGCTGAAGCGGCTGTAGCTTCTTTGTGCTGTGCTTTAATCCATCACACCACCAGGGAGGGCCGGAGCCTTTATGTTTTAAAGGAAATGAAATACACACTGGTTTAAAATGTTAAAAGTGTTGTGTGTCCACAAGTTCATATGGAAAAGCCCTAAATCTTGGTAAGGTACAAGAAACAAGCCCAAAACGGACCTCTCACTTGTCAAAACCCTTCATAATTTAATACCTGACCTGAATGTAGCCCCAGCCTCTTTGTAAGGTAGAATTATAAACCAATTATTTTGGGGTTTCCAGATCTCCATTCTTTGCCTCACACAGTCTTTTTTTCTTTTTCT
>NW_004567114.1:13076324-13100382 GCF_000260355.1 Condylura cristata
GAGGTTCCTGGTTGGTGAGATTCCAGGTTTAAGGTTCCCTGCCCTGCAGCAGACACTGTAACACTTGATAGGGTCTAATCATCGACTGATGGCTCTGATATTTAGATGCTTCTAGTCCTTGCTGGGAAAAGGGTGGAAATAACAGAGTGTAGTTTGGAAGGGCAAATTCTCAGAATTTGGAATTTCTAGCTGAGATCAATTTTAGCAGACTCTATCAGTGATCACCATATGTATGTTTTTTTTTTTTTTTCTCTATTTTTGCTGATTGGCTAGACCTCTCGGTAAAATAAGGGGGAAAAATCATGATTTGAGCTATGATGTTTTGATACCATTCTAGACATTTAGTAGTGTCAGTATGAACTCCTCCTTCCTTTCCTCATTAGGGTTTGTTATTGTCCTGCTTTTATTCCACCCTGTGTGTGTGTGTGTGTTCACAGTTTAATGAGGTTATATCACCAAGGGAGGCATGTGATGTTTCTGTTCTGCAGGGCTGCCAGTGCTTAGATCTGGAGCCTCTCATTTAAAAACCTTAATAAGTTATTTCAATTACCTTGTCAGGCTTAAGTCAGCAGCAAATAGGGGGATTTTTTTCCCCTTCCTTCTAAGGTGAGATTATATTGAAATGATAATAGCAAGTGTCAAGGTCATGTGAATACTTGCTTCAAAAGGGGTGATGCCCTTCATGGTTGAAGGGCTTCCCACTTGGTGTTTTGTCATAACGTATTAGCAGCAATTCTGCTGTGGAGCAGAGCAAAGGGACTCCCAAGTGGGAAGACAGCACCCTTCAGCAGGCCGTGGGTCCTGGGGCCACCTTGCAAGTGTAGTTTTGAGTTTCCTTGCTGTGATCCAGCTCAGACTCATCATGACTTGGCAAGTGGTGCTGCCTCTGAACCCCCCCCCCACCATTAGTTTCCCTATAAATCCCCTCGTTTGCATTGTTTAAAGAATATTACCTCTAAGGCTGCTCCAACGATGCCGCAATTCCATTCCCTAAAAATAGGATGTCTGTTTCATATAAATCCCTTTCCACATAGCCTCACCCAGTTTGCTTGTTTTCTTTAGCAAAGGCCAGATCTTAAAATAATTAGTCTAGAAGGAGGGGAAGGGAGGGACAGGAATGTCAGGGATACTTTGTAGTTAAAAAGAAAACACACACACACACACATAACCTTGATGGTGCTGTTTCACATGTTTTAAAAGTGAAATGAACTAAGATGATTCAACTAACCTTTTCTGTGTGCTGTCTCTATGTTATCTATGCAGATGCATTTTTAAAATTCTTCAGTTATTCCATGTGTGTGCATATACAGAGATATATATCTGGATGTTTACAATGATGGAGGTGGAACACAGTTGGGAATGCATTTACTCCATGCCTGAGTGTTGCAAAGAAACAGTTGAGAAGTGTTTTGAACCTGCTTTCTACAGGCTGTCTAGGTATATTTATTATCTATATGGCAAATGTATTTGCATTTTATTTTCAAATAAACTTTATATATATCGTGGTGAACTTTGAATGATAACTGTTCCATTCATCACTCCTCTGAGTAAGGTCTGGAAATTCTGTCTTGAAGTTTTACCTGGGTGGGGAAGGGAGGCGGGAGGGAATTTCAACATCAATAAAACCCAGAGATAGCAAGATGGGTCTCCCCAAAATACGAAGCCACATAATAGTGGGTATGGTGATGAAAGATATATGCTCTATTGTTGCTTTTGGATATAAAATGTTTTTACTTTATTTATTTATTTATTATGTTTTTTAACAGTTTATTTTTACATCATTTTGTACATTTTTTTTCCATCTCAATTGTAATCCCCGTGGGTTTCCTATCACCAAGTCACCAGTGTGCCATCACCATAATCCTGTGCACTTACCTCCCCCCCACTCCTGTTTTTGGTCCCATCCCCACTCCACTCCCTCAAAATGTCTCTGGTATATGGTTGTTCATTATTCTTGTTATTTTCTCGCCTGGTCCATTATACTCCTGCTATGAGCGAAACCATCCGGTATTTTTCTTTCTCTTTCTGGCTTAAAAAGGTTTTTACTTTTACCAAGGTCATATGTCTATGCAATACCAACAATGAAAGGAACCCGATTTCTATTGGTATAATTTGCAGAGGAAGATGCCAGGATTACTTTGAAGTCATCTTTAAAACCAAACTTGAAACAGACTCACTGTGTCTGTCATTCAGGGGCATCCAATGGCTGCAGACTTCTCTGGAGGGGATGCATTTACATTTTGTACCTTAAAGGAAACAATCCTTTGCAAAATTAATTGAAACCTCATGGTGAAAATCATCAAAGCCCAGGGAATCTGTGGATGTAATTTGAGACGCTGCTATTTGAGTTGAGTAAACCAGATCAATCAGTACAATCTGGGAGTGTTTGCTACCACCTTACTCACTAGTAAACACACTCCACTCTTATAACTTATATATTCAATACCGGCTGGATGGAATATTGGATTAATGATGAGCAGGCTTTAAAATTGTTTGTATTTCAAACTGACTTCAGATGATCTGGCAAGTTTCAAGACCTCCCTTGGAACAAGCAAGCAACCAAATCTTCTAGCGTCACAAAACCTCGGGAGGGCTTTCTTTTCAAAGGTTAGTGGTACTTCTTGGCCTGACCACCTTTTTATTTTTTCCTGTGGTATTAGAAATCTCTGTGGTTTCACTCACAGAACCAAATGAAAACCAGAAACTTTAGAGGTTGTTCCAAATCTTCATACTTTGCTGGTCAGGTTGGCCAGGAAGTCGACTCAATGCCAGTCATTTCTGTGTAGAAGGCTTGTTAGGCTGGTTGGGAACAGCACCTGTGAAGGAACAGGGGCATCAAAGGAACACTGTGGTAATCCTTCAAGGTTGTCTAGAATTGAGAGAAGGGGTCTGGGTGTTTCTATTCATCCAAAGAAGCTTCCATGTCTTGGCCTTTGGAAGAACCTTCCTTGGGTTGAGAAAAGTCCCAGGGAATGTGGAAAGGTTCATTGGTTTGTCTTCTGTATTAAAAAAAAAATATTTATGCATACAGAAATGGGGTACACGCCAGAGGTGCAGGGGCAGTGAGAAGATTCACCAGAGACAGAGTGCGGAGCAGAACAAGCAGATCCAGGAATTACACTGCTGAGGGGAGCAGCAGGCGGATCAGGAGAGATCTGCTGTGCCATGTGGATCACCTCCGGGTCCAGGGATCTAAATGGCACTGAGGTAGCTGTAGCTATCTTGCAGTGCTGTGTCCTTAGAGGGAGGGCCCTGTCTTCAGTATTTTGAAGAAAAATAACTCCAAAAAAGTGAGTGGTAAATCATACTCCATCATTTGCTTTAGTTTTCTTTCCTTTTCTTCTTCTTTTTTTTTTTTTAAGATTTATTTATCCATACAGAACTGGGGTACAAGCCAGAGATGCAGAGGGTGAGAGGATTCACCAGAGAGGAGCAGAACAGAGAGATGCAGAGGGTGAGAGGATTCACCAGGGGAGCAGAACAGGCAGGTAGACAAAGTACACTGCTGAGGGGAGCAGCAGGCGGGTCAGGAGAGGTCTGCCACTCCATGTGGTCAACCTCCGGGGCAGGCGGGGATCGAACTCATGCGGAAGTGGCTTTAGCTTCTTAATGCTGTGCTTTAACCCACTGCACCACCAGGGAGGGCCTGCTTTAGTTTTCTTTTCCAAAAAGAATAGTTTCCCACCTTCCAGATATTCAATTTAGAAATATCTAGCATTAGAAATTGAGGTGAGGAGACTCTGGGGAAAAAGGAAATCTTCAAGAGATATCCAGTTCAATTTTTACATTTTAGAAATTATCTTTTTGCAAAAGCAGCAGTCTTTGCTAGATTAGGAGTTAGATGTGAGATAAGTCCTAGTCTAAAGATTATAGAGAAAGGAATTCTTAAGATGAGTCAAACTTGCTTTAAATTTGCATATTGTCCCCCAAAACATCTATTCAGTTGTCAGAAATACAGGAAAACTACATTAAGTTTAAGGAAAATGAGAGAAATAGAGGATGCCAAGTTAGAAAAAGAAAGGAACAAATGGAATATTTTCTCTGGAGATATCTCAAAAGGCAGGAAGATAAGAAAATTGCAACAATAATCTCATTGGGGAGGAACAAAGAAAATCATTCTGTATCTTTCTGAGTTGTTTTTGGCTGAACTAATGACCACAATAGCATCAGATGGGTTAGCAAACAAAAAGTCAATCTAATAACATACATGTGAAAAATTTACATGGTTTTTAAATTTTAATGAGTAATGGGGTAGACAGGGATAATTATCTACACCCAGGGACCTGGGGCACCATGATGAGGGAGAGGCAAGCTTCGCATGACAGACAAGAAGTTACCTCATCCTTATGATGGAGAAACATGATGTGCTGAATGAACTCCACCTGGTGAGGTTTCACCTAGGAACCAAGGAATTGCCATACCATGTGGTAACTCTACTTTAAACATTTTGGAAACTTCCATAATGGTTTGCATAGTGGTGGGCTAGACTGCATTTCGACCAACAATGTTGGTATTCTTTTTCCTTTACATCTTCACTAACAATTGTTTGTTTTTCTTTGAAAGACTTATTTATTTATGCATCTGAGAACTGAGATACAGGCCCAGAGGTACATGGGTCAGAGGATTCACCAGAGAGTGAGAGAGAGTGGAATTTTTTTTTTAAGGTGAGCCATTCTCAAGGGTGTGAGATAGTAGCTCTTTGTGGCTTTGATTTGCACTTTCTAGATAAGTGATCTTGAGCCTTTTCTCAATGTGCTTGCTGATCATCTGCATATCTTCCCTGAAGAAGTATGGTATAATGACTAAGTATCATGCAGATATCATGGGAAAGGAACATCTTTTTAACAGGGTGTGCTAGAAAACTGTTGGGTGCCAAAGAATGAAGCTAAGTCACCATCTTACACCACCTCCAAAAATTAACTCAAAATGGGTTGAAGGCTACTGTGTATGCTCTGAAGCCACCAAATGCATAGCAAGAAATAGAGCCAAGACACTCTGGGACACTGATTTCCAGAATATCACTGGGGACTTAACTGCACCAGAAAGGGAAACATAAGCAAAAATGAATCAATAGGACCTCCTCAAACTAAAAAAGCTTCTGCCCAATGAAAGAAACTATCATTACATTACCCTCCTGTAATGAGAGAAAATATTTGCCTATCACATCATCAACAAGAGGTCAGTATCAAGATATATAAAGAACCCATACAATTCAACAACAACAGCAAAACAAATAATCTAAATAATCATATATCTTTAAGTAATTTAAATAGACGAGTCTCAAAGGACTATAAATAACCTCTATATTCTATATCAAGTTGATCAGAAGCCTATCTTTAGTATTTTGAGAAATGTCTGTCTAACCCCTTTGTCTTATAATATTAAGGAAAACTAATACGAAGGAAAATGATAATAGGAAGGGAAATAATAGTAAAGAAAAAGTTAATGCTACTAAGGAAAATAATAATGGTGTGATAGTGGTAAGAATTGCTTAACATGTGAGCACTGTGAGTTAATCACACTATGTTGTGTGAACTGTGACAACTTGTCTAATCTCAGAAGTGCTTTACCTGTCTTAGAATAGGGCTGTATGGAAGACACTGAGTCATTTCAATGCAGGATTTCTCTACCATTTCCTCTCCATCATTATACCTTATTTCCCTCTTTTAGCTTTTACTTTTCTTCTTCTTTTGCTCTTCTTTCCTGTCCATTTTATAAGGTTGTGTTATTGTTTGTTTGCTTTTCAAAGATGTCCCCCGTCTCTATTTGGCATGTTTAATTTGATAATGGGATCTCTGTGTCTTTATAACTGGGATTGCATGAAGAGCCACAGGGAGTATTATTAGGAATCATAATTTATCACCTATACCACAGAATCAATTAATGGATGATACAATATTTGAACTGAATAAGACAAAAGAGGTGATCTAACTTAACTCTATGATTTCTGATGAAGAAACTAATATCTTGGGGGTTGATGCAATCAACCAAGTTTGAGGAGAGGAATAAGGATGGGAGGATTCTGATAGGTAAAAAGATTAAGCACTATGTATTTTCAAACTGGAGAGCTTACACCAGCTACAAGTTGTGTGGACTTTTTGAAGCTCTAGGAACATTTATACTTCTCCCTCAGAAGTGAAGACTATAATAATATTTAATCCATACAGGGATGGTACGAAGATTAGTTCAGTAACATAACTAAAACACAGTAGGGGGTGTGGCAAACACACCATATATATCTTTCACCCTCACCTTAACCAGTTTGTATCTTTCAGTTTTGGTATCAAATCTTACCTTCTCTGCACATCCTCCAAAGAACAGCAAAGCAAGTTGCAGCATTTCTCTGATGATTTTTGATAAGTTGAAACAACCAATGCATTATCTCATTCTCCTAGAGTTTTTCAAGTAACTTTCTCCACCAGCAATAATGAGTATGTTGGTCTCTATTACCTTTCCCTCTCAAGACTTCATCACTTACACCTTGTTCTCAAATGAATCTTCCTAAATTAAAGGGCTTATTGTGTCATTTCCCTGCTAATAAAAGTTTCAGGAACACCTCTACTGCCTCTACATAAAAGGCATACTCTCGAAGTTAACATTCATGGTTTTTTATAATCTGGCTCAATCTGTCTCTCCAATCTTATTACTCACTTACCCTACCTTCTTTCATTAAATAAACACTTGAGAGCATACAACATGGCGAGCTACCAAAGATGCACTGATAAACAGTCTGCTCTCCTAGAACTTGCGAACTAGTCAGTGATCTAATCTTCCCCAGAAGCATCTGACCATTGTCTACCTACCTGATTCAAATTCGGTGAGCTTTTCTACCTGGAATGCCTCACTTTCAAATATACACATGGTTAAGTCTTGCTATCTTGTTCGCATTACCTCTTTCACTTGGAATTCTGTTTATTCTTCCCACCTGCTCAGTTCTCTTTTTACTTTGTATAAAGCATTAGCTCATCACCTTATTTATCATACCTATTTATTAGTCCTTGATAGATTATAAGGTTCTTGAATTGAAATATATGCTTGATACTTTTATATTCCACACTGCCTGACATGTTAAATGCAAATAGAAGAACCCCTCCAAAAATCACCAAAGTAATATTTGTATGATTGCCTCCAGCAGTGGTATTATCATTCAAAATATCTTACCAGAACATTACGTTATTGGTGCAGAGAGAGAATGGCCCAGGTGTTACTGCTGAATAGGGAGCAAAAGGGAACTTTGGAGAATTTTGCAGAAGTATTCAGTATATACAGCTTTGTATTTGGTCACTGGTGAAAATTCTATTCTTGGATTCTGAGTAAAATTTGGTAAAATTATTAGCATATTAAATAAACTTTGTATGTTTTATTTTAATGTTGATATCAATTTCATCATTACTTGAATTTTTAGAGCATGGCATATGTTGTTTTTATAGGAAGGACAATGTCTAGGAAATGTTATCTTATCACAAGGTAAAAAGTTTTTGGTATAAGTACAGGTTAGTGGCCACAGCTCAGAAATTAAAATTTTATCAAAACCTAGAAGCGCCAGTGACTTCTGACTTCCATATGAAGTTATAAACGTAGTAGGTGACTTTCTTAGTTGGCAAATAATAAGAAAAGCTTAAAAGAACTAAAAGAAAGGCCATATTTATATGACTTGTCATTCACTGCAAATGTCAATCTGGAAAAAAATGGAGAAGCAGGAATATGATCCTAAATTGAGGGGATGCATCTAGGTTTAAAGTTTCATTTATATATATATATATTTCAATTATTTTGGTAATTATTTATATGTCATTTCAATTTTTTTTTTTTTTTTTGAATTCTTAACAAGCCTTTGAGAATACCTGTTTCTCTTGGGTAAGACCTATGTATCGTGTAAAGTACTCTTTACAAGAGAACAAGAAAAATGTGTGAGCTTCTGGAGTATTTACTGTTTTTCTTTTCTTATCACTACTCAAGAATCCAGTAAGTACTTTTGCTTATCTTTAAAGCCAGACACTTCAGGTACTACCACACAGCTGCAAATGCAAACACTATCAAGTACTTGTCAAAGCATTACGATTTAAAACATAGTAAGAAAATTAGAAAGGGAAGCCTTTCAAAACATTTAAAATTCAAGCCCTCCTTTAAGGGGCTTTTTGAAAACAGGAAAAAAGCCACTGTACAGAGTTTGTAATTAGATTAGCTGATTACATAAGAGGCAACAAGATTTTTATACTTTAAGAAATGGTTGGGTTGGATAGACTTTAAATGCTCCTAACATCCAACTTCAGTAAAGGAAATTAGAAATCAAATATGTTGGCCTAAATTCCAAGAGCTGTCTGGGTTTGTGCAGAGAACAGACATGACCATTTATTTTTATTATTTTTTTTTTAAGCCATGTGGTAATAACATTAGAGCACACGATGTTGGAGGGTGGGAGGATGGGGGAAAAAGAAAACATTTGCTGAATCATGAGAGGAAACTGAGCAGTCAGCTGTGGACAGGAGTGGGGCTGTGGGTCAAAAGGCTTCTGCAGGGTTATTTGACCTATGAAGACTCAATAAACTCAGAACAAGAGTGATAAGCAAATAGAAGCCTTACTATCATAGTTTCTATCTCTCAAGCTTTTTTTTTTAATTTTATTTTGTCTATTTTCTGCATATTTTTTCATTTTCATGTAATTTTTCATCCTGGTTATAGTCCCCATAAAGCCCCCACTACTGATTCATCTGTGCACCATCACCATATCCCTTATGGTCCTCCCACCCCTGTTTTGATCCTACTCCCTTCTCATTCCTTGCAAAATGTCTACTTCCCCAGCTTTTATACCTCAGATAATTATTATGCAAATATGAAACTCAGATGGACAAAGTCTTCTTCAAATGGTTGAGATCATGGAGAAGGAGAAGTGCTCATTGCCAGAGCTTTTAATATTATGGAATGAGCTTGTCTGGATGCATTAAAAACAAAAACAGCTTTACTGTCACTGTGGTTTTTATATGCATAGGTATTGCAAGGCCAAGACTGAAGTTTGTGAGGTTATTAAAGTGTGTTTAGCAACAGAATACACAAAAGAAGGAGCCATGGTTGACTATGAGCAATTTACACTGCAGTGCCATCTAGATGCTGGACCAAATCAGTTATCTTGGTGCCCACAAACAAAACATAACAGCAGCAAAGACAATTGGGATCAGAGAGAAAAAAGAGAAATGCAGAAAAGTATGACAGAAATAAAAGATAAGAGCTGACCCCTTGATCTCTGCAGGAAGTTCTAGGTTTGATTCCATGAGACCAGATGGCTTATTCTGATTTTGTTCCTATGTAAGTCCCATCCCTTCCTCTTTTAATTCCAATTAGTTTGGATAAACATCTTTCTGAATTTTTTGTTTTTATGAACAAATATTCACAATAATTTCAACTGGAATAGTCTAGATACAGTTGTTCAGTCTTAAAATGGGACTGTAAATTCCTTAAGAGGAACAGTTTTGAGCCTCAGATCTTTCCAGTATCCCAGCAGTCCAACACGCCTCATGATGATGGGCAAGATTTATGCAGCACCTTGACAGGACTATGGGCTGCACAGATAATTTGCTCAGCGTTACTTCCTAACATATCTATGAAGGTGTTTCTGGGTGAGATTAACACATAAATCAATAAACTGATTAAAATAAGTTGCCCTCCCTAATGTGGATAGGCTTCACCCAATCTCTTAAAGGCATGAATAGAATAAAAATGCTAAATAAGAATAATTTCTCCCTGTGTGCTGTCTTCCAGCTGGCACAGCAGGCCTATTTGTCTTCAGAATGGGGTTTGGACAGGGAACTAATACATCGGTTCTCCTGGGTCTCCAGCTTACTGAATACAGATCCTGGAACTTCTCAGATTCCATATTTGCCTGAGCCAATTTTTTATATTAAATATCTTTTCATCCACAATATATTATGAATTTATAATGTTTAAAAATTAATTTTACATAATCATGTCTACACACACACACACACACACACACACCCATTAATCATGGAGAACACTGGCAAATACAGTTAACTTGAAATTCTTTGCAGTTGGATGTCCTGACTGACAGTTTATTCCGTGCCGGTGTTGAAACATTGCTTGATATTTCCCTCTACTGGTTTATTCAGACATCAGACTCTTTACCCATGTGATTTGTGTTTGAAAAATTCCCTGTGACTGAACAATAAAAGTCAGCTCCACTCACCTAAGCAAAATGAACATTTTTGAAGTTTACTGGTGTAGCTCATAGAGGCAGGGAGAGCTGCAAACTAGCCCTTGGGAAAAGTAGGAGTTTCTCCAGAGAACAGTGCCGGAGAGCTTCCAGCTTTCTTTCTAGAGGACTGTGCTTTTATTAATTAAAAAAAAAATACAACTACTCTCGAGAAAGATTTTGAAGACCCCAGATGTTAGGAATCTCCATCTGCACATAAGTTACCTTTGGGTAGACTGGAAGTGGACTGTCAGGATTATGGGCTCAACAGACTCAGACCATATTGGGTCTACTTTGTCTACTTTGTCCATGACTTTGCCCCATTTTGCTGAATTACACAGGAGGAAGAACCAGACATTCTAGGCTAGAATCCAGTCTCTATTCTCTCTGTATATGTGATATTGAAGAAAATATGTTTACCAAGTTAAGGATTTGTCATTATATAGGGAAAGTGACAAATAATAGTTAAGCTTACCTATTCTATACTCAAAAATCAATTTCTTCAAAATCAAGTTATCAGCCTCATCTCTGATTTTGCTCTTGGTACACTATTGTGACAATAATTAGTGCCTTTTGGAGCCAGATTGCCTGAAGTGAACTGGGGCTTCTCTTCTTACCTGTCTTAATATTTGAGCGACTGACTATCCTTGTCTGTTCAAACTCATGGGTTTTATGAGGAAGGGAAGGAATTTCAGTGCAACATCCAGATCTGGACAAACACTATAAATAAGTAGCACCTCGCCAACTGAACTGTGGAGAGGATTGAATGAAAGCATGCATGTCTGACCTTTCAACCTATACCTAGTAAGGGCCCATTACTACCCATAAGTGGGAGTTACTATTATTAATTTTTGACTAATCATTTTAGGTGAAGGGGTACCTTTGGGGACCCCATATTTAAGAAAACTATGTTTTGGATAATTTAATTGATATTTTAAATACATACCTTGTTCTTAAAAATTCTTCAAGTTATAGGTGAAAAAATGCATGATAATAAAAATAATACTTAAATGTTAAAAAGGAAATATAAACAAATAGCTGTCCATTTAAGAAAGGGGCTTACAAAGCAGACTGGCAATTACTAACAGGAGGATGGACTCTGTGGCAATGGAGATGGGGCAATGGGCCATCTCAACTTTGAGGAGTGTGGGACTGTGTGGAATGAGCTGTATGTGATGTGCCAGGAAAAAGCAGCAGGGAGAAGCGAGCCTGTGAGCTAGTGGATAAGGCAGGAGAGTCACTAGTGACCTGACTAGTCACAGATAACAATATTTAGGCAAAATGCTGTCTTTTTTTTTTTTTTTAAGATTTGTTTGTTTATGTTTACAGAAGCTGGGGTATGGGTAAGAGGAGAGAGACAGAGCAGAGTGAAGAACAGAACAGGCAAATCTACTGAAATAAATTACAGGAGAGCTCTGCTGAGCCATGTGGGTATCTCCCTGGCTGGGGTTCAAACTCTTTTGCAGTGGCTGTGAGCAGCCTCACTGAGCTGGGACTTAACCCCTCATGCCACCAGAGAGGCCCCAAGATTCTGTTATGAAAAGAAGATCTGTATTAATTTGAACACTTAAATGAATGACCATTCATAAATAATTATTGTTAACATTTGGTGTATACACATCAAGTTTTTGCACATGTATGGAAATGTATACATACACAAATACATATGTCTTTCTACTCTACAACTTCTTTACAACCATCCTCTCATTTATAATCAGCCATCCATAAAGGACTAACTCATCAAATCTTCACATATCTCATCCTCATATGTGTATATATGATACATATAAAAAGTACATTATCTGTGTTTTACAAACTCTTTTATAGCTAACTCTGTCTTTCACTTAAAATATCCACTAACAGTTACCTTTTAAATTATATATAACTCATCTGAAAATTATGGGAAGTCAGTTGTGTGTCTTTTCATTTTATAATTAGTGTAGTGATAGGTCATAGGCAGGTGGTTATCGTCAAGGCTATTATTTACAAGCAATTTGTCATAGTGGAAAGAATAGAGTTACTAAGAGAGAGGAGTGGTTGTTATAAGTCTGAACCTTCTTTGTCTTTCACACTTACTGTCAAGAGACTCTGGAATGATTTCTTGAGGCCTCAATTATACCATTTGCAAATGGTATAATAATATGGTACACCCCATAACTTGGTGAGGATTAATTTCATTTGTACAGGCAAAGGGGTTCACACACAAGGAAGACCAATTTGTGCACATTAGTATTTGAAAGTATTCCTGGTGGAAAAAGAAGCGTTTGCACGGAGATAGGGAGTCACAATCATTTTCATTTATGATTAAAAGTAACTTTTTTGTTGTTGTTCCTAAATCTAGTGAAGTTAAGTATGTTAAAAATGATCAGTAGGTCGAAGGACATAGCCAAGACCTGTTTGCAGTAGGGTGACTTCCCTTTTACTGAGAAAGAACAGCTTAGATTTTAAAATAAAAGCTAGAGTTCACATAAAATGAGTAAAAATGTGAGGAAAAACATCAATTCCTCCTCCTTTTCCCTGCTGTATCTAAGATCACATTTGCTTGTTTTTCCTTCAGTATGAAAAAATAAGTTCCAAAATTGAAAATGGGAAATCAATCAATGTTTTATCATGTTTTAGAAATCTTATAAAAGATTAGAATATGTCTTTGTAAAAGCATGTTTTGAATTGTGTGTGTTTGGTGTTCAGCTTAACTTCAAAGTAAATTTGTCATTCAACTTGTCAACGAGCAAGAAGCAGCTCGTTTATTTTCTAGTTTAATTAAGATTTTTTTTAAGTATAATATTATTGTTGCCTGAAGATAAAAATGACAGACTAAACAGATGAAAATGTAACTCTCTTTAAAAGGAATGACTTCCGTTTTAGGGAGGCTGAATAAGGTTTCTTCCACAGTTTTGGCTAGAGAAATTCTAAGAAGATGTCATCACCTTTTATGGATGCAAAGAAGTCTTGCAAGATACGTAGCTGCACAGCAATGCAACTTCATACCTCATAAATCATAATCTAAAACATCCACTATTTTTAATTGCCCCATTAAATAATTAAGTTTGACTTAAGGAGAAAGTCACACCTCATCTTGGAGAAACCCCAGTGCAGACAAGCTAAATGTTTGCTTAATGAATACCTATCTTTATGGAGTGACTACTTTCAACACTTAAAACTGTACTCGTGGGTATTTTTATTCACTTGGAATCATTCGCGTAATGATTTAAATTAGATTAATGAGGGGCTATCATTTCCTCTTATTAATTTTAAATTCGGGGAAAAAAACACATTTTTTTCATGTCATAAATTCAACCGAAGGTTGGTTAAAGGTTCTATTTCTTTTTTATCGGCACAAATATAGACTTTCCTTATATAATGAAAGCTAAGCAATCTTTGAGACTTACAGATGTAATTTTTTTAAACTGTAGGACTATTCCTTTTTGCAAATGAAATGTTGTGCAGAGTCTCGATATACAAAGAGGGTATTTATATTTGACCTATGGCTGTGTCACAACTGAAGAACTTCCAAGAAACATAGAGATGGTCTTTTACATTGTGAGCTAGAAATACAGACACTTGTGCTAGTCCCAGAAATTTTCTTTTCACACTAATAATTTTAAACATTTCCTCTTATTTCATACATCTGTCTTCTGATGTTAGACTGCTCGCCACAAAGCTCCCCAAGAGCTGACAGAAGCCAGGAGAGGAGACACTCCTTGCTACTTCTGTTCAGTATTGATGCTGGTGGCAAACTTGAGAAGTTACTCCCTGAATTCTGAGGTGTGAAAACTTCCACCTTTCATGTTTAACTCAATGGGAAGGTCTGGATTTACCTTGGACCCATTTCTGTGGGAATCTGTACCAACACTGATGTCACTGATTGAGGTAACAACTTCAAAGGATAGCGGGAACACTTAACACCTTTCTTCCTATCTTGTATTTGGAAACTATTCAGAGTTGTTCCGGTGATAGAACTTTACTCTCCCTTTATACATTAACTGGAATTGTTCCACCCTTTCTGCTCATTGGTTCAACAGGTGTTTATTAAATGTCTTTTATAAAAAAAACTATTCAATCAACAGTTCAATAGATAAACCAGATATGTTTGTAATACTGTTTTCCCAGTAAGGCACAGGGTCTGGAAAGTAATGAGATTTGTAGAATAAAAAACACATGTGAGAAGGATATAGGAATAACAGAAAATAAAATTCCTGTGTTCATTTTCCTGAAGTTAACTTTGGCATGAAACTTTGCTTGCCACTCCCCATCTCCATCCCAGCAACCTTATTTATTTTAAATCATTCACATTTTAGCCATGAAGGAACTAATGATCAATATGTTAGTGCCACCTATACAAATTCACACCTTGGGACAAGAATCCAGGTGGGTCTGAATAAAAAGATGCAGTCCTCCTTGCTTTAGCCTGGTTGTTTTTGGAACATTGGGGAAATTAACTACCCCCCCAAATAGCATGTGATATATACATACACACACACACATACATATCCACCATATATATGGTGTACTATATGTATTATATACCATATAATAGATATAATGTTATATTATGCCATTTATACATCATATATCTATATATCATATAGTATTTATAATAAGTGTTATTCATATAATGTATAGATAAATATTATATAAATGCATACTTATTTGCATATTAATGCATGCAAAGTAGCTTTTTTTTAAGACTACAGTAGGAAGCTTTCAACATCTGTTATAACTTGGTTTCTTCTAAGCTATAGTCACAGATCTCTGCCATCAATTCTCCTTGTGTGGAATAATTGTATGTATTTTCTCAGTTTTTGTTAAGGTGAAATAGGAGAATGTACCTTTAAGGGTTATATTCAAGATACTGAAATCATGGGTCTGAGTTCTTGTACACATGTACACAGTTTGAATCCCCAAACTGATTAGCCCTTTACAGTGTGTTTTGGGGAAGGCAAGTCAGAGATGCTGAGAAGTGTTTCCTGCTTCCTAGGTCAGAGCATGAGTAGAGATACTAAAATTTGATTATCTCAGTTCCTTCCTCTGAAAGTACTTTGAACCTGTAGTTCCTGTTATGTTGTTATGTTGGGTGCTTCTGTAGCACTTTGTTTAGCAACATCTCCAGGCAGTAGAGATGGAGATGTGAACAGAAACAAATGCCATTGATATAAATTATGCATAATAGTGTGCAACTTACACCTAGGTGTTCCTGTAATTACTATGATGGATTGAAATGATTTCCAAACAATGTTCTATAATGAGCCATTGTTCAGTGAGGATATCAACACGGTGATAAAATCCATAACCTACCTCTCTTGATTTGTGAACCTCCATCATCTCGGCAAACCCACGCTTCCTTGTTGGTTTGAATGCCAAGCAATGCTTATATGCTGTTACAAGATGGAAGCCAAACAAAAACAACATAACATTAGGAATTGTGAATGCAGCGTAGACTTTGTAGATTCTCAACTTGGAATCATATCAAGGTAAATCACTGAACCACACTGGAACAGGTTTTCTACATATTCAAAGTTACTAACAAGGAAAACTATAGATAGATTTTGGGCAAGTTGATTCTGTGTAGTAAATCTGCTTATATACAAGTTGTAGGCAGAGAAAGGGAAGTTTTAGAATGGTGTTATCTAATATGGTAACCACTACTCACTATGTCTATTGAGTATATGAAATATGATAAGTGACATTTATATAAAATAGTACCTTGAATATATTGAGATAAATACAGTATCATGTACTCAACTATCTACTTTCTGATCATATTTTAATGTGACCTTCAAAAGATTTAGAATTTCATTTTGATTCATACACCACCAGTAAATAGTTGACATTGATTATAAAGCATGTGAGCTATTCTGGTATATGCTAAATTAGAGACCATCACGGAAGGAGAATGTCAAATGTTTTACCATCTAAACATTGACTGTCAAAATGGAATTATTAGTAACAACAACAGAACAATAGGCATAAATTGGGATCCTGGGTTTCTGTTCTATTCAACATAAGTTCACTGTCATTCTAGATGTTCAGATTTGTTCCTTACAATGAGGGACATAGGCTAATTTTATCTGGGAGACAAGTTAATGGTAACTTTTTTTAAAAAAAGATTTATTTATGCATACAAAACTGGGATACAGGATAGAGGTGCAGGGGCAATGAGAGGATTCACCAGTGACAGAGTGGGGAGCAGAGCAGGCTGACTGACAAAGTACACTGCTGAAGGGAGCTGCGGGTGGATCAGAAGTCTGCCGCACCATGTGGGTCACCTCTGGGGTGGAGATCAAACTCATGCATTTGTGGCTTTAGTTTCTTAGTTCTGTGCTTTAACACGCTACGCTACCAGGGAGGGCCCTAATAATAACTTTTAACTTTCCAAACCAACAGACCTACAAGGTGTCAAGGTGTCAAGGTGTGAGCCATTCTATTTGTTCACTGTTCACACCGCTGAATAAATATTTATTAAGTAAAGAAGTTAGTGAATACACTTAATGATAATTGCTCACTATTACAGGTTGCTTCAAGTACTTGATAATGGGAGTTTTTATTGTTATACCTTCAAACATAATTTTGTATTTAGAAAAGATTTTTCAAAGACTTACTTTGATTTTCAAATTAATATGTGAAATGTAATATCAGTAAAAATTAAACGAAAGCTTCATTATTTCTAAAATTATGCCTTGCTTAGATTTTTGTTTTGTATTATATTTCTAAACCTACCAAATAGTAATAATTACTTTGTAGGAAGTTCAACCTGATTAATTTGTAGACTGATACATTTAATATTTCCATATTTTATGTTAAATTAACATGATGAATCAAGCCTCAATTTTTCAATTATTATTATTTTTTTTAATTGTAACCAAAAGCCTTTTAAATCTCAAGGGGAATTTTATCATGAATATTACAGATCTTTAATTTATAAAATGTGCACATTCCTTAAACTCTTTGATCATTTTAATTACTGTCCTTAATTACAAATATCCCTTTGTTTGAAAGATCCTTACTGCCAAGGAAATTATTATGTCATTGTGGAGTATCTGAGGGGGGTTATCTGACCCCATCATAACAAAGACATCATCTGGGTCAGTGCCTGATTTCTCACAACCACATTGGATGGCCCCATTGGTTAAATGGAGAGTCAATTAGAAGGTTCTTCATACCTCTATGGCATTGATAAGATTGTCCTGTTAGCTCTTTAGTTCAGTGACAGAAGTGGTTACAAAATTCTTGGTGAGCAATGAATTAAAAACAAACAAACAAACAAACAAAAACAAACAAACAGAAAACAGGGCCATTTTTCTTTTTTGAAGATTTTTAAAATTTATGTATGCATACAGAACTGGGGTACAGCCCAGAGGTGCAGGGGCAGTGAGAGGATTCACCAGAGACAGAGTTTAGAGCAGAACAGATTGATGAAGTACACTCCTGAGAGGAAAAGTGGGCAGGACGGGAGAGATCTGCCAGGCCATGTGGTCACATCCAGGGCAGGGATTGAACTCACACCCAAGCTGGCTGGGGCCAGCTTCTCAGTGCTGTGCTTTAATCCATTGCACCAACAAGGAGGTCCCACAGGACCCTTTTTCAAAGTGTATTAGGAACTTCAAGACCAAGATGGTGATAGCACAGTGTTCCTCTGAGATTAGGGCTTTCCTAAGCAAGGAGCTCCCTGTGTCTACCTAGAGCATATGTCTTATTTCTGACCTTATTAAGCTTTAGGGTTCTGTGATTCACACTTCAATTGCTTAGTTAAGTGACATTAAGGTCATACTTAAGTGGCTCAAGTGTCTTTTCATTGAGTCCAAAATACCTTAGATCAAAACTGAATATTGATTTCAGTTTTATTCTTTTTGTAAAACTTCCCTGTCTGGTAAATCTCATAATATTTACCGATTTAAAACTAAGTTTTTGAATATTTTTCATTTTGCTTTCACTGTAGTAATAACTGTAAGGCCATTCTTTTGTAAGATTTGGTATCTATTATTGTTTCTGACTGATATGTCAACAGTTAGACATCTGTCAAAGTCAGATTACAGAGAAAGTGAGGTTGACTTAGTCCCAACTTTCTAGCATCTTCTTCCCTTTTACCTTTTTTGGTTCTAGTCTATGTTTTCCTTCTTGCATTTATGCAAATGTGTATTATTTTACTAATACTTTACAAGCAATACAAACAGCACTAAAGATAATTTTTTGTTTGTTTGTTTGTTTTTAAAGTTTATTTTTACATCATTTTGCACATTTTTTTTTTCATCTCAATTGTAATCCCCACGGGTTTCCCATCACCAAATCACCCCTGTGCCACCACCATAGTCACGTGCATTTCCCTCCCTCCCTCCCCCCCGTTTTTGATCCCATTCCCCACTCCACCCCCACAGAATGTCTCTGGTCTATGGTTGTTCATTATTTTTGTTATTTTCTCGCCTGGTCCATTATACTCCTGCTATGAGTGAAACCATCCGGTATTTTTCTTTCTCTTTCTGGCTTATCTCACTAAGCATGATCTTTTCCAGCTCCATCCAAGTTGCTGCAAAAGACATGTGTTTCTCTTTTTTGGTTGCTCAGTAATATTCCATTGTATATATGTACCACATCTACTAAAGATAAATTTTTATCTTTGAAAATCGATTCAAATATTTATCATCAATATTTTTGTCCATCCCTTTACATTTTTTACTGTTATGTCTTATTTCTAAAAGTTTTTTTAAGAAACTACTTTTCTAACTACCAGAATGGATATAGCATTAAACGTAAGTGCATGTTTTAATGCTACCTTCCCACCTTTGCAAGACCAGTATGGAGGACAAATATATTATCCCCTCCCATAAAAAAGGAGGTTAGCATTAATTTCTCACAATTCCAGGCAGGGTATATCCTGTGATTATTGGGATGGAAGAGGGGATCATTGGGTTTTACTGTAGGTCTGTTTGCAGCAGTATGTGGAACTGCATCTAACTCATCAGTGTAGAGATGGGCAGTCATTTGCTAATACCAGTGCCTGAACTAGAACCACATAAAACTGTCCAGAGCAGTGGACTTTGAGCTCCGTCTTCCAAAGCCACATAAGCAGTTTTTGAGCTAACTGGGGGCTGTTTGCTTAAAGGCTTCAGACTTAAAAGCTTCAATATGTGCAGCAGAAAAAGGGTTGGCCTGTTTAGACAAAACAATGACTAGCTCTAATTTAATCATATACCTCATTTTCATACATAGTATTGAGAACTACATTCAGCTACAATTCAATAGACTACCTTCAGCAATTAGTATTAACCAGGTGCTTTCTTCAAGACTTTAATTTCTAATGACTAAGGGAACATGTATTTATTTCTCTGAGAGACCTCAAAACCATTTTATTTTTGAAACAGATTTACATTAATAAATTTCAATATTTGAACATAAAAATAAATGATACAATTAGATATTTTGTGCTAAAATTTATGGGTATTATTATTTATATGGGAATATACCTTAGGTATTAATTGTCTTGACTTAAAACACTGCCACAATATAATAGCAGTCTACTTTGTGTAGCTGGTTTATGTTAATTCCCGTTTTTTCCCAGTAATTAGTGAACAACTATGGTCACATTCATAATTATAATGAAATAAAAGGTTTACCACACTACAGAAAGTTGTTAATTAGCAATCTCTATTATTATTTTTAATCTTAATGTTAGTTGATTTTTTTGCTCTATTGAATATACATTGTTATGGCTAAGATAAAGCAAAGAAAGAATCATTTTCTTAAAATTAAATTTAAAATGATTAAACCCAATTCTCACAAATGTTTTGCAATGCCCATATTTAACCTCTCACAGAATTGCTATAAAAGATCTAATATGGGTGTATATTCTTCATTAGAATTTCATCTAAAAAGTAGGGTGCTAAGATTGACCAGAGATGATTCATGGGATGAGATAAAACTTGATCTACACTTATATTTTAGTAACCCCAGTCCTTTAGAAAGGTAAACGGGTTTGTGGAAAATAAGGATCAGCAGCCTTCACAATTACACATTTTTGTCTTTGCTTTTCATAGTCCCACTACCTGAACTAATGCTGCTTTGAAAACATGAAAATGATTATATTATTTAGTATTTGGTCTTATCCTGAAATGTCAGGACTATAACATGCCTACATATCTAAATATTTTTCACCAATTGTTGAAAATACTTTTCTTTGCAATTTACACTTATGTTAAAATCAATTTGGCAAGACATTATGCTGCCACAAAACCACAACACAGTAAGTTGAGTCCACCTGTCACAGCTTGTCTGGAATGTAACTGGGTGCAATCTTGTAGCAAGAATAAAATTCATCAAGCACGTAGCCACTGGAAAAGTATCAAAATCTTCACTTGTTTCACTATACCCTTGTCTTATCAAATCCAGTTGAGTCTAAAACTTTCTAAGTCCAAGGACTGACATAATGACAGGAAACAGCTGGTAAAAGGCCCCAAGACACCTTATGCTCTTTCATGTAATTGCAGGCAGTTTTCTAAGAATATTCAAAGGGATTACTTACAATTATAGTTCATTATGATATCATACATTTACCCCCCAACCCCCAGTGTGGATAGTCAACATTCATAACATTTTTAGTGCAGCGATATCAACAACAAGTTTCTTTGCAAGAAACAAATTACAGAAACATTTCAGGCAGCCTAATCTCAACTCTATTAGATTTAGTCTTTTCTTATATTCAGGAAGGAATAATTATGAAGCTAAGATTTTACATGTATGTAAATTGAAAATCTCAGGGCCTGCCACCATAACACACACCCCATCAATCACAAGTATTTTTCTTTTGTGCAAATGATCTCACATGTTATATATTACCTAATATGATTTTTACTTCAACCATATGAAGTGACAATAGCTTGCATTTTTTTTTTTTTTTGCTAAAACTTAGTCTTAGTCTTTTAAAATTATATGCCCATGGTAACAGGTATGGTTGGAAGAACAAGGAGCCACATATACAAACTCTAAATTCAGGGTGTTGTTATTCTTTTTAATTGTTACCTTATTAAGGAATAGGAAAACAACATTTTAAAAAGCTCATTCTTACCTTACTACAGGATGTGTTTTGATGTTTTGTATGTAATGGATCACTACATGCTCCAAATAATTGGATTTTATAAATACTTTTATAAAAATTTATTATCTCATTGTTACCTGTATTGAATCAAGGAAAATTTATATAAAACCCATTATAAAAAAAAGACATACCTTTTTTTTAATTTGATTTTTGGAAAAAGCTAGATATGGATAGACTAAGTGATTCATTGCTTCTTCATATTTCATAATTTAATAATGATTCAATATTGTTCTCTGGGGGCACCATTAAAACTTTTAATAAGACAGTCTTCCTAGCACCATAAAATTGTCGAGCATTACCTGTCCTTATATGGCTACATGTAGAATCTTTGGAGAAGATAAGATTATATAAAGATAATCCTTATTAAGAAATAAACATTTGGGTCCTCCTTGGTGGTGCAGTAGGTTAAAGCAAAGCACTTTGAAGCTAGCCATAGCTGCTTCAGCATGAGTTCAATCCCAGGGAGCTGACTCACTTGGCGTGGCAGACCTCTCCTGTCTCGCAGGCTGCTGCCCTCAGCATTGTACTTCGTCAGTCTTCCTGTTCTGCTCCCCACTTTCTCTCTTTTGAATCATCTTACCACTCCTGAACCTATGGCCTGTTCCCCAGTTCTGTATGCATAAATAAATAAATCTTTAAAAAAGAAATAAACATTCACTGAAAAACAAATAATGGAATTTTACAATGGTTAACTTGGTTAGCCTCATAGTTTAGGCCATTTTGGCATCACTAGCAAAATCACTCAAACAAAAGCTCTTGGCTGCAAGTAAAAATTAATTCAAGGTGAGCAAGTAGTAGAATGTATATTTGTCCTAAATAATTTAGGAAAGAAAAATTGTTACATTTAAGGAAGTTATTTATTGCTGATTCTTCCTTATTTATCTACTTTTCTTCCTTTTTTTTTTTTTTAAGATTTATTCGTGTATACAGAACTGGGGTACAGGCCAGAGGCTTAGGGGCGGCGAGAGGCTTCACCAGAGACAGAGCAGGGAACAGAATAGGCAGATCAACGAAGTACACTGCTAAGGCGAGCAGCGGGCGGGTCAGGAGAGGTCTGCCACGCTATGTGGTCACCTCCGGGGCAGGCGGGGATCGAACTCATGCGGAAGTGGCTTTAGATTCTCAGTGCTGTACTTTAACCCGCTGCGCCCCGAGGGCCCCACCTTTTTTTTTAATTGATGTATTTGTCGAGAACTGGGGTGTAGGTATAGGCAGGAAGAGGGTTCCCCAGAGACGAAGTGGAGAATAGAACAGGCAGATCAACTGAAATACTGAGAGGAGCAGGAGGCAAGACAGGAGAGGTCTGCTGTGCCATATGTGGTTCCCTGGCCAGGGACTGAATGGAGGCAGTAGAGGTGACAGTGCTGAGAATTAACCCCTAGATCACCAGGGAAGTCCCTGACACCTCTGTTAATGACCACTTGTAATCCACCTCTCTGTGGACATGGCTACAGAAAAACTCATCTGAGCCTCATTTAAAACATGTGAAAAGAACTTTCCTGCCCACCTGTGGCTATGGCAGTTCTCTTTTTCTTCTTTTCCTAATAAGCCTGTGCTTTTAAAATGGAAAAATGTAAAAAAAAAAAAAAAAAAAATAAATAAATAATATGATTGGCTAAATTGATCCGTGAGTAGTGTTTTCCCATCCTGCCATCTCAAAGGAACTTTCAGACTTATATACTAAAGCATGGTGACTGACTCTTGTTATATTGGACTTTTGGGCTGCAGGGCTGAAGTCTAGGGACCCCAGGAGGTCTCTTTTCTTGCTTCTTATCTTCAGCAAGGAAAAAAATCAACATCAACACCAACATTACAAAAAAGTAAGAGATATATTGATAAGACGGTAGGAAGAAAGACAGGAAAGCTCTCTAAGCAGTGAGGGATCCTGAGTGGGTGGTCACTGAGGGGGTACGAAGTAGGTGCTTATATGGGTATCATAGGCCAGGAGTGGGTTTTGATAACTGGGTGTCCCCACATTGGGGGGTTGCCAAGGCCCACTGGGCTTGGGGGGTTGCCAAGGCCCACTGAATTTACCTGCATTACCTGGCCTGATTTCTCAAAACTCGCTGTGGTCATTACTCTAGCCTGTGTTATTGTGTCAGTTCTGACCTCTCCAGTCAGACTGAGAAGCAGAAAAAGAACTTGGGTGGGAGGGACGGAACGGCACCCACCTAAGTTTCAACCAAGTGTTTCTCAATAAGGCTAAGTGGCCTTGGGTCTTGGGGCACCCTGTTACTGACTGCTGTACTCATTCCCTAACTCCCTCCTTCCTAGTCTTATGAGTGGAACAAAGGGAGGCTTACCACTAGTATTTCTGAAATCGACTCCTCAACTCCTTCACTACATACTATTCTATGAGTTGAAAAATTACTCAGAACTAATTGTCTCTACTATTTTCCAAGAAGAGAATTTTTTGCTCAAGGTTAAGTTCGCTGCCATCCAAAAGGGAAATGTTTTACTTCTGCTTTTTTAAAGAATGTCTAGTGATGCTTATTTATTTCAACAATAAGAAAATAAATTAAACCTTGCTGGTACACACTGCATGAATTGAGAGATGGTAGGTTGGGAGAAAACATTTCTCACTTAATACATTATTTTCTAAGATTACATGGATAGAATTTGAGACCTGAGCAGTCATAGACATGTCATTTTATTTGTTTTGTTGCTTTATTTGATTTATTCATTGCTTTATATTTTACTGGAGTATGCTTCCACATACTCATATGCTACATACACAGTTGTCAAACTACACACAGCCATTGAGT
>NW_004567114.1:13100482-13103407 GCF_000260355.1 Condylura cristata
TATATATATATATATATATATATATATATATATATATATATATATACTTAAGATATATACATGTCAGAGTGTTAGAAATTTTGGGTGCTGAAAACAGTCACATAAAAAATTCTTTACTCTCACATATTAAATGAAATCTGTTCAGTACTCACTGATGCCATTTAAGATCATCCATAAATTACCCCAGCCATAGAAAATTCATTTCTATTAAAAATCAGCAAGTTAGTTTACTAATCTCTATCTCTAGGGAGACACTTTTATTGGTGGAGGTGATCAAAATACTTCCTTCTGTGCCTCCTTCACAGATGGAGGTGGACAGTGAAACTGCACACAAGTCTGAGTAGGATTTCTAGAAAACTCTTTTAAAAATCTCATGGGACATTTTTCTGTTCACAGCTGGGTAATACTGGCCTTGCTCTCTTACTACTCCGAGCTATCAAATTCAATATCCAAATGGAAACATAAAAGTATCTCCAGGAAGTGGTTTGGTTTATTGAACACCGGGCAGAATAGGGCTAATTTCATATATGTGCAAAAGTGGTTTTGGCAAACATAAAAACCAGAGAAATGTATATATGTGGATTAGCACTGAAAACAGTGTTGATTAAATGGCGATATCAGCTTGAAGGCTCCTTAAGTCCCAAGTCTCTTTCATTGGACTATCATGAACTCATCAATATTTACATGAACATTCAGAAAGCTATGCTGATGTCAACAAGCCAAAGATAAATTGCGGGGGACTTTCTCGTGGCTTAGAGGTTAAGTGTTAGGACTCTCACTTTTACTGCCTGAATAGATCTCCGGCCAGGGAGCCAATCCACATGGCCCAGCAGACCTCTCCTGCCTTTTCTGCTGCTCCCCTCAGCAGTGTATATCAGTAGATCTGCCTGATTTGCTCCCCACTCTGTCTCTGGTGAGTCCTTTCAGCCCATGCCTATGGCCTATGTAACCCCTTGTATAGTAGACAAAAATCTTAAAAATATATATTCTCAGTAAAAAAAAATAAATAATAGAAAGATCCTTTGCATCAGGGCTATTGCTTTTTCCTTGGAACTCTCTGCAAATTGGCTGTTGTATCTATATGTGTACTCATGTGAAGGGTTGATTCATTTGGCAAGACTGTCATCAATGGTGTGTATCTTTCATCAAATGATTCATGATGTCTGTTTGTCTCTCCTTTGAGATATTAGAACCACAGATGTTCAAAGCAAGGACTGAAAATGGGGCTATTATTTTCTTTTTTTTTCTTAATATGAAATATTTTATAATAGAAACTTTCTTGAAATTGTGACCAACCGTACAATTTATAGACAAAAGACAGGATAAGTGCTTCGCTCTTTTTCTTTATTAGTTTTTAAATTCTAGTGTTAGTTTCTCAGCACCTTCCAAAGGATCCATTAGATTTTTGTGAGTAGAAGTGGGTTGACATGAAATCATGGGCTTAAACACAGTGGATGGGTTTAAATCTATTGAAATTATTATCTGCACTGACACTCACTTAGTTCTTTTATTAGAGGGATTCTCTTTAAGCTGACTCCTGAACCACATTGATAGTATTCTAGTAGAATTTCTTGCAACCTGGTAAAGGAGGATGGTCCAAGGCTATCTTCATCATTTTATGATCCAGATGTGAAATAACCTACTTTTCTAAGAACCTCTGTTTTGTTTTAGCTTTAAATGGATTTGCAATTTGTAATTGAATGCTATTAGAGTTGTTCATTGTTACCAGCTTAGACATTATTAGGTTTCTTCAGTGGTCTGTGCTATATTATCCCCTGGGAATGCTACCAACAAAATCCAAATCATGGAAAACTGTTTGATAAGCAATCCAGGGAATCAAAGTATTTTCTAATGTGAACTAACTTTTACACAACATGACAAAGGGATGTTTAGTGGACAACTCTGTCAGTCTTCTCAGTATCAGTAAGCATTTGAATGGAGGTTAGAATTATATTTTGAAACATTTAATGCTTTAGAAGGCTATCATAAAGGATATCATTAGATCAAGTGTAGATGTCATTGCATCATGGCTAATATAATTAAGAAGTAGTGTTCTGTTCTCTTGTAGATGTGGTAGTTTGGATGGCACTGCAACTCTACAGTTTTATTTCATTATTGCAAAACAGTCTCTCACTCACCCTGAGTCAGTGTACTTTATTTAAAACAAAATTGTGCAATATATGTGGGGATGCTAATTTATGTCTATAATCCAATGCAACAATAAACTGCTTTCATTTTTTTAGCTTTGTCTTTAAATGCTCTAACAAAGGTCAATGAGACCTTCTTTCTGCTCTGTCTCCTCAGCCTAACATGCACAGAACTGCAGCAATCCCAATAAATGCTTCACTTTTTCTTTATTAGTTTTTAAATTCTAGTGTCAGTTTCTCAGCACCTTCCAAAGGATCCATTAGATTTTTGTGAGTGGAGGTGAGTTGCCATGAAATCATGGGCTTAAACACAGTTGATGGGTTTAAATCTATTGAAATTATTATCTGCACTGACACTCACATAGTTCTTTTATTAGAACTATGGCTTTCTGTCTGAAAATGTCCTTTGGCTTCTCTAGTCTTTAAGGTCAATGTAAGGGGCAATCAGAACAAGCAGGAGCTGCCACCCGGGAAGAAACCCTTAGTCCATGAGAGATGAGTGCTTAAACATCCAGTTTTCTTAAGTTATGTTACCTATGTATCCACCTCTTATTGGTTTCCCTCCCTTCCCTGTGAGAACCAGAACAACCACATAGATTGATTATGCAAGACTGATAATTAAAAAAAAAAGTCTTTATCAATTATGCAATTAAACTACAAAATGAGAGGGAACTGGGATGCATACATGCATATACATATACATATATATATATGAATATATATATGTGTGTGTATATATATATATATATATATATATATATATATATATATATATATA
>NW_004567114.1:13103507-13125424 GCF_000260355.1 Condylura cristata
ATGTGTCTCCTGATGTTTCACTGAAGAACCATTGAGCCAGCCCATAAACAATAAATAGTATACACTCATTTTTCTAATGGTACACTATTCAAAATTATGTACACAGGACTTCCCTTGGTTCTATAATTAAAGCTCTGTTTATCTGTGCTATCACTGGCTTTTTTATTTGAAGAGAGTTTTTATATGCTAATAGTCAATTCTCACTAAATTCTTATTCTCCAATTTTTGCTTAAGTATCTGATATTAGGGGAATTGATACTAAGACAAGTATGTTGGAAAATATGTTAATTAAAGATTATTTTTCAATTATATGCACTATAAAATGTAAAATAGAACTGTCAGAATGAAAAAAGAATGAAACCTACATATGATCACTTAGTACTAACTTAAATCATTTTCTTGTTTCAGGTGAATTAACTGAAGCTTATAGAATTTGAACATTATGCATGAGATCACAAAGCCATGTAACATGAGCTAAGGTCTAATTCTCCTAAATGCCCTTTCACTGATCTGGCTTAGCAATACTATGATATCCTATTTTACTTAACCCTGCCTGGGATAAAATAAATTTTAAGTGATCTTACTGGTGTTAGCTATAAAATCCATGACGTGATAATAGAGATGATTTTTCTAGAACATATGGAATCTTGATGCTCACCAATTGTTATGGATCGATATGTGTCCTTCCACAATTCATAATTTGGATCTCTAACATCTAATGATAGTACTCTGAGATAGTGATTAGCAGGTAATTAAGGCTGGAGATAGTCTTTAAGAGGTTATTAAGATTTTATGTATTCATAAAGATGCGGGCATCGGAATGCTGACCTTAGAGACCAGGATGACCATGTGATGCAGTGAAAAATGTTTGGGAAACTGACAGTGACCACAAAGATAATTTATGTACTGCTACATAGAGTCCTAGGTGACTTTATAAAAAGAGGAAGTGAGTGATCTTTCTCTAGGTAAGATTAGGATTACACTGATGAGATTCACAGGAAGATCAACATTGGTTGAATGATTGCTTTATTGATATGAAAACATACAACTCATAGGCAAGTAAAGGCACTTTCTGCATAATGTCCAGCCTTCCCTGAGTGCCTTCCCTAATACTTGTTTGAGATGATTGTTTAGCGGACCACACCTCATCTCCTGGCCTCTTGGCCATACAAATGGTGCCCCATAAAAGCAATCCCCCCCCCTTTTTTTTTTTTTTTGGTTGTTGTTGCTGTTGTTCCTTGTCCTAACACTTCAAAGTTGAAGTTACTGCTTGAAGCTCATAAAATGCTTTAAGTCCTGTTAGAAAGAAATTCGAACACTTGTAACATAAATACTCACCTTTCCTCTAGGTAGTAACATTTGGCTTTTAAAAATTAAAAACGAATGAAACTCTCCTCTATATAGAAAGACAAAAAAAGAAAGAAGAAGAAACACATGCATTCCTAGCTGGCTCATTCTCTTTTGCGGGTTGTATTACCTCACACCCACACTGCCCCCCAAATCAATAGGTTGAAGTACTTCAGAATGTGATCTTATTTGGAAATAGGATCTTTACAGAGATAAGTTACAATTAGGTCATGATGGTGGACCTTAACCCAAAATGATTTTTGTCTTCATAAAAAGCAGAAATTGGAGATAGATATATAGAATGTGGTAAAAAGATAAAAACAAAGCTTGGGCTGCTATTTCACCAGCCACAGGATGCTATGGTTATCAGCTAACTAGCAGAAGCAAGGGGAGAGTCTTGGAACAGCCTCTGCCTTCCGGCCCACAGAGAGAACCAGCCAGTCAACACCTTGCTCTCACACTCCAGCCCGCAGGGCTGTGAGGCAATCATGTCTGCTGTTTCCATTCCCCAGGTCTTGGTTGTTCTGCCAATCCCAGGAAATGCACATACCCTCCTCCATGACAGATTCTTCCAGTGTCTTGTTATTGTAACATTATCCACCCTCACAATAAACACTGAATTGTTATGCCCCATCCCCTAAGAATTCCTGCAGTCTGGTCACCCCTGAATTTACATCTTGCCAGCCCTCTGTCTGATTTGGTGAGCTCCCTTCACATTCCCTTTTGTCCAACTCACTTGGCTTCTCCCTGTGTTCCCTTTGTGGAAGTGTGGGAGCAGGGGGGTTTGGCTGGGGGAAGGTGGGCTATGGTGGCTGGGGGCTCCTTGCCCCACCTCCAGAGGTACCTCTCTCCTTATCTTTAAGTTTGGTCATAATACATTTTTATCTCATTCATACTATTTCAGAGGAAAAATAAGATAAATTTTATTTAGAGAGGTCCAGAAAGCTCTCCTTCCCACCAGTGACTATGCAGCCATCTTGTTTCTCTTCATAAACCTTTCCCTTTGCAAAGCAGCAGTGGCAGACTCCAGAAAAATTTACCAGACTGTGGACAGAATGTCTCATCATCCAGTTCCCACCATCACCTGAAGCCCAGGCTCCCTGTGCAAAAGGAGCCAGGCCTGAAACAAGGCTCTGTCCAGCCAGCAGGGAGGGCTTCTATTTAAGTGCAGATCACACTCTGCGTTGTGAGTTCTGGCAGGACCCGAGGAGATAGCTGCAAAGCCCGCCATGGAAGTTTCAGGTTGCCTGCTGTTCCTTCTAGACAGCTGTCAGGACTGATAAAACCTGTCAGGCTTTCCTGGGCAGTACAGCCATTTAATAGCAAAAAGACATCACCACAGGAAGCTGCCTCTGGAAATATAAAGTTTCTGGGGATGGACACACACACTTCTGTTGTGTTTCTCCTTACAGCCACTCTGGTATTCACCCATTCCCTGCAGCCCTCCTCCTGGGTCCTGAACCCCAGGTGCCACTTTGGAGTTACTTCTACCAGAGGCAAATCCAGTGTGTTAGAGGGACAAGGGCTGCTTTGCACATGGAGAGATCAAAAAGCCTGAAGGTCAGTGAGGAAATGTAAGTGGTGCATTGAGGTAAGGTTTAGAATGTCCAACCTACTTGAGTTTGTAGATCTGTCACAAAAAGGGTTTTATTTCCTTTCCAGTGTCAAAGACAATAATAATTGTGAAACATCTTGAACAACAGAACCAATTGCTGGTTTGAATCTGGTACTAAAACAGGATGAGGTAAAATTAGATAATGTTGTGTGACAGCAGTTCTTTTTTGCTTTGAAATGAGAAATATCTTGTTTACCCACGAGTTGTACAATTCTAAACTTACCAAGTTCTTATTAGTCCAGAAGGATTAGATCCAAGAAAAAAATTGAGAAAACAGAAAACAAGTAATATGAAAAATGTGTCTGTTTCTTAAATGAGATATAGGCTCAATTATTAAAAAAAAAAAGTTTCCAAAACACAAATTAAATGTGTGGAAAAATGTTTATGTAGTCAGATAATTATTCTGAAAACGGTCTTCCACTATTCAATATATTCTCCTCTCTCTTTGTTGATCTTTGTCTCTCTCATGTGTGTAAGTATTTTTATGTTTTTGTTTACTCAACTAACCCTTTCTCAGTTTCACCAACACATGCATAGATATATATTAATTTTAATTTTTATTGCTTGAGGTTTATCTTTTGTTGTCGTTCTTCTCAAATGGTTCTTGATAACCGAGGCTTCCATCAATTTGAAAAATCATCAACATTTAGCCTTCAAAATTTGGATTTTTTTATAGTCCCTTTGTTCCCTGTTTTGGAACTCTGATTAGATAGGCTTCTTATCTTTCATACACATCTTTTTACTTCTTTCCCATTCTCTGAGTCTTCTCAGCATGAGCTTCCAGCTAACCAATTTTCGCGTTGTTTCTGTCCAGTCTCTACAAAACACAATGAACTTTTCTATCAGTATTGTGATTTTTGCTGGGTGTGGGGATGGGCTTAGAATCCTGGCATTGGCATTTGGTGGGGGTGGGTTTAGAAACCTGGGTCGGTGAGACCTTGGGTTTTCCCTCCAGGTACAACCTGCTTTTCTTCTCCCATATAACTTCACATTTATTTGCAGTCTTGAATTCATGAATATTCAAGATTTCTTTTCTTTTCTTTTCTTTTTTTTTTTTACCATCATAGAGAAAAATCTTTTTCAGTCACCTTTTCAGCAGTAGTTCTGCCAGGATCTTATTAGCTTTTTATGTGCGGTAGTGGAGACCTCAGATATAATGGCTCTATCTTTTTATTTTGTTTAGTGCCAAAGCTTCTGGATTTAGTTCTTTCCTGAACCATGAAATCTAACCCCAATTTCCTAAAATTGGTAAATGCCCTCCAAAAAGTACATAATCTTAGCACCTGCATTGTATACTTAGTTGTTTTGATCTTCATTTTTTTTATTTCCTTAAAATTTCATGTATGGTTTTGAAATAATGCTCACTTGTAAACTAGTCCTGTACTAAAATTACATTTATTTTTTAAATGTTTACTTTCTTATCTAGTTTATTGGAACACATGTGTGGAATAGAATTTATTAGAGAATGTTACATCTAAAGGTAAATTTTGGAGCTAGATAGTGCTAGAAAGAGAAGGCTTTCAAGCATTTCAGATGAAAAACAAATAACAATGAAAATATAAGGTATTTCAAACATTCTTTACAAATTAGAATAAAACTCTTAATTTAAAATTGAAAAGAATTGAATACTGGAAGGGGTTTTGAACCAAAAAGTCAAAGATATTATAATTTGAGGGTGATTTGTTTATAGCATAATTGTACTGAATAATTATTAACACATTTTTCAGATGATCCAATATGTATCTACATCAATTAACTTCCAACATTTGTACATTTCTCTTAGTAGATTCAATCATAGAAATGACCTGTAGTATGGGTAATCAATTTTTGAAAGTTCCCTGTCTTTTTTTTTTTAATCTTTTGTATTTTTTTTCCTTCAAATCTAGGGGTATAAGATATTTCTAGAGATAATTTTCTCCTAATAATTCTAAAAAAATTAGTATAGAGTGTCACCAATAACATTTCACATTCTTATAGTTTCCTTTGACCTATTGTTTATTCACTCATTTAAACACGTAATATTTGAGATGATTCAGAAAATATTCAAAAACACAGAAGAGACACCATAACTATTTCACTCTTGGAGTGAACAAATTATGAATTCACAATGGAGTGTCTTATAAAACATATGGGATCACTTATATATGGTTGGGCATTGTGCTAAAGCATACAGTGCTTTTTCAATTGCCTTCAAAGAATGAATTCAGATGCTTTCTCATAAGAAGATTTGTGTGTGTGTGTGTGTGTGCATCTAATAGTTAAATTGGGATAGAGTTAATATTCAATCAAGAGTCATCTAGCCACCTTACATTACTTGACCAATAACACAGAGGTAGTAGGATTTAGGAGACTGATTATAAAGAGCATGTCTTTGGTCTTTAGTAGGCAACACTTTATCTAACTCTTTTGCTTTATAGATTTATTTAATCCAGTGCTTAAAAGTGTAGATTGTAGAACAGACCTGTCTGAATTCAAATCATGTCTCTTCTACTTCAACAGATTAATTACCTTATATATGCTACAGTTTATTTTTCAACAGTATAAAAATATTCTATAGCACAGGATGGTGCAAGGAAAAGAATTTAATACATTCCAGAATCTGGAATGTGGTGAAAGTTAAACAAATGTTAATTTTTCTAACACCATCCCATTTCATTTTAGTTTCATGGCTGTCTGGTCTATTTGGTATTTGAATTTAAGATTCTTATTTTAGGATTATAAAATTTAGAAAGACAAGGAGCATGGGATAAGAGATGTCTAAATTACTGCAATGACAAAGAAAGTTATAAATAGAAAATTATAAGTACATGAAAGAGTGCTTTCACTTTGTCCTTCAGAAATCACATCATGTTTGATACAAGAAGTGACATGAGAATGAATCTTGGAGTTGAGATGAGGAGAGGAGGATATTTTAGGACAGGAAACACATAAAGTACTTTCTAAGAGCCAAGCTCAGGTAGAAAGGATTTCTAATATTTGCCAGTTACCAAGCAGAAGTGGGTGAGTGTGTGGGGGGCTGGGTATATTAATGGGGATTCATGTTTGATATTTCAAAGAAGTGATGTTGCATAGACTCCAGGTTGCAGAGAATAAAGCTGTTCACAGAAAGTTCATAAGTAGAGGCAACCATTTATCTAGTACTTTGGAGATAGAATTACATGGTTGAAAAACTTTGAGAAATACTGAGTGAGAAAAATACAACCAGAAGAGCTTTGAAAAGATTCTGGATTCAAAAAACTATGCTATGTTTTAGAATAACAGTAGATATGTAAACTGTGTAGATCAAAGACAACTCCTTTAACTTGTAGATGACAAATTTAGGCATTACTTGACATCTTTTACATACTTTACTGCTTTTTAAAAAATACTTAACAACCTTAAGTGATACTAAATACTGTTGTCCCACAGCACAGGTGTGAACAATGAGGTTCACATCACAGAATGGTTGATGTTATTAATACATGATAAAATAGTCATAGTGAGCAGTATGGGGAATGGATAATATATGAAAAGATTTGTTGGGGCCAGATTAAATGTCATATTACTTAAGTTAGATAAGAACATGGAAGTTCACTTTGGATGAGACAAGTTCAATGTAAATATGAGAAGGAAATTTGCTTTCAGTCCTAGAGATGATCTAAACAGCAAATCAATTTCCTCGCCTCTCAAAATATCTGTTAACCTCAATTGAATAATCATCCAGGTTAAGCTCAATGTTGAAGTCACAGAGAAGGGATTCACACTAAAAGCTTAATGTTTTATAAACTTTCTCCAAAATAATTAAAGTCCAGATTAGTTTCAGAACGCAGATTAAATTTTCCTTTTCATTATGTCTCCTGAGTACACTATTTATTTTGATTTTCCCACGTTAAAAATATATTTAAAAAAATTGAAACAAGTGTTTCTATTATCCTAAAATCATATACTGTAAACAACATATTTGAGGGCAATTTTAAAAACAGCTTATATAAGGCCTTATACAATTCAAGTACAATCTATTAAAGACACCATTAAAGCATTTTGAAAATTGATTGACTTTTAGTAAGCATTTTTTTTTCTGTTCTCTAGTAAAGCAGGGCTCTATTTTAATTGTTTTTCTCACTATTTATGTACTTAGAGGAAATCTCTGTTAACTTGAATGAATTTGACAAATGTTTTTTCAGAAGAACAGATGCATTTAAAATGTAACAGATGGGTCTTCATTTTCTTAGGTGAGATGATCTATATCTACTTTCTCAAGTTACAAGAGTGCTGGGATATGAGCTCAAATGATACACAAAATATTGTGAACTATGATGGCATCATGACATGGACTAGAGCATTTTTTTAAGATTAATTTATTTATGCATAGAGAACTGGGGTACAGGCCAGATGTGTAGGGGCAGTGAGAGGACTTACCAGAGACCCACTGGAGAGCAGAACAGGTCGACTGATGAAGCGCACCGCTGAGGGGAGCAGCAGGTGGGTCAGAAGAGGTCTATCATGCCATGTGGGTCACTTCCCTGGCCAGGAATCAAACTCACGCTGAAGTGGCTTTAACTGCCTAGTGCTGTGCTTCATTTTGCTGCACCACCATAGAGGGCCTGGACTAGAGCATTTTACTAAAATTGAAATATAGTTTTGGAGCACTTGAAAAGTTTTTTTTTTTTTAAATCATATTAAATATAAAAAGATAAAGAAGTTTATAAAATTCTTGATATTTTGAAAATATTTCATAAATCATCTGCAGGTAAGATTAGTTTCTGAAACCTTTAAAATTTATGACTAGGGAGTAATAATTTTACTTATTATTTTTTCTTGAGATATCATTACAGCATAATTTGTGATTTAGAAGAACAGGACCTCATCCTTGAGATGTATGTTACCAGAACACACCCACCACCAAAACCTGACAGTCATCCACTATTGTGCATTTTGCCTTCTCTTCACATTGCTCTCTCCCTGGCCTTCCCCCTTTGATAGCCTGGATTGTCTTTATTTCTAGGGTTAATTTTGGGTTTGATTTTCTCTAACCTTACTTTTATTTCTCTGTAATCCACAGGTAAGTAAAACCACGCAGTATTACTCATTCTAATTCTGACTTACTTCACTTAGCATAATCCCCTTAATTCCATCCATGGTATCACAAATGATAAGAGCTTTTTATCTCCGTGTAGAATTCCATGGTATATGTATATATGTGTACATAAAATGTGATTTAACCACATCTTTACAAACCACCTCTTTAGTCTTTGGGTACTTAGTTGTATCATAAACAGTGCTATAATGAACATAAATGTGCATATTTTCTCCAATTTATTGTTTTTTGCATTCTTTGGATATGTAGGAGTGGAATTGCTGGACCACATGATATGTCTATTTTTGATACTTTGAGCAATTTCCAAACTTTTTCCCATAGGGATTGATCCAGTCTTCATTTAGGTAAAAATTATTTGGAAAAGTGAAATTAAGGAGCTCTACTCAATTGAAAAAATATATACATTTATTTATAAAACAAATAATTTATATGTATAAATATGCTATTCATTATGCATATATTTATATATTAATGTTTACAATATAACTATAGTAACTAAAACACTATAGTATTGTCAAAGGGATGGGCACATAGATAATGTGGACATAGAATGCAGGAATAGTCCTTGACAATATCTACAAATGAGTTTGACAAAGGTCCAAACCAATTTAATTTTGGAAAGATAACTATAAAGAAATGTGCTGGAACAAGTTAAAAAAAATAGATCTTGACCTCAAATACCTTATGCAAAAATTAAGTAAAAATCGATTGCAGTCTTAAATATAAAACAATAAGCATAAGATATTTAGAAAAGACATAGGAGAACATTTTTGAGACAAAAGTTACAGGAAGGAATAAGAGACTGAACACCTATAGCATGATGAATAACAGCAACATTTGATACATTTGATTCCATTCAGATTGAAAAGAGTTGCTCTTAAAAATTTGAAGAGGATGAAAGACAACTTACAGGCAGAGAGAAAACATGCAAAGTATTTATCCAAGGGAGGTCTAGCATCTAGAACACATAAAGAACTCTCACAGCTCAATAGGAACAGCCATTTCAGTGACAAGACTACACAGAAGGTAAATAATCACATGAAAAAATGTTAATATTGTTACTCATCAGGGATATATGAGTTAAAACCACATGAGATTCCACTACATCCTACCAGAATAACTTAAAAAATAGAGAGAGCATTAAATCGTGGTGAAAAAGCAAATAAATCCCCTCATCCATTACTGGTGGCAAGGTAAGTTGATCCTGTTGTTTTTCCGAAGTTCTGCATTAAAAAGCACAATATTAAACTTTCAACTATCATACATTCCAAAAACATATTTTAAAGAAATGAACTTTTACATTCACACAAGAATCTGTACCAACTGTTTATAGCAGCTTTAGTCACAACAGCCCAAATGTCCTTCCATGGGTCAACCATTTCATTATGGTATGTCCTTACTGTTTGCTACTTGCCAGTGATGCAATAGATGGATGCAGCCACTTATGCGCATCTCCAGAGAATGTGCTGAGTGGAAAAAAAAAAGTCATTGTCTAAAAGTATGTCATACCTAAGATATGACTCCATTGTAAATCATTATTTAAAAATAAACGATGGTGGGCCGACCCTCCCTGGTGACATAACGACTTAAAGCATTGCGCCACGAAACTGGCCGCAACCACTTCACTGCAAATTCAATCTCCAGCCGGGAAGGTGACCCACATGGTGCAGCAGACCTCTTCTGACCAGCCTGCTGCTCCCCTCAGCAGTGTGCTTCGTTTATCTGCCTGTTCTGCTCCCCACTCTGCCTCTGGTGAATCCTTTCACCACCCCTGCTCCTCTAGACTTTACCACAGTTCTGTATCATAAATAAATATATCTTAAAATTTAATAAATAAGATAAATGAAGGCATGGGGCTTCCCTGGTGGTGCACAGCACTATGAAGATATCCACAGTCACTGCAGCATGTGTTCATTTCCTGGCCAGGAAACGACACACACATGGTGTCAGATCTCTCCTGACCCACTTGCTGCTCTTCTCAGCAATAGTTTGCCTGTTCTGCTCCCCACTCTGTCTCTGGTGAAGCCTCTCATCTCTGGTCTATACCACAGTTCTCGTATGCCTAAATATATATATGTATATGTATATGTATATATATATGTATATGTATATATATATATATTTTAATAAACAAGGGCAAAACTATATAAGAGAACAATTTGGACTCAGAGCAGTGACTTTCAGGTAGTATTTATACTCATTGCTTATCAATGATCAAGACTTGACACAAAATATCATAGTGTTACGCTAGCCTGATTAAGTACACTTTTACTCATCTGTTGAGTGGGACCTGTCTTCCACTGAGGAACACTCATCCCTTTGCTAATGCTTAAATACAAAGGAGAATGGGCATATAATCTTACTGAGTGAAGAAACTGTATATTTCCAAAGAGACAGTGAATAGTTTCTCTCACAATTTTGGACAGAGATGATTGGAGACATTTGGGCTTCAAGTCACTTTGCTTTTTGCTTTTGTGCCTTTAAGGTATAAGAATAGCTTATTGACTCTAAATGTCCATATGAGCCTCCCAAGTTATCACTACTGTGCTCAAGAGCAACAGATCACAGTCAAATACCTACTGGAAAATCATCCCCAAATATGATAACTACAAGTATAGAAATAAGGATTATTAAATTTTAACATAGCAGTGCAGTGATTTTGTAAAGGCTGCTTGTTGCTATTAAGAATGATAAACTTGATTTTAACTGGAATTTTACATACTCTTGCCTGCTAACATTTGCTTGAAATGAACACAAGAGAAATATGCTATTTATAAAGCCCATAGTCAAGTTTATATTCCCTTTTAGGGCCATCGTAATCTAGTATCTGCATTTCCAGTGTTCAAATATAATTACATGAGTGAATGCTTTAATAACCCTTTTTCATTATAAACAAATATAGGATGTTTACATAATTCCAAACTAAAATACAGCAAAACCAAAATGTTATTAAATGAAAAGTGTGGTAATTGTGTAAAGATTTACTAAATATTATTCATGTGTAATGTCTTAGCTTCTCTGAAAGTTGTACTTATTGCAAGTCAAAGATCCGGGGAACATTTTAAGATCTCAAATACAGACTCTCAATTAAACATCGAGACCAACAGTTCAGAGAAAAGTATATGTAGTTAAAATGTTTGACAACTTGCATTCAATCACATAACTTGAATCAAAAGAGAAAATTCTGCTTAGGAAAACAAATTAATAGTATTGAATTTTAGCTTTAACTCCCAAGACAATTCCAAACCTAATTTATAATGCAATCATAAAATATACATAAAGCAAAAATAGACAGACACCTCTGGGAACCAAAACAACTACTACATTAATACCTATATTTTCTGTATGTACATCACAAGGTTGGATTTTTGTTCTATCCTGTAAATGAATCTCTCTTTCCAAAGCTATCCAGTCCTCCATCTGCCTTACATAGACTATGAAATTGTATTATTTCAGATGCATCCTTTACTGCCAGTCTTCATGTTTCAGTAATCACTATTAAAATGCAATTAACACTGGGGGGAATTTTGGACAATATCTTTTTAGGTAGAAGTCTATAATTTACAGAGTTAGGATTTAAAATTTTTGAAAAACTTTAAATTATAAATTGTAGAATTTAAAAATTATAGTTGGATAAAAATACAAAAGTGCAAAATTTAGAATTAAGAGATGCACTCAACAGAATCTTGTTTATTTAAGAACAGTGCATTGGGGGCCCTCCCTGGTGGTGCAGTGGGTTAAAGCACAGCACTAGGAAGCTAAAGCCACTTCCACATGAGTTCGATTCCCGCCTGACCTGGAGGGGATCCATATGGCGAGGCAGACCTCTCCTGACCCGCCTGCTTCTCCCCTCAGCAGTGCACTTAATCAATCTGCCTGTTCTCCTCCCCACTCTGTCTCTGGTGAATCCTCTCACCCTCCGCATCTCTGGCCTGTACCCCAGTTCCATATGAATAAATAAATCTTAAAAAAAAATAGTGTATTGGATTTCTTAGCATTTACAGATAAAATAGATGAGGGTAATTAGAAAATTTGAGTCAATGTATGTATAACTTTTGTAGCCTGCCAATAAACTATTACTGCATTCTATCAGTCAGAGTCTTATGAAATAAATGTGTATTCTTAAAGTGTCTTCAGCTCTCTTGGAACCATTGTGCTGACTTTAGCTGTGTACTCATTTCATGCATGTGTAAGTTGATTACAAACCAGCAAATTTAGAATGAGTTTTATAGAGTTTAGCATCTTGAATCAGGCCAGCATCTTTAATCTGGTCTGTTTCCAAGATCACCATCCTCTTTGGACCAGTGGGTTAGCAAACATGCTTTCTCATAACAAGGGTAGCAGAACACCTGATAAGTGGAAACATCTAATGCTGGTTAAGGCTTAATGTTGGAAAGGGCTCATTAGCATTTCCATAGACACTTCTTGACCTAGAGGACCGGGATGTGTGTTCTATACACTCTGCCAAAGCAAGTCAGGATTCCAAACTCAGCATCAGCAGAAAAGAGAAGTAAATTCTTCCAGCAGTGGCTTGGGATACTGTTAGAAGAAGGGAGGAGTGTTTCTGAATACTAGGATACTAAAGTATGGTATTAAGACTCAAAGGAGGATTCATAAAATTTAATCATAAACTTAAGTCTTCAAAGAAGAACTTGACTGATAGTTAAAGGCCACTAAGTAATGATATTGGATGTGACACACAAAAAAATGTTTACCAACAAAGGTCAGGTCCACGGAACTCTCTAAGTGAATGTCTTGGGTGAGAGACGTGAAGAAAGTGAAGAAACATATCAGGTGATTGCTGTATTTGAAGCAAGTTGTGAAGTGTCAAAACACATGACTTGTTCTTCTGGCTAGGTAAGTCAGTTTGTTTTTACATTTTTAATTTTTCATTAGTGTGGGTAAAGCCTTGTGTCCCTGAGAATTAAGACTAAGTGGTTCTTGTATTCATTGAGGTAGCTTCTGCTTGCCAGAAAGAAGAAATAAAAATTTCAGTGATGTTTAAGAGAACTTAATAGAGGATACTTCAAGTAACTCTTAGAACAGTAACTATGGGCAAAGGAACCAAAAAATGGTGGCCATTTCTTTCTCTGTGGCTTCTGCTCTAAATAGAAAACTAAATCGAAATTCACAGGTTAAAAAAACCAAAAAAACTTATATATTAAAAATATTCTAGTTATTATTATTATTTTTGTATACTAGGTGAGATAGGATAATGGTGAAAGTTTTAAAACTATTTCAATTAAAAAGTGATTTGTCTACATAAAAGAAAAGTCTAAGTAAAGGTAGAAGTCAACGTGTAGTTTGTTTCCAGCAGCTTTTAGAATTAATAAAAAAATTGTCCTGTGCACTGGAACTTGCTGAGTGAAAGCCATATCCTTAATGGCATTCCACTGAGTTGATGCAGTACTCACAGATTTCAAGTGCAAAGGTTGCTAAGAAATCCCATAGAAATATGGATTTTTCCCTTTATTTTTCTCCCTTTACTTTTGTTTTTAGTGTGGAAGAATAGGGAAATATCCCCTCCTATTTAGAACCTATCAGACCACACAAAAACAAGACAACATCCATAAAAATTCACAGCTGTTAAAATATTATCATTTACTAAAAAAAAGTCCGTGTTTCCGTTATGTTGTTTGACTGGGAATAGTACAGAAATGTAGTCAATTGTTATGGAGACTCATCTCAACTAATTTACTAACTCTGTTCAATTTGAAAGATTTGCTTTTCATTTCATCAGATGCCAGATTCTCTCAGCTCTTGCACACCAATCAGAATTAGACATTAATATAATTTGAGAAAAATTCTGAAAGATTTTAGACACCAGTATTCTGAAAAGAAAGATACACAAAAATCTTGTCTAACAGAAGATCACTTAATTATTCTGAAAGGAATAACCTGATATACCAGGACTTTTGGGAAACTTTCTCTGCTATGGAGAAACAAGCCTATATCATAAATCATGGTGTAGCACATGGATGACATTTTTTCTAGCCAAGTCAGACCTTTAGAGACAGTATACTATGTATCCTTTATCGAGGGTTTCCCATTTCTAAGGCATTTCTAACTATCTCTAAATATTGTTCTTTCCAAAAGGTATATACTAAAATTCCTGATTTATAGATGAAGATATGGGGGAACAAGTAACTTTCTCAAGGTCGTAGGGAAAGTAAATTGGTTGGCCAGTAATCAAACTCAATTCTGTTCTTTTCCCATATGGCCGTGGAGAATTTCTGACAAAAATCATGCAAAGATAAGATGATCAAAGTGCTGAGTTGAGGCAGTGCTGGTGTTTATTGGACTGCACATAGACCCCTTTCATAAGACCATGTGCAAAGTATATTTTTCTTTGAAAAAGCCTCAATTACCAAATATTGTGGGTTTAAGTCAACCTGGCATACAACATAACTTGCATTTTTATGTATAAACATTTAGGTTTGGCTTTAATATGTAGGTTTCCTTTTCCAGCTGTTCTTCTAAAATCTTACAGCCAGGGGCAGAGATCTTTAGGCCCTTGCTTTCTCCCAGAATGTTACCCCTTGGCCATATCCAGGAGCCTAAGGAGCATTTGGGTGGCTAGTTAAAGGTGTCACCATCCCTAACTACCTTCTCAGTGACATAGAATATTAAACTTGGAAAGGCATTGCAGATCACTGAATATTACTCTATCCAGTCCGCTTACTTAGAGAGGAAAGTCAGGCCAGGACTAACAGGTAGTGTGTTATGCTTTAAGCTCCATAAATTAGGCAAAAAGTTTATTTCCTGATGCTTACTAAAGTGCTTTTTTTTTTTCATTCTATGTTCAGATATATGCTATGTGGATAATGAGGAAAATATTTGTTTTTTATGGAAGTTGCATCAAGTGTCCATACCTGTTTCATGAATGGTGAGACTCAGAGAAACTAGAAAAAGAAACACTGCAACTGTATGCACAATGAACAGCTTGATCTGAGTATGTGTGTTTCACATATTATTTTCATAACAATTCTTAGCATTTTTTTCATAAATTAATCATGAATCATCTTTGCTGAGGGTATTTCAGTGGCCAATTCTTGAGAAATCTTGAGATAGCATCACTCAGAAAGTTGTGCAAGAGTTGGGTTCTTACAGAATGTTCCTCTATGTGATGTGGCAATGATGAAGGGGATTTTAATTCAAGGATTGGCAGTAGACTCTGTTTGTATAGACCTAAGTAATTCTGAGTTCTGTGAGGTCTGAGTGGTCTTGTTTTGCTGGACTGAACAGATGAACGAAATTTTACAGCACATTTTTTTTTCCAGTTAGAATTGTGTCTACATTAACATAGTGCTACTTTATTTACACACACACACAGACACGTAACACACATGCACCTTGCAATTATAAATTACAAAATAAGTGAGGTTGAGCCATTGCAAAGGTATTCTCTGAGGTGATGAAATACTTTTCCTCCACACCGCAATCCTTCTATCATGTTCTGTATCCACAAAAAAGAAGGAAATTCAATTTACCTTTGCTTGATATTCATTAATAAAACAACTGTTGTAGTGATTATTTTTTTACACCACCACTTTGCATTCACAAGAAACATAAAACCTGAAAAACTCACATAAAAGAAAAGACAAAGAGCGAACCAGCACCATATTTTAAATAGACTTTAGCAGAATTCACTTACATAATGGTCATTTTTCTCATCTTGTAGGATGCAGAAGGGGATGTTGAATGGTCTAACTGCAGCACAGTGGCTGCTCCTGAAATTGTTAGTCAGTGTCAGCAAATGAAACTGACAAAAGCATCTGGATGAAAGATTGAGTAATTATTTTTCTGTGTTAATGGCCCTTTATTTGTGGGTTTTATGTCTATGTTTGTTAACAGTAATTGCCTCTCCTCTACTGTTTATTTTTAATGAGTCCCTTAAAAAATGGAACACTTACTACTGTAGGATTTATTCTCACGTTGTTAACCAAAGGAGGTGTGGGGGAAATGGACAAAGTAGACCTCTATAACCTTAAAGGGAAAGTATAAAGTCTGTGCACCAGAGGATGCAAAAGTTGCCAGCCAAACACATCATACATGTGGAAGTATGTGCATGGGGCTTTGAAAACAGAAAAACAATCAATTTACTGCTACATTTGGAAGGTGGGTCTCACTCATCCACAGAGATGCAGGCCAATGTAACTTTCTTTTTCTTCTATCATAACTATTGCCTTGATTTTAGGGTACCTATGAAATAATAAAAAAATAATTTATAATACAAATCATATCACATTTCACATAGTACAATGTTTAAGATCTTTCTCCCTTCACTACCTTATATTAAACTCCCTGGTGGTCTAGGAGTTAAGTTTCTGCACTATCATTGCTATGGCCTGAGTTTGGTCCCCAACCAGGAAAACTGACCCACAGGGGGCAGCAGACCTCTGCTGCATTGCCGGCTGCTCCCCTCAGCAGTGTATTTTAGTCCATCGTCTGTTCTGCTCCCCACTCTGTCTCTGGTGAATCTTCTCACCTCCCACACTTATGGCCTATTCCTCAAATTTAATATGCAATAAATAAGCCTTTTTTTAAAAAGTAAAATGAGCTCCCTGAGGTCAAAATCTATTGGTATCTCAGTCATCCTTTTATCCTCACCACTTAGTAATACTTTGTAGATAGTAACTACCATTATTAATACTACACAATAATAGCTACTATTAGCTTCTGGGCTGAGCGAGCAGAATGATTCCAATCCCCAAATCAGCAAACCATCATTAAGGGAACATATCTCAAATATTAGCAACACAATTTACAGTGGATATTTTAATAACTTTAATAACTTGGTTTCTTAGGGCTATTATAACAAAACCACAAACTGGCTAACATAAAACCGTCTCTCAAATTTCTGGAGGCCAGAAACTTCAAGTCAGTGTGCCATTGGGGGCACATTCTCTCTGAAAGCTGAAGGGGAGAATCCCCTTTACCTCTTCCAACTTCTGGTGATGACTGGACATATGGGTTCTCCCAGGCTTGAAGTTGCATTATTCCTGCCCCTGATTCTCTTCTTGACCATCTTCTTTCTGGACAAGAATTTCATCTTGATAAGTGAGGTTTTATCTTGGTAAGCGAGGTTGTTGATTGAAGACCCACCTTAACCAAGTATAGTATCTTATTTATGTATACAAAAGTCTTATTGGGAACCTCAACTTTTCTTTATTTCTATCTTTAAACATTTCATGTTTTCTTTACCCATTCATCTGCTGGGTGCATTATGCTGTGTCCATATTTTGGCTAAACAGGAGAGCACTGATATCTCTTAGAGATTTTGTTTTGTTTCCTCTGTGTGTGGGGTGGGTGGGTGGGTAGGTGTGGGGTATACATTCAAAATTGGAAACTCTGGAATATATATTTCTTTAGTCCATATATTTTTTTTAAAGATTTATTTATTTGTGCATACAGAACTGGGGTACAGGCAAGAGACAGAGGCTCAAGGGTGGCCAGAGTCTTCACCAGAGACAGAGTGGGGAGCAGAACAGGCAGATCGAGGAAGTACACTGCTGAGGGGAGCAACAGACGTGTCAGGAGAATTCTGCCGCGCCATGTGGTCACCTCGGGGCAGACGGGAATTAAACTCATGCGGAAATAGCTTTAGCTTCTTACTGCTGTACTTTAACCCGTTGCGCCACCAGGGAGGGCCAGTCCATGTGTTTTAAAAAGGACACTGGTAATTGAGTAGCTTCATTCTTTTGCCTATGGTGAAGCTAGAAGGGATCATGCCCAATGAAATAAGTCAGAAGGAAAAAGAAAAATATGGAATGGTTCCACTTATAGGAGGAATGTAGGAGAAATGAATAAGGGATCAAGGGAGGAAATAACAATAAAAAACAACAACAAAAAAGTAATAATAAAGAGCGAATTATAAATCAGAGACATTCTGCAGGGGCTGGGAATAGGGAGTGAAGTGCCCCGGTACAGGGGTGAATTGGTGTGGAAATTCTATGGGGACTACACCAGAGAAAGAAAGCAACCATTGTTTAAAAAAAAAACAAAAAGGAAAATCATGTAAAATATATATAAAATATATATAAAATGTTAAAAAAAAATAAAGGGCACTCATCATGAGTTAAGACCTCCCTCTTTCTTGGGAGGCAGATAGTATAAAGTCTCCTAACACTAATGGACAAGAAGGTAGAGATAGGAGCGAAAGTTGGGAATTAACACTGATGAGATGAATGACGTGCAGTATGAAAAATACTTGAGATATGTTTTTGTCATATTAAGTGGGATACATTTGAAATTGCTTTACAAATAGACTGAGAACTAAAAATGAATAGTTCCCAGTCATAATCTTACATGAATACCTCATTATCAACATGGTTGTTATCATTACCAACCTTCTTTGAAAACTCGTTGAGATTATGAGCATACTGTGTTTTGATACCAAAGGAGGGAAGAGACTAGTGCAATTTCAATATGTTACTTTCTCTCCATCTTAGAAATTGGTCATGGGTGTATATATATGTATTTAAATGATTTGGAAAGAAAATGATGTTGGAAGCTTCTTTGTATATCTGGTCATCCTAGAAATGATTGTATAATTACAAATGAACAAAAACTATAAGGGGAAATCTTTCATTGGAAAATGAGCACCTTCCATGAGCCATATCCTATATTATTTTCTAGATTCACAAGGATGAAGAAGACAGAGTTTTTCAGTCTTCAAGACTGATTCAGCTGTACTGAAAAGTAAGAAGCTAAACATTTAAGACTAGGATATATGGTATTAAGTACTCTGGGTAATACATAATCAGGACAGAGGTTGAAAGAGATAGGTTGGAAAAAGATATTGAATACTCTTTCTTTCTCTGTCCAGTTCTCTCTGATACTTGGCTTATACAGCCAAAGTGCTAACAAGATCACAAACCACATTAAGATTTTTTTTTCTATTCCATTTCTATATCCTTTGCTATAGAATGAGTGGTATGTCTCCCCAAAATCTATATGCTGAAAATCTAATCTGCAATGTGTTGGCATTTGGGATGGGACTTTATGGAGCTGATAATGAGGGTCAAGTTCTCATAAATAAGCTCATAAAAGAGGGTGTTTTTACACCCATGAAGATTCCCTGCCCTCCTCACCCATGAAAGTTACAGTGACAAAGTAAGCTTTTAGAATTTGGGTTTTCAGCGGACACTGATTCTGGCAACACACTGACTTTAGACAATCATCTCTCCACTAATACTAGGAGTGAATTTTTGTTGCATATGCCTCTCAATTCATGTATTTTTGTAACAGAAGCTTGTATAGACTAAGTCTGTAAAAGAGACAAGAAGAGAGAAATTTGTGAAACAACTCCATGGTGTCTGTACATTGATACCATTTTTTGGTCATTTTTTTTTAAAGATTTATTTATTTGTGCATACAGGACTGGAGTACAGGCCAGAGATAACAGGGGCGGGGCGGTGAGAGGATTCACCAGAGACAGAATGGGGAGCAGAACAGGCCAACTGACGAAGTACACTGCAGTCCGCGAGTCAGGAGAGGTCTGCAGCGCCATGTGGTCACCTCTGGGGCGGGCGTGGGCAGATAGGGATCCAACTCAGGCGGAAGTAGCTTTAGCTTCTAAGTGCTGTGCTTTAACCTGCTGGCCACCAGGGAGGACCCCACTTTTCTGTCTTTTTAACAGGAATGGTATCTTGTAAATTCGACTTGTTTTTCTGATCTTTACATGTATTTCCAACCGTGCACTCTTTTACTTTTCTTAACTTTAAGGTTTGATAAAGCAATTTTAAACTGTGAATGATAATGAGAAATTTGGCGAATGAGGGTGGGGATTCTAGTGCCCTGTGGCTGACGTGTGCTTTACTAGTGTGGATGTTTCCACATTAGGTGGATAGAAGTCTGTGATTTAGTCTTCAAATTAGGGCACAGCTCAGCAGTGCACATTCTTGTAGCAAGTAACCAGCTCTGGGAGTTTTCTTTCCTTGGTACTATTTGATGTGTGAAAACATTACACAAAAATGGTGCAAATCTAGATTTTTTTTTCCCATTCTGCTATATTCAGATTAAGTCCCAAGTTAAACAACACAGACCAGCCTGCGGGCTTCCACTTTAGTGACTGGCTGAACAAGGTGCTTCCCATGTGCGAATCATTAAGGTTATACTTGATGCTGGGTTATATTACAACTTTGGATTTTTTTTTTAACTTTTTAAAAATAAGAATGGAAACTACCTTTGGATTGTGCTTATTCACACATTTGAAGATGTGCTGGGAAATTCTATTCCCTAGTAAAAATATAAGGTGAAAAAAGAAAATTAGCTTTGTGTTTCTTAAATTACCTGAGGCAAATAACTGCTTTTTTTGGTTTCAGTTTCCTATACACTGAAGATTGTAACTTTTGAAAAACCTAATAAAATTACTTAGAAATGAAGTAAAAGACATGTAATATATTTTCCTAATTTTTTATTATTAGATTCAGCAGGCAAATTTTTCATCTGTTGAGCTGCAAAAAAGGTTTCTACATGCTTAACTTTTACAGAAAGGCTTCAGTCAGTAATGCACTCTTGGGGTATAATAGTTCAGAGGATTCTAAAAGCAGTTGGCAAATCTCAGAGCAAAAGATGCGGTTTCTTTTAAAAGATATACAGATACTACCTGATGTAGCAGAAAGTATAGAGATTGTCCTGCACTAAAGCAGAAACTGTTGGTAGAATTCAGAACTGAAAAGAGACTTATTTGCGTGTGTCTGCAAGTGTACTCAACTGTGTGTGTGTGTGTGTTTTTAAGATTTATTTATTTATGCATATAGAACTGGGGTACATGCCAGAGGTGCAGGGGCAGTGAGAAGATTCACCAGAGACAGAGTGGGGAGCAGAACAGGCAGACTGATGAAGTACACTTCTGAGGGGAGCAGCGGGTGGGTCAGGAGAGGTCTGCTGTGCCATGTGGTTCACCTCCCAGGCCAGGATTGAACTCATACTGAAGCAGCTGTGGCTTGCTTGTAGTGCTATATATATATTTTTTAAATTTATTTATTTATTTGTGCATACAGAACTGGGGTACAGGCCAGAGGCTCAGGGGTGGTGAGAGGCTTCACCAGAGACAGAGTGGGGAGCAGAACAGGCAGATCTACGAAGTACACTGCTGAGGGAAGCAGCGGGCGGGTCAGGAGAGGTCTGCCGCGCCATGTGGTCACCTCCGGGGCAGGCGGGAATCGAACTCATGCGGAAGTGGCTTCAGATTCTCAGTGCTGTGCTTTAACCCACTGCACCACCAGGGAGGGCCTGTAGTGCTATATTTTAACCCATTGAACCACCAAGGGGGGGGGCTAAGTTTCTTATTGCTTAACCATATGTTTAACTCCTACTTACTACATATGCATGGGCCTGAAATTCAGGAGTTATCCCATCTCAAGGCTTAGGATAAATAATTCTGAGTCTTCCAATCTCACTACAAAATTCACACTGATTATTTCAGGTGAAATTGGATGTCAAAGATGCCTACAGGGTAAAAGAGGAGGTGAGGAAGAGAAAAACAAAAGTTAAAGCATATATCTTGCTTATCTCTTGGTTGGTAAAATAAACTTGTGAAGGGTAACTGTATTTCACTTGCTTGGAAGACAGTAGAGGACATAAGAACTGATTTTATTGATAGTAATCTCATTTCCTTACTTTGTGTTTTTTTTTCCTTTATTTGATGCCACTGTGTCGAACAGTGTTCGGAGTTCCTGAGTATTACTGTGCATGCTGAGATTTCCAGGAATTTCATTCTGACATGTTTTCCTCATGAAAGAGTGTAAGAGGAAAGGTAGTGTAGCAACGGAAAAAAGTATAAATTATTTCCTTGCTGAAAGCCATCTTACTATTTGCTTTTGGTTTTCTCCATAAAAGATGTCCAGGCCGGGCCCTCCCTGGTGGCGCAGC